>NC_138028.1:40634451-41141819 GCF_964106645.2 Podarcis pityusensis
AACCCTCTCATGACAGCTTTACTTGCGTCCCAGATTACTCTTTTTTCTACATTAGTATTCATATTTATTTCAAAATAGTCTCTCAAGGTTTTTTGGGCCTTTTTATACACTTTTTCATCTCTAAATAGGGTGTCATTCATCCTCCATCTGAAGGAGCCAGTTGATGTTAGTTTCAACTCCATCCTTACCGCATTATGGTCGGAGCAGGTTTTTGGGCAGATTTCCACTTTTTTTATCTTTGGTGCCATTCCTCTAGTTACCCATATTTGGTCAATTCTAGTCCATGTCATCTTAGCTTCAGAAAAGAAAGTTCCCTCTCTTCCCAAGGGGTTCTTTATTCTCCAAGTGTCCACTAAGTCAAAATTGTCTGTCATCTCGAAAAATGTTTTCGGTAGTCTATCATCCTTGGTAACTACCTGTCTTTGTGCCTTATCCATGTTTGTAGATACTACTCCATTCATATCCCCCATCAAAATCAAATTGTAATCCAAATAATCCAATAAAATCTCATGCAACTTTTTAAAAAATTCAGATTTCCCCTCATTCGATGCATAAATTCCTACTATCAAAAATTTCTCTCCTTGAACCTGAATTTCAATTGCCAAAAATCTTCCTTGGTCATCTTTGAAAATAAATTTCGGTGATAGTCTCTCCTTTGCATATATCACAACTCCTCTTTTTTTAACTTTGTCAGATGAGATAAACTCCTGTCCCAATCTCTTATTAATCAGTAGTTTCCTGTGTAACCTTGTTACATGTATTTCTTGTAGACAAATCAAGTCCAATTGTTCCTTTTTTAATAAATGAAAAACACTTTTTCTCTTCCGAGGAGAATTCAAACCATTACAATTCCAACTTAACAGTTGCAGAGCCATGATGGGGTTACTTCGCTTTGCCTCCAACTGCGCCAAGTGTCTGTTCTTGTTCTGTCAGTGGTGTCGCTTTCTCTAGACCATGCAATCCAAAAGATAAGTTTGCTATATCTAGTATTCCTTTTTCCAGTGCTTTTGGCTCTTCTCCGGATTCCACTTCTTTCTGTAGATCTTCTCCGTGGTCCTTCAGAAACCTATCTTTGTCATTGGCTGATCTTATTTTTATCTTTCTTCCTTTATATTTAAAGGACAGGCCTTGAGGGAATTCCCACCTAAAGATGATTCTATTTCTTCTCAGCAGGGCAAAGAGATCTCCGTAGTTGAGCCTTAAGTCCAAAAGGTGTTTTGGAATGTCCTTAAATATCTCCACACTTGAGTCGTAAATTTCCAAAGTCTTTTGGTAATGCAGATTCAAGATTTTGTCTCTCTCCTCTTTTGTTCGAAGGGTAATCAAGCAGTCTCTCACCTTGTTCCTCCTTCCTCCTCTTCCAAGTCTAAATGCACTCACTATCTTAAATTCTTCCTTCCCCAAATTCTGTTGCCAGAAATCTGCGAATTCCTGCGTAAGAAAATCAGCCAAATTGTCTTTCTCACGTTCTGGTACAGCCCTGATTCTTAAATTTCTTTGTTTCTCTTTCAATTCAATCATAGACAATGTCAAACCGTGGTCCTCAAGTTGCTTATAAACCGGTGGTATCTTCTCTTGAGTAGCAGTTGCTATATCTTTTGCTTCTTCAGCTATCTTTCGGGTCGAAGCAGATTCCTGTAGTAATTTTTCAATAGACTCTGTGTTGGTATTCACCTTCTGTCCCAAATTATTGATACTTGTAGTATTCTGGTCAATTTTAACTGATGCTTCAGCTACTTGCTTATTTGTTTCAGCTACTTGTTTAGCCAAATTTCCCAAAGATTCATTAATTTTTCCAAGTGCCTGTGCCAAAACGTCTTCGGACGACATAACTTTTGGTTTAACCTGTGGAGGTGCAGCCCCTGGTATTCCAGGTGGTCCAGAAGGACCAGATGTTGAAGCCCTTCGCTGCAACACAGTATCTGTCCGATAGGGTCTGCCAGACATGGTAGTTTTTTCCTGCGTCGATTCTAACTTTCCTCTTCCATCTGCCATAACACTCTCATGAGAATCCAAGGTCGATCCCACAGCTGAAATTTGTTTTGGAATGGAAAATTCCTCTAGCCCAGTTGTTATTGTAGCAATGTCAAGCCTCCTCTAGGGGGACACAGTAACAGTCAAAACTTGCAACTTTAAAAAAGAAAATAGTCCTTATAAGTCCCCCAATTCATATAAAAACAACAGTTTCAGTTGCACTTAATCAGTTACTTTAAAACCAGAAGAAGTTCAGAAACACTGTATCTCTTTTGCAGAGTTAGCTGTCAAAAGTCCTCTGCTTACCGATAAGCTTTCCACAGAGCGGCATTCCTTATCTCGGGGCAGTCCGTTCCCAGGTTTTAGGCGGTGGATTTTAGCTTCCTTTTTCCCCTTTTTTTGCAGATAAATACAGTTCAAACCTTTCCCCCCTCCTCTCCTGCAATCCGGAGGGGAGATCACTTTCCTGATGTTGAGATTTAAGTCTTTTTTCAAACGTCTTTCAGAGTTTCCGCTTACAGTCTCTTTGCTTTGATCTATTTACAAGAAAGGAAGGCAGACTTCCTGTTTATACCTTCCCGCTTCGGTGCCGAATTAACTTATTTTTTCCCTTTAGATCCAATTTAATCCTACTCACGGGTAGTTGCTTTCAAAGTCAAATTGTCCCAGGAAAAAGTCAGCGCTCTCCGATAACGGCTATGCGGCTTCACTCCGCGGAAGAAGCAGTCGACTCTCAGCACCGCGCCACTCACCCGTCTCGCTCCAGAGCCCTTAAAAGGGTCCCTTCGCAATTTGGGGGGGCGCAAAAGGTGCCCGCCGAGTCCCCACGTTCACAGGCTTCACCCCCCTGTGATTTTTAAAGGGTCCCCGCTTCACCGCAGCGGTCAGACCCGATCCCGCGGAGCTGGTCCCTCAGAGACTCAGAGGGAATCCGCCATTAACGATGGCGCCAACCCGGAAGTCGGTTGGCCAGTGTTCTCGAAGCTACTAGCATGAGTTTGACCAAACTGTGGGAGGCAGTGAAAGACAGGAGTGCCTGGCATGCTCTGGTCCATGGGGTCACGAAGAGTCGGACACGACTAAATGACTAAAAAACAAATATATGATTTATACATTTTCTCACCTTATAGATGCTAAATTATTCTAGTTTGGAAAAGGTACCCATAGAGAAAAGCTAGTACCATTGTTTCATGATTTCAATGTGTCAATTATTGGTTCAGGAAATGTGAATTGGGTGGGTTGAAAAAGTGAGCTGAGCAAATTTCTCTCCCATCTGTACTCATGGGGTATGATTGACTTACCATAGTGCCCTAGAAGATCTGACACTAAACTGCAGTCCTTCAATTTCATAGTGGCAGGTCCTGAAGATCACAGCACACAATCTGGAATACTACAATGACCGCAAGCAAATTTTGAGATGCCATTATCTGCTTACAAGTGGGGAAAGCAAACTCTGGATTTGTCATTTTTTTTATAATCAAATACATAGTTGCTAAATGCATCCAGGTAGACTTTCTACAACCATGCTGAAAATGCACATTACAGTCACTCGTTTACATCCAAACATTGTGACCACTCTGATATAGCTTCAATATCTTAAATCCTTTGATCTCTTGTGTCCCTACAAAGTCCAACTTTATAGTGTTCAATCACTTTTTCTTGCCTCCCTTTATCCACTAGCAGAGAAAAACAGAAAGAGGTGGGTGCGAGAGAGCCATCCTAAGATCTCTAACACCCTCATTCTAAATGTAATTGTTGAATAATGGAAAAGATGGAGGAAGGACACAGCTCTGTTGGATTCACAGCTCTTTATTGCAGCAGTTAGAACTGCTCCTGGAATCAGACTGACTGCCGCCTAGCTGGCTGCTTTATATAATACTAAGTAACTTGAAACAGTAACAACTCACAACTAGCTAACCAATCAGGAGCAACAGTTTTCAATCCTTCATTTACATACTGGTGGCCCTGAGTGAGAACTGCAACTTAATCTTAATACATAACAATAATAATTACTTGGACGTTAATCCCAGAGATGTCAGTGGGATTTACTTCCCAGTAAATGTACCTAAAATTTTCTCAGATTATTTCAGCACCAGAATTCAGTTTCTGCTATAGAGGCATAATATCTTTCTTCTGTCTTTTCTTCATATTTAACTTCCAGCCAGCACAACTAATGGCAGGGGCTAAGTTTTATTTTCTGTGAGTATACCGTGAGTCTTTACTTACCAATTCCTTGAGTATTTTTGAGAGATGCATGAAGGTACAGACACCACAGGTGGCCATAGACATCATGTTCCTTCTCACATCCAAACTTAACCTTCTGTATTCAGAAACGTGAATGAGAGGAAGTAGGTTTGATCAGCTGCTGCCTTTTCAGCATAGGAAGGAAAATGTCTCTATGTGAGCGTGCAGATGAGCACACATAGGGGCCATAAACTACTTTGCTCTATCCTGTCTAGAAAACTTTGGCCCCCAAAGGCATAATTCTGTTTCCATTTTGGCAACATCACTCGAGATGCATGTACATTGAAGCCAGGCTTCCACTTTAGGGAGCAGAAGGGAACAGGATTTGTCATCTGAAGGGCCAGAATGACTAAAACACTATAAAATCAGAGGGAAAGTTAAAAATAGCAGTTTCTTCTTTGGAACAGCAACAGCAGCAAATAATTAAGCTTATAAGCCTGCACACACTTTCGCATTTGTAAATTATATCCATTAACTGAGAAGGGACTTATCTGTGAGTAACAACTATGCCCAAGATGTTTGTGCATTAAGCACCTTTATTTGGAAACAGACTTTGGTGAAAATGATTTGGAAGCAGGAGCAAAACGCAACGAGGCAGACGAAAAAGAGATGTTTGTTAGTCCAACACATTTTGGACTCTACTGGTCCTTCTTCAGGGAAATTCGGAAAAAAATACAGATTTAACCTTTAGCAAAGGCAAAATGTTTTGCTACAGCAAAATAAAAGGCAAGGCAGCACATCTCCTACTTCCAGTTCCTTTTTGGAGTTCCCATTTTTGTTGCGTGTCCACTGAAAATGAGAGAACTTAACGTCCTGACCCTATTGTGATTAACAACAGGAGCACAGCTTGTAGTGTAGGACACTCACCAAGCAAGAAGCTTTTCGCAGATCTCACAAATTTTTTATTTAGGATGTAGCTTAGGAGAAAACATTATTGATACCCTTTACAATTACAGAGTTGTAAGGCTGACATTCACTTTATCTTTTCTCCTTTTGTTCTTATTTTGCTCATTTGCTATCCAACTCCTCCCCAAAGAATAATTTGCTGCCATTTTCTTTTTCAAAATTAGGAGCACAAATGAAAGGACAGGATGGAAGAGGTTCTATAATGACAGTAGAGACAGTGGTGGAGCAAGGGGTGTGTGGGCCGCCCTGGGTGTCATCACTGAGGGGGGATGTGTGACAAAAATATGAGGGATTTTTTTTTTAAAAAGGGCTCACGAAACTTTTTAGTTCAGTCAAGAAACGTAACGAAATGCAGCTGTCACTGGGCACCACACCGCGGGAGGCGGTACTTACCGCTGGGAGTGACATGGTGGCTTGGGCACCTGCAGGCTCCGCACTGCCTAAAACAGCAGCGTCTGCCCTCTGCCTCTCCCTCATCCGCCCTACAGCTGAGGGGAAGGCAGTGGAGAGGCTCTACGCAGCGCACCCTGCCCCCATGGGTGGCTCGCCCCGCCCCCAGCTGCAGGACACATGCACCGCACAGGGCACCCGAGCAGCTAGCTATGCTGCTGAGTAGAGAGACCCTTCGCAAAATGAGGGTTGCACTTGGCACTCCAATCCAACCTGGTGAAAAGCACGCCGCGGTTCTCAACCTGTGGGTCCCCAGATGTTGTTGAACTACAACTCCCATCATCCCTGAGCTCCGGCCTTGCTAACAAGGGGTGATGGGAGTAGTAGTCCAACAACATCTGGGGACCCACAGGTTGAGAAAGACTGACTTAAGGCCAACAACTCTGCTTGGGCTTAGCTCAACACAATCTTATTCTTCGCAAGGAAGGTTGCCTGATCAGTTCTCATCCAGCTGTCAGAAAACTCGCAATGACCTTCCTCTTTTGGACGGCTTTTGGCGCTTCTTTGACAGAAGCCACTCTTAAACCGTTCACTTCTTATTTAGCTCATCTTAACTATTTAGTTGCTGTCATGTAAGGGTGTTGCTTTTTCAACATAGTTTAATGAGCTTGTTGTATTTTATTAATGGTTGTTCACTGTGAGCATCTTTGAAAACTTTATGTCTGGTGAGCCTACTGGGAAATGAAACAAATAAGGCAAGGTTACACTGATGCAGTTGGCTCTGTGGCTGCCAATAACACCATTTGGGCTAAAACCTGGAGTGCATGTGAGTTGTGCTTATTGGTTCTGCTGCCCCTCTGAGACTAGGCCAAGTATTGAAAGCTGAGTTTGATTCCTCCCAAGTATTTTTTTTTGGGGGGGGAGGATTAGGTGTGAGTGTGTGTTTCTGTGTGGGAAAAGGTACAGAATATTAAAAAAAAAAAAATCCAGGATGCTAAAAAACACACCATATTGCTTAGTAGTTTGACCATCGCCTTGGAAAATGGCCAGCAGTTGTCTTGGAAAACAAAACATGTACCAAAGACTCACAAAACAGGAAGTGAAGTGAAATTCATTTATACTTCTGGTTTCCTGTTTCAGTGCTTGCAGCAATGTGTGAAAACAGCCTTAAATGCATCATCCCCATTGTGCTGTTGTGTGTCCTTGGCACATCCTTCTCTTGCCAATTCTGTGCTATGGGATAGCTTTGTGTCAGACTTTGGGGAATCAGATCCCTCCCCCAGTGACAGTAAATAAGCAGATAAAATGGAAGGAGCGTTCTTGCCAGGTAAGTTCTTTAATGATCACAGCGAGAGACAAAGGAATGCATATGTCTCTAAAAAATGGCATTGCTCCCAGTAAAGGTTCACCCCCTCCGTCCCCATTAATCTATGTCACTCCTATGTTGGGTAATCTGAGTTTGTTGCCGTTGCACTTTCTATTCTAACACATTCCAAGCCCTTCTACTCTTAGGCGAAATGGGTGGGTGGGTGGGTGTGAGAGAGAGAGAGGAATGCTGTCCAAGGACACTGAATCTGCCAGCTGTCTCTCTATCTTGGCATTTCCTCTTCTAGCTGTTCCTCATCCAGTATTTCCCAGCTTTCCCCCTCTGGACTATGCCCTTCTGCAAACCACTGTTCTAAATCAATACTGCCCTTGGGAAGGTTCAGAAAAAGGGTGTGTGTGGCTCCCGCCATTCCTTATCAATCCAGTCCCTGACACTTTGCATGTTGCTACTAGGCCTTTTCTGGTAATAGTGGTTCTTGCCAGTATAGCAGAGAGGAACCACATTGCACCATCCTGGATCATCCTGGATGACAGCAGCATGATTCCATATACAGTGGTACCTCAGGTTAAAGACTCCGCTAACCCAGAAATAGTGCTTTGGGTTAAGAACTTTGCTTCAGGATGAGAACAGAAATCGGGCGGCAGCGGGAGGCCCCATTAGCTAAAGTGGTATCTCAGGTTAAGAACAGTTTCAGGTTAAGAACAGACCTCCAGAACAAATTAAGTTCTTAACCCCAGGTACCACTGTAGTGCTATGTTGTGCCAGTCCCTGGATCACATTGTGGACCTGTACTTTCTTTCACATCCAGCTTATACATTTGTGGTATATGCGAGATGCCAGGGTTTTCACAATGCCTTCTTAGAAACAGGCCACAAAGTCACTCCGACAAACTATTGGTCCATAATTGAACACAGCTTCCCAAAACAGTTGCTTATTTAGTACTAAACTTTTGATGACCCACTTAGAATGAAGGGGGGGGGGCGGGGAAGCTATATTTAAAATATCCCAGGTTTTCTGCCATACCAAGGCAACAATTAGTGTAGCCTTTCATTTCTAACTGATCTGAATGGAACACATTGCACAAGGCCGTATGCCATACAACAATGATCCTTCCTATCTCAAAGTTTTCCAGTGAGCTCAGTAAGATTTACTTCTACGTAAGCATGCATTGTAGTTTCTATGCAAGTGGCAGTCTGGGTTTTTTTTTTACTTACATTACTTATATATTACACTTATATCCCAAGGAGCTCAATGTAATGTACATGATTCCCCCTCTTCCCATTTTATCCTTACAACAATGCGGTGAGATAGGTTATGATGAGAGACAGTGACTGGCCCAGGGTCAACCAAATTTACATCACAGAATCATAGAATTAAATGATTAAATGGTTGAAAGCTAAGCAAAGCACATAGGTAGCTGCATAGTCACATTTCAACTTATATACTTTTTGCATGTCTCCTGTGCTCTGCTTTTTTGTTGTTGTTGTTGTTATTATTGTTATTTACTAAATTTATTCATATCCGCCTTAATAAATCATTAAAACATTAAGCTTTAAACATATTTTGGATCCTACATCCATCATTGTTAATACGGAGCTACTGCTCAGTTTATGGACATTATTATTATTTCTACCCCGCCCATCGGCTGGGATTCCCCACATGGGATTGTATGGGACTGTATCTTCTCCTTCAGTAGCTGGAGAAGACCATGGCAACCTGTACAGTCAGGGGTGACCATCTCATTTTGCCACCTGATAGCAAAATGGGCTTTTTGGGATGACTTCAAATAGTGGACTATGCAAACTTCCCTTTTCCTCTTATTGTCCCTCAAGAGTCAGAATTAGCATCCACTGATGACACATACGTGCTGGGGTGTGATTGTTAAGTACTTCAGGGGCTACAGTTTTGGCTGAGCCAGTGGGTGGGAAACTATTTTGAAGTAAAATCCTGAGGAATGGAGAATAAGAATGCTTCCAAAGAAGGGAAGAATCAGAAGACAGAAACCACAAGGAGGAACAGGAAATGAAACAAAAGCAGAGGAATAGCTGTGGCTGCAAGAGGAGATGCATATTTTAACACTCTTAACTTCAGTCCCACAGTCCCACCATACCTTTAAAACACTGTGATACCATTTTAAACAATCACAGCTTCCCCCGAAGAATTTTGGGATCTGCAGTTTGTTAAGGGTGCTGAAAGTTGTTAGGAGACCCTGATTTCCCTCCTAGGGCTACAGTTCTCAGGGTGGTTGAACCTTCTTCTCAGGTAAATCTGTTACCATTTAAAGTGGTATCACAGTGCTCTGAATGTATGGTAGCACGGTGGTCTATGCTTGATACTCTTAAGGGTAAAAACCAGCTTCAAACTCTAATGCTAAGGGTGCCCACAGACTCTCACTATTTTAGGGGAGGGATTCAAACAAATAGAAAAAAAAAGGATTGCACAGTTGAAGTGCTCTGTCGCTCTAGTGCGACAAACCTGCTTTTTGAGGTTAGGAAAGCAACGGGGAAATGCACCGAAAAGTGTGGATGGATGGACAGTTTTATACACAAGATTAATTTCTTGTTTTTGTGGACCACTTAGAGCCTGTGGGCAGCCATGCATCACACACCCTGACTAATATGGCCGCCACTGATGCCTCACCTTTTCAAGAAGCTAAGATCCACCATTTTGATTTCTGACAGATGTGTTATATTGGCATTGTGGGAAATGTTAATGGTAGCTCCCAGAACTATATTAAAACACTGCTCCTGTCCACCAAGACCCACCAGTAGATACTTTTCCAAAGGTCTCCTCATACCTGGAGCGAATCTTTTGCACATGAACTTCAAGGCCTAAAACTGCCACATGGTAAAGAAATAGCTGGTATCCAGCATTATACATGATTGTGGCAACCAATGGCATGGAATTCCCCTTTGTTAATCATTTCAATAAAAATGAGTCTTCTAGTGAAGACATTCTGAACAGCCAGCAAAATATATATTTGGAGGGGGGTGGAACACATGGATTTATATTTCCTTAAATGAGGCAAGAGGAGCATAAGTCCACTGAAAATGAGATCCAATAGTTATGAAAAATATAATGAATAGGAGACCCCACAGAGGATGCGTAAACAAAATACAAAAAGGTTTATATGGCCAGTCAGAAGAGACAATACACAAGTAACAACACTACTAGGAAAAAAACTGGGAAGGATAAATGCCATGTATCCCAGAATGTCAGTTTACGGAAAGTTACAGCTTCTGTATTTGATAGATAAAGGCAAAGCACGTTACTAATTACGCCATATTGCCTACATTTTTTTAAAAAAATGCATACCATACTTTTTCTTGTGGCATCATATGGTTCCAGCTTTTGATCTTTTCTGTTTACTCCTACCATGTCTTTGATCTAATCAGTTACATATGTAGGCTTGCTTGCATGTGCATATTATAATCTAACATGGGATCTCCAAAATGTGTCTTCTCCATGGGTAAGAAGAGCAGGAGCACACTGTTAAATTTATCACTGTATTTTACTGCCTGTAGCAGCAAACAAGGGGTCAGTGACCGTAGGTTTTTGAGGTTTCGGCATTCCTCCTGTGTCGGCTTTCCTTGTCAGGCATTTCCTCTTGTTTTTTATTTACTTACTATCCTTTTTTGTACCTTTCATCTTCTACTTCAAGGGTGCCTTGGGCCATTTACAATTGCACATAATCAAGAAAAGCACCATCCAAATGGATTTTTTTGCGTGTTCAGACCCAGAGACTTCCCCCTAAATAAATTCACACTTGACTCAAATTTTAGTTTGGTTTTTGACAGAATTTAGGCCATAACTTTATTGATTACAGAAAGTGAGTGGTTACATAGGCTCTGGTTCGACTAGCTCCCTGCACCCTTGCAGGTAGTGCTGACCCAGGGCACCAGCATAGGTCAGCCGAGGGTGAATACCCGGATAGGCGGAAAGCCGGGAACAGACTATATTCGCCACCCACATGTCCCCCTGGACTCAGGCACGGGCACAACCTCCTCTCAGGGGTTGACCAAAGTTCCTGGCAGTGGCGTAGCGTGGGGGGTGCAGGGGGGGCCGGCCGCACCGGGCGCAACATCTGGGGGGGGGCGCGCTCGCATTCGCAGCTCTCTGCCCCTACCTGGCTCACTCACTCTCTCTCACTGCAGTGCTGGCTGTGCGAATCCGATCTGAGCCGCTGGGTCGCCGCCCACTGTGGAGGGGGTGGGTGCCAGGCGTGCGGTGCGGAGAGAGAGCGAGGGACTATCTGGGGGAGGGACAGTGCAGCGGCCGCCCAGCGCAGTGCTGAGTGCGGGAGAGAACCACACCAGACCAGACCAGGCAGCAGCAAGAAGAAGCTGGCAGCGGCGGCAGGTTAGGGGTTAGGGGGCGCAAATTACTTGCCTTGCCCCGGGTTAGGGGGTGCAAATTACTTGCCTTGCCCCGGGTGCTGACAACCCACGCTACGCCGCTGGTTCCTGGATTCCTTTAACTGAATACCCTTCACATAGGGATGGCGAGACCATTCTCCCATCCCTATCACCTGAACCAGAGCCTATGCGCAACCTTACAAGTTGTGACGATTTGCTACGCAGCAGGCAAAACCCAAATGGCAACAGCCAATCAGCTAAGTGGGGAAAATTCCAGCCGTGCCCCTGTCCCAACGACAGACGACACACGACAGCATAGCAAGGTCAAGCGCAAAAAGCCCTAAAAGTAGGGAGAGGTGGACGGGTGTTCCAAATTCCCATGCCGAAAGAGGAAGCTCTGGGTCATGTGCATGGGTATATGTAGGTCCCTCCATCTGTTTGGACTGCACCCTATTGGCCAAATTGAACCCAGCATCGAGGGACCTACCAATTGGGTGTTGTGGCAACCAATCAAACCCACCCACAACACAGAAGGTCAGTCTCCAGGTCCCACCACAACATGTGCCCTCTTTTAGGGAGGATACGATTTCAAAAAAAAAGAAAAAGAAAAGAAAAGCAGCACTGATTCGATTAATTAATATACCAGTTAACTGCCAAGGTGGCTTCTAAGTACATTGCAAGTGTAAAACCAATGACAAAAAACCCACACATAATTAAAATACACAGTGAAACAGTTTCATAAAAAGATTGAACTAAACATCCACAATTAAAAGCTAGAATAAAACAAGCCCATTAAACAGTTAAGGCAACATTTTAAAATAGATCAGCACAGTGTCATTTATTATTATTATTATTATTATTATTATTATTATTATAAAAAGTTTAAGCAAGCACAGGGTTGTCACTGCCCAGGGCTGCGTGGAGGGAGTTGAGAGGGAGGGAAATAGGTGGAGTACGCATGGACATTCAATTGCCTAACGGTGTCCGCGTCACCTAGGAGACTGCAGCCGCAGACATAAGGAAAGAAGAGTCATTCCATTGTCTGGAGAGGTCACTTCCTAGTTCACATGGAAAAGCCGTTTTCAACGAAGCCCAGTGATGGAAGTGAGCAGCTGTATTGAGGCAGCGCCCCTAACAATTTTGCACCTGGGGCAACCGCTTCTGTGCTCTTCCCCCCACTACACCACTGCAGGACACAGTTGGTAAGGAAATGCTTGTGGGCAGACTAGAATACTAACTTCAGAGCCAAGACCAGAGCTTAAACTCCAGTTAATCTTAGTTGGGCAGAGGAATCCAAGCCTCTTCCCAGCCTGCCCAGCTCCACTGGCCTCTGCAGTCAATCATGGCTTCCAACAGGGGAGCCCCACCACTGAAGAAGAAGAAGAGTTTGGACTTGATATCCCGCCTTTCACTCCCCTTAAGGAGTCTCAAAGCGGCTAACATTCTCCTTTCCCTTCCTCCCCCACAACAAAGACTCTGTGAGGTGAGTGAGGCTGAGAGACTTCAGAGATGTGAGACTAGCCCAAGGTCACCCAGCAGCTGCATGTGGAGGAGCGGAGACGCGAACCCAGTTCACCAGATTACGAGTCTACCGCTCTTAACCTCTACACCACACTGGCTCTCACACTGAAGAGCACCCCGATGCTTCTACCCAAACAATGGGCAGAAGCTACTGGTGGCAGTACCCAGCTGTATCTGGACAGGAATAGCCTAACTTCTGTGGCCTACGCTCTGGTCACATCTAGGTTGGATTACTGCAATGCGTTATACGTGGGGCTGCCTCTGAAGATGGTTCGGAAACTTCAGCTGGTGCAGAATTCAAAGGCTAGATTGCTCACCAGAACAAGATTGTTTGAGCATATAATACCAATCCTGGCCAGACTGCACTGGCTGTCAATTAGTTTCTGGGCCCAGTTCAAATCACTAGTTTTGACCTGTAAAGCCTTACACAGCTCAGGACCTCAACACCATAAGGGCCACGTCCCTCCATACAAACTGACCCGGACTCTATGCTTGTCACCTGAGGCCCTTCTCTGTGTATCCCCTCCCTGAGAGTTTCGAAGGGTGGCAACACAAGAATGGGCCTTTTCTGTTGTGGCTCCCTGACTGTGGAATGCTTTCTCCAGAGAGGGAGCAATCCTGATGGTCATCTAGCGCTATTCCCTGCAATGCAGACCACTGTAGCTGGAGAGGTTTGGATTGTGCTCTGAGATTAAGACGATGGCATTTGGGAGATACCAGATTCAGTCACTGCACGCTGGATTCACACGGCAAGAATCTTTGAGTCATTTCTGCCATGAGTCCCCATCATGCTTTCCTGTGGAGTCATACAGAATCCATGCCTTCCCCTACAGTTTTCATTTCCCAAGTTATGCCTTCAGATTCTCACTAATCCTCCAGCCTCCTCCTAGTTGTCATTCACATAAAAAAACAAAACCCAAAAATCTCAATGCATGCAAGCAAGTCTTAATGTTCTTCTTCAGATAAGTCAGTTTTCCTCACCGCCTACAGTGATCATCTCAGGAGTTTTCAGTTATTCAGACCAGATGGCGGGCAGATGCACGGGTCTGAAAGACAAACACAACCATCTCTTTGGCTTGTCTACCTCCACACTTTCCTCAGTGTTTTCTACAAAAAGAAAGAAGGATGTTTGTTTCTTTATTTAAAGCATTTTTACCTTGCTTCTCATGAAAAGGTTCCTGGTACAGCTTGCCATCTAAAAGTTGGGACACAAAACGGGAGAGTGGGGTGGAGGGGGAAGAGGCAAAAAGCAAACACAGGCACCAGTTCTTAAAAGTTACAGAGTTTTAATGAAGACCAGATGGGATGGGAACAGTTTAGGTAGAAGAAGAGAAGCCAAATGGAGCTGGTGTCTCAGCAGAACCAACAAAAAGGGCTGCTTTGCTGTTCCTGGGCTGGCACTTGAGGGTGGAAAGGAGACTGGTGTACTGGGCCCTGTTTTAATAAATATCCAATAAATACATGCCATATGTGCCTCACTGGAATTGTTCATGTTTTGTTACATTGGGTGGTTTTTGATATTTTGGCTGCAACCTCATGCATGCTTACCTCTGAGTAAACCCCACTGAACACGGAATCTTATTTGTAGTGTAAAAATTATGGGTGTGGGCCCCTCCAACAGGATAAAGACCAGAGTGGGGGGTGAGGGGTTGTCAGTGTGTTAAATATCTCCAAGCTCCATGCTAGGGTCATGTGATGTCCCCTCCTGTCAGCTGTTCTTCAGTTCACTCTTCTGTCCTAATCAGCATACTGGAAGATGGTAAAATTTCTGCCCAAAGGTACACATTGGCTGTGTACACACCACAGTTTAGTGTGCATTCTTTGCTTTCTGAGAAGCAGAAAGGATTGTGGGATGCTCTGCGGTGGTACACACCGACTGTGACATCACCGTGGTGCAGGAAAGGGCTTTGACATGAAGCAAAGCTTAGCACAGGTACAGACTGGGAATTAGCCATTTTTAAATGGTGGATAAAACCTCCTGCCTAAAGACTTCCTGCCTGCCATAGGTTAAAGATGGGGATGGGGAAGATGGGGGAGCCAGAAGGATGCCAAACTTTCTGCACAACTGAAACCACTCCAACCACTCATATTAATTAATAGCACGTGGTTGGTTCACATGCAAGGACAACACTGAAAGCTATCTTAAGAAATGTCTGAAAAATCCAATAGTACAGGGGCAGAAACAGTGGAATAACTACAGGTTGGGGCATGTGTTGTGTGTCTCAAGAGCAAGGAAGAAGTGCTGGAGTGGGGGTCCACAAATGTGCTTGAATGAGAAAAAAATCTAGTTTTAGGAAGTAGGAGAAATATACAAGAGCATTCCAGCCTAGTAGATGCCTGCCAATTGTAGGTCAGAGGTCAAACTGGCCCACATTTTAAGAGTCTTTTCTGACCATGAATGCTGAGAAGCTGTGCAGGCATATGTCTACTTTGCGGTAATGTGTAGCATTTGCTAAAGACTAGAGCTGAAGATAGATTTCCTTACCAACAAGGTTCAAATGACATAGCCTTGAAAATACATAACTGAATTGTCTATTTCCCTGACGAGCAGAAGCCCTGGCTGTAACCTCCACATTCACTTGACGCTGACAGTGTTTGTTGCATAAACCATGAGCTAAGTGAAAAGCAGCAGGAATGTGCCCCACTTCGGAACATTGGTCATAGTTCTTCTGTATCAGATGTGCAACAGACCATTGTTTGAGGCTGGCAGTCAAGGATCTCTTCTTGTTGTGAGACTTTTGTGGGTGAGCTGAGAGTTTGTTTGGACCCCGGGTGAAAAGAGGCTGAGAGGGAGCGTGTGTCTGAAGGAAAATGAACTGATATTGATTTATATCTATTAGTAACTTCGTATTAATGTAACATTTTTATATGTAACAGTGTATTTTTGTAATATTTTGCTTGTTGCCTGTTGTTGCTTCAGTTTTTTGTACACCGCTTAGAGATATTTTTAACATGTTAAGCAGTACAGAAATTATATAATCAAATAATCAAAATTTCTCCCAGTCCACCAGATTGTGTAATACCCTATAGCAAAATCCAGAATCCATAAGCTTAAATAATGGATGAAAGAAGAAAACCGGCTGTTTGATTTCTTTCCTCTCTGCTCCCACCCCACAAACCCAGTCTTTAAGCCTGACATTTTTGAAGCCTACTTGCGTTATATTTTACATGGGGTGCTCAAGACATTTTTGAAGATGCCGTCAGAATACAGATAATTACTAAGTTCATGTAAGGTGGGTAGGCTGGCACACACTAAACACTTAGCATTATGCAGCCAACCTTGAAAAGTGTTCCAAATCCATCAGTCATCATGGAAAAATTAGAAGCTTTTCTGGAAACCTGCCTTTCCAAATAGATCGTTTATACTTAATGGACTCCATAATTCTGCATTAAGTATGAAGGATTTTGGTGTGCAGATTTCCTCAGCATGTTTTTGGTAGTGTGGAACAAGTCAAAACAACTAGCTGCTTCATAGAACAACATTAGTCAAGACACAGAAGCATTACTCATTATCAACATTACAAGACATCCTCTTTAATCAACCCGCCAGTATATTGCAAAGTGTGAGGCTCTGAAAGGCTTCCATACCGCAGTCTTGGCACTATTAATATCCTTCTACTTTTTTGTGCTATACTTATTACTTAGTTTAAAACTTGATACACCACCTTTTGAGGAGAGCTCTCAAGGGTTCGTGTTTTGGGTCCCAAAGAAAATAAGACTACAGTTCATTATATTTCATACAATGCTATTCATTCACAAATGGCTGAAGAATTGTGGAGAAAGGCAAGATCTTTCAAATCTTGTTTTGGAATAAGACCTATGGGGACCCAGTGTGTTTACTTTTAATTGGACACTGGAATTGGGGGTAGAATCTTAGTAGACAGCAGCTGACCTCATTGCTGGTTACGAAGGGGCCTCCATGATAGTTTAAGCTTCAAGGCCCCAAAAATGTACGTCTGCCACTGGGGCCACCTGACATTAGGATGTCATGTATGTGGCAAGTGAGCAGCCCACCCTCCTGTCACAAGTGTTGGTGAAGATAATCTGTCCTGTTAGCCATATCCAGTTTCCCACCCTTGGTTTAAGCCATCCATGCCCCTTGAAGCAAATATAATGAGTGACGTTACTCCCAAATAGATCAGCATGGACTCCAAACACTGTCACATAATGTGCTCTTGATATTTCCTTAGTTAGAGCTACTTTCACCATGGACATAGGAAGCTGCCTTTTGCAGCATCAGACTGTTGTCGTTGTTGTTGTTGTTTAGTTGTTTAGTCGTGTCCAACTCTTTGTGACCCCATGGACCAGAGCACACCAGGCACTCCTGTCTTCCACTGCCTCCCACAGTTTGGTCAAACTCATGCTGGTAGCTTCGAGAACACTGTCCAACCATCTCGTCCTCTGTCGTCCCCTTCTCCTTGTGCCCTCCATCTTTCCCAACATCAGGGTCTTTTCCAGGGAGTCTTCTCTTCTCATGAGGTAGCCAAAGTATTGGAGTCTCAGCTTCAGGATCTGTCCTTCCAGTGAGCACTCAGGGCTGATTTCCTTAAGAATGGATAGGTTTGATCTTCTTGCGGTCCATGGGACTCTCAAGA
Organism: Podarcis pityusensis; assembly: GCF_964106645.2. Taxonomy (NCBI): domain Eukaryota; kingdom Metazoa; phylum Chordata; class Lepidosauria; order Squamata; family Lacertidae; genus Podarcis; species Podarcis pityusensis. The sequence continues at coordinate 40,651,764 of NC_138028.1, forward strand.
GTCTCCTCCAGCACCATAGTTCAAAAGCATCAATTCTTCGGCGATCTGCCTTCTTTATGGTCCAGCTCTCACTTCCATACATCACTACCGGGAAAACCATAGCTTTAACTACACGGACCTTTGTTGGCAAGGTGATGTCTCTGCTTTTTAAGATGCTGTCTAGGTCCATCTATTTCAGTACAGTCGTACCTCAGAAGTCGAACAGCATCCGTTCCGAAAGTCCGTTCAACTACTGAAGCATTCGGAAACCAAAGCATGGCTTCTGATTGGCTGCAGGAAGCTCCTGCAGCCAATCGGAAGCTGTGGAAGCCCTGTCAGACGTTCTGGTTTTTGATCATTTGGGAGCCAGAATGTTTGACTCCCAAGGCGTTATGGAGCAAAGATACGATTGTATTTGCACTGTCTAGCAATGGTTCTCCACAGTTTCATGGAAGAGTGCTTCCCAGCCCTACCTGGAGATGCCAGGGTTTGAACGTGAGACCTTCTGCATGTAAGGCAGATGCTCTACTGTTGATGCGCTTCTATTCCCTTCAGCATACTTCAGAGGTCAGAAAAGCAGGTGCCTTTGCTTACAACAGAAAATTTCCTGGTCATATCAGCACCAGTGAGCACATGAAGGCCAATGAAGACATTTTCTCTTTCCCTATGGCCCAATCTAGGAGACAGTGAGAGTGTGCTCTGCGGACATCTTTCCTGTAATAAACCATGCATTTGGAAGAGCAGTATGCACCAGCAACAGGAGGGCATTGGTGTCATATGCCCAACCATTCTGACAGAGTATTTTTATTGGCATCAATGGCATAATGATTGTGTCAGCTTCCTCCTGTTTGTGTATCATCAACACAATCAGAAGGAAGTTGGCACCATCATTATTATTCTTCATCAGATGTTCAGTCTTCATCAGATATCTTCATCAGATGCCATGGCTGCAATCTGTTGCTGTTCCTGCCACAACCACAAACTCTCTGTCACAGTGTCTTGAGGACCACAGTTGAGACTTCTCAGCCAGATACATTGCTCATCCAACATGTTTCAATAGTGCGCTTATTCCTCAGTTTTTCTTTTTTCAATCTACCTCCTGATCCTGCTTTTTAATGCAAATATTAGTCACATGTGATCAGTTTTCTGAGTTGTATTTGCCAGTGCAATTCTGCCCAACAGTACAATCCTTCTCTGAGAAGGTTCAGGTATTGGGATATATTGGACATCTGTTAGTCTTTTGGTACTTTCCACCAGTTCTGATGTGGAGGAGGGGGTGAAATCTCAGGCTCAGGGGTTGAATGTGGATTTCCAAACTTCCCTGTCTGGCCCTAGGAACACCTTGCCGTTTGTCCTGGTCTAAGCCCTCCTTGAATGCTTTTGCCTAGCTGGAATATGTGCTAATGCCTCTCGCTTGCTGGATGGAAAGTGAAGAGTGAAGCCTCTGACTTCTGCATTGCTGTAATGTAGCCTATTCTGTAAGAACTTGTGGCCACATACATTTTGCCTCTGGCCCTGACCACCACTGGCATGAGGTCCTCAGCAGGTTGTCCATGAGGGAATGCAGACCTTGGGTTAAAAAATGGTTCTCTACTTGTGTTCTGGGGCAGGCATAGCTTTTGTTTGTGTGATGCAATAAGCCTGTTCCCATTTGCAGTAAAGAAGGGTCTTAGGAAAGCTGAGATGCCATACTGCCCAGGTATGAGTGGCATCTTATTCACATTAACTAAATGAAAAATATGGCTTCTCCTGAGGATCTGAAAACCCAGGCTCAGTCGTACAGGAGAATGCAGGCTTGAAGGTAAGCCAAGTTGTTGAGGGCTCTATAGATCATAACTAGCACCTGGAACGGTGCCCAGAAATGGATTGGTAGGAGCCAGCTATGTTGCTGCAACACAGGAGTTTACTTGCAAGATCACCTTACCCAGTACATGCGCACTCAACCGCTTCAAACTGCAGAGCTGGCACTGTTACAGGTGCCACATAATATTCATTCAGCACTTATAAGAGGCTGATCTTCTAGTGTGCACAAACTTTGGAACTCACTGCCTATTGACATCAGGCAGGCTCCTTCATTGTATTCTTTTTGACGCCCGCTGGAAGCATCCTTTAACATGGTTTTAGTTTATTGCTTCTTTCAATTCTTTTTGGAATACAGTGGTACCTCGGGTTACATATGCTTCAGGTTACATACGCTTCAGGTTACAGACTCCGCTAACCCAGAAATAATACCTCAGGTTAAGAACTTTGCTTCAGGATGAAAACAGAAATCATGCTCCGGCGCGGCAGCAGCAGGAGGCCCCATTAGCTAAAGTGGTGCTTCAGGTTAAAAACAGTTTCAGGTTAAGAACGGACCTCCAGAACGAATTAAGTACTTAACCTGAGGTACCACTGTATTTTTAATACTTGTTTTTGACTGACAGTTTTGTTCTTTTGTTCTTTCCATGTTTTTTTTTAATTACAATCAAGCAGCAGATAAATGTTGTGAAATAAAACTAACAAACAAGCTTCCCAGTTCCAGTCAATAGTCTGGCTGCAGATTTAGAACCAAATAAAGTTTCTAGATGCTAAGGTTGCCCCACCTAGAGCATGTTGCAGTAGGTCAAACAAGATGTCATTAAAGCATGTACCACAGCTGTGCAGTTGCTGTCATCAAGGCAGGGCTTACCTGGCTTTGCTTACCTGGTTGCTGATGATTACTGAGAGGGGTGAGGTGGCAGGGAGGTCAGCATGGTGTGGCTGCAGCGGCAGAGCCAATCTGATGCTGAGACACGTCCCATAGCACATTCCATGGTTTAGAACAGTGTTTCCCAAACCTGGGTCTCCAGCTCTTTCTGAACTACAATTCCCATCGTCCCTGACTACTGGTCCTGCTAGCTAGGAATCATGGGAGTTGTAGTCCGTCCCCCCCCCCCCCCAAAAAAAAACAACAACAACCACCAGCCAGAGATCCAAGTTTGGGAAACACTGGTTTAGAAGCACTCAGAATCACCTTTTGGGTACATGGTTAGTGGTGGCAAAACCTTTTAAGCTTCTGAGTAATGTAACCACTCTGGTGTTAATACCTGTCTCTGGATTCTACTAGCTTTTAATTACAGTATTTCTATATTGGCTATGTAAGTGAATACTTGCCCACTAAATTTAACAGCCAGGTATAAGGCATAATTGAGCCTAGTGTGTGAGATTTTTAAAAAGGCTTTTTGCAGACATTTAAGAGATGAACAACTTAGCAATGGAAGAATTCCACCAAAAACAGAGCACCTTTCCAACCACATGTTCTGTGTTATACTTGTCTAAATTTCCTATTTAGAGTGAATAACTGGAAACACTCTGTCAGTATCCCCGATCACAACAGCTGTAGTATGTTTTTGAATGACCCACATTTCTCAAATAAGAATAGGCTGTTTGAATGAATCACCATAGTGTTATGTTAGGCCGAGCTGAAAAGAATTCTCACAAACCTACAGAAAGCTTACACCTGAAGTGTGCTATTTTGCCAGAAAAATGACACCTGAACGTAACTATTCTATATATTTGAAATCCAAGGAAATGTGAATTTGATACACTGAGTTAGTAATAAAAAAATGTAGAAGTCCATAGGCAAACTGTGCCACACAATCCTATGCATTTTTACTCAAAGTGTGTCCAACTCTGTTCATTGTGGCTAACTCCCAATAGAAGTATGTGCAAGATTGCAACTTTAGAGACGTGTGGACTGCAGAAACTTGCACAGCAGTAGCTAGAGGAAAGAAATTCAAACTGAGCAACCAAGAGTCAAATCCCTGTTTAAGTGGGCTGCAAAATTTAATCACTAGGTTAAACAGTAGGCTAAAACTTCAACTGATTAAACTGTTGATGATGATGCTTAAGTACCCATTTCTGGTGTTAATACAGTTCTCATGTATTATGTAACAAGGGGGACCTGAAACAAAATGTTGGGGTCACATCCACACCATATACCATAGGTAGGCAAACTAAGGCCCGGGGGCCGGATCCAGCCCAATCGCCTTCTAAATCCGGCCCGCGAACAGTCCAGGAATCAGTGTGTTTTTACATGAGTAGAATGTTTGATTTTATTTAAAATGCATCTCTGGGTTATTTGTGGGGCATAGGAATTCATTCATATATTTTTTTTCCAAAATATAGTCCAGCCCTCCACAAGGTCTGAGGGACAGTGGACAGGCCCCCTGCTGAAAAAGTTTGCTGACCCCTGCCATACACTGAAAGGACATGTAAAACCCATGACTTCCTCCAAGAATCCTAAGAACTGTGGTTTGTTAAGTGTGCTGTGAATTATAGCTCTGTGTGGCATAAACAACAGTTTCCATGATTCTTTGGGGGAAGCTATGTGCTTTAAATGCTTGTTCAATGTATGGTGTGGATGTGACTGTACTGTGAAGTACTCCCTGTTCGGAATGACAGCTACTCTTTAATTACCCCTTCTGCCTTGTTTTCAGGCACCACCACCAGTCAGCATTCCACCGGTCAGCATTCCACAGCCACTGAGCATGCTCAGTGCTCACTGGGCTTCCTTCCCCACTTTGGAGGCCCCCCCCCAATTATTTTGGGGAAGCTTCTGCAAACCACCACCGACTGGAGTCTGTTGACTCCTCTTCTGGGTGGATGTTGCTGTTTTGGCTAGATAACACCTGAACACCTGAAACATGGAGCATTAAAAATAAAATGGGCTGTTTCTTCTAGCAACAAGTGATTATTTTCATTTATAACACTGTCAAGTCAATCTTTGCAATGTTTACTCGAAGGTAAGTCTCTGTGTTCAGTCAGGCTTGCTCCTAGTGTTATTATTTTTGAAAAGACTCCTAACTGAGGCATTTGGTGGAACACGTTTTTTAAAAGGAAGACCTGAATCTAAAAGAACAAGAGAAAATGAATTAGTGTGGTTCCGAGGACTTTTGCACAAGCGCTAGTGGAAGACGTCTTTCAGCGCACATCCACAATGTGTCAGGGGTTGTGAATAAGGAAAATACAGACTGTAGCCATGTTAAGGACTTGAGAAAGCACTTGTCCAGTCATGCACAGGAGCTTGCACAAACAGACGATCTTCTCTAGATCCAGCATCACTTTTATGTTTCACAGCACACTTCTTCTACCCCTTCCAAGAGAAGAAGAGGCTTTCTATTAGAATAGGGAGGGAATCCAATCCACAGCATCCATTCCACTGACTGGTTAAAATGAGGTGATTTGTTACCCAACTGAGCTACTGTTCAGCAACAATCTTACCAGGAGGCCTTAGGCAAAGTATTTTCTCTCAGCATCAGTTTACCATCTATAAAATGGGAGCAAATTATTTTGTAACATAGCACTGAGGATAGTGTTGCATATGGGCCCAAACCGCTCTGAACTAAATGATCCTATGGAAGTGATAAACAATAATGCAGATAAAACGACTATTTGTTTCTCGTTTGGCATAAACACCTACATATAACTGTGTCTTTTTTATTGACCCATAACACCTTATTCTACCCTCTGGATATTTTTTTTTGCAAATCCATTTAAGACAGTGGAGTATTTCTGCTGATAACATTTGCTGAGAGGCTCATAGTTGCCCAGAATTCCTGTCACACCACCGATGGCACGGATGGTTATTATTTTCAGTTTGCTGCAAAAAAAAAAAAAAAAAATGCTTCAAGGACCCCATTAGCTTGTGACAGCTTTGAATAGCCAGTGGTTTCACTGGTTTCTTTTCATTTGACATAGTTAAACATTTATTTAACATTGTCAGCCTGGTGCACAGATCTTGTCTCTAGTGGGCCTAAAGACTACCTTATTTTCTTCTCTCTCTCTCTCTCTCTCTCTCTCTCTCACTGGTTCAGAGGTTGTTGCTGTAATCACATTGGCTATGGGCCTAAAGCAAGCTGTGTAACTCAGTGACAGTTGCAATCCATACACTAGAAAAGGACAAAGAACCAATACATTTGAAAACTGCAACAATGAATGGAACTGGTGACAAGGGATTTTTATTTTAAAATGATTTTGCACAGATAGTTGAATGGAGAGCGACGGTTTAAACTGTGAATTTAAAAAGCACCCTTTTCATTAAGAACTATGTTGCAATGATTGGGCACGTCTGGCTATTACTGCATTGCTATCAAGTTTCAATATACTTCAGTATTTGCCTTTTCCTGGCATGAGGAATGTAACTGCTACACTTGACTAAGCCCTCGTTCAGTAAAGCACCAGGACAGGAAAAAACAACAACTCCTGATCAGCCAAACCTGCTTGACTTTAACATGTACGTATACCTGAAGGCATGTTTTCAAATGACAGGAAATGTCTAATCACAAAAAAATCTTGTTATTTGTCTTATTTATACAGGACCGATTTTCCCCCTTTTGTTTTACAGCGGGTTACATACGCTTCAGGTTACATACGCTTCGGGTTACAGACTCCGCTAACCCAGAAATATTACCTCAGGTTAAGAACTTTGCTTCAGGATGAGAACAGAAATCGTGCTCCGGCGGCGCGACCCCATTAGCTAAAGTGGTGCTTCAGGTTAAGAACAGTTTCAGGTTACGAACGGACCTCCAGAACGAATTAAGTACTTAACCTGAGGTACCACTGTACATAAATAATATACTTTTAAAAGATCGCACTAACAACTTAGGCCTTTGCAGAATTAGGCATTTCAGTGGGCTCAGGTACACCTAACACTATACAGGATGAAGCTGTAAAGAAAAACAGAAAGGGGGAAAATAAACTATGGCTACAATTCTAATGTTTCTTGGAGGGCTCTCAAGAGGCCATAGGACGTTTTGGGTCTCCCTCTCTCAGGGTAGAGAGAGGGGTCCTTAATCAGAAGGGAGATGTGACTTCATGATAGCCCTTCCTGGACACAACTCGGCAGCTGTTGTCCTACTGCACAGAAATGCCTATGTCAGTAAAGGCCTGCCTGGAGATCAGGGGAAAGGTTCCCATTCCAGCAGTTCCCCAAAATGTGGGTGGGCGGGAGATGGGGAATGTGGACAAACACCAGTAGTGGAGCTGGCATATGTTTTTTCCTATTTTCCCTGTCACTGATTCCAACGTAGTTTTTATTTTATTTGAAAATACCTATGTTTAATTTTAAAAAGTTACTCTTTCCGGGCACTGTACAAAAATGGAAATACAAAAAAATGAGTAAGAATAAAATCCAAAGCTTTCCAATATAGCCAGCAGTAAAAAATAAATAAATGTTTGAAACCATAACAGTCAGCATCGCCCAAGCCAACAAATGAAAAGTTGAACAATATGTGTCAGAACTACAGCAGCACCAGCACATTCCTTTTATTAGGAAGGAAATTGTTTTAAGGAAGAGGGGGATAAACAGAACAGGAAACTGAAGAACAACAAAAATCTTCCCATTGCACTGCTGACGCAGCCCAGCAGCACATTCAAAAAGACAGCTTATACAACTTTTGTCGGTCCCCCCTTTTTAAATTGCACATATCACCTAAGAGAATCTAGATTAAAACATGATACTTTTAAAGAAATGCTAATCTCAACATCCTCGACGCTTTGTCTGCCGATCAAGCAGCTGTTTAAGGCACAGGGGCAGGCCACAGCAGTTTTATCCTGGTCAGTTGGCAACCCAAGGTGGCAGCAGACATTGGTAGCACTCCTTCTATTTTTGTAGCATAGTTGCTGGGCTGTCCTCTTTTGATGCCCTTATCCCTTTAAATTGCAGCCCACATGGATTCCATGTGTCAAGCATGCTGATTCATCAAACATGACACTATCAGGTCATTCATTCTGGTAGTACCCTCAGACCAATTCTATGCAAATTTGCTAAAACGTTAATCCATCCTGGATTTGTTTCCAGGTATGTATGCAAAGGATTGATGCTTATGTCAGATTGCCACTTTTTATTCATACAAATGACAGATACTTCTGCAGAAATCTTCCAGCAATACCAGATTTAGAGCAGTGTGGGTGGTTCCCCCCCACAGGGGGCACAAAATAAAATAATAATAATTATACCTGTATTATATGGGTACCTATTGAGAAGATCCATAAAAAAAACAACTGTACAAAAATGAATTCTTGTGAAAATAACAAATATTTTGGGTGTGCCAACTTTTGTTGTCACTCAGGGCACTATATTATCAAAGTCTGTCCCTGCTTCCAGCCCCTCAAATCGACCCAGTTACTGAGATGATCTGCCAACCCCCTTCTCTAGGTGCACCACACTATCAAAAGGTGAGGTTTCTGGCAAGCAAGGAGAGGGTGCTTGGGGCTGCTGTCCCCATTGGCCAAGGGAGGTTTGACAGCACATTCTTCCTCAAGGAAGCGGAGACCACGATCCAAGAAGCCAACTCCTTCCTGACGACACCACCTGTGCAGCCAGTGGTTTATCTCAAGTATTTTCCTCTCTTTTCTTGGGCCACAACCTTCAACAAGGAGTGATGAAAAGACTACCAGTGCCCCAAGTCTCTTCGGCTCCCTGCCCAGTGTCTCATAGTCCCTTGCTATGTGTTGCTATGTATCATTTGTACCCGCATGGATCAGAAATAAGGGGTAGTGGTCACTGGGCTTCATAAGACTTGGCAACTTCTCCATCACATCGTGAATCTTTGTATCCGGAAGACAGCAGACCTTGTGTGACATCCTGTTTCCTCCACACACTACTGCCTCTGTTCCCCTCAGTAGGGAGTCACCTATCACCACCACTCGTCTCCTCCTCTTCTGGGGAGTAGCAGGGATCATTCTATGAGCTGTGCCTTCCAAAGGCCGCTTGGAGTATTCTGAGATCTGCTTCCGTTGTTCTCGAGTCTTCCCCTCTTGTTTATTGGAGCTTAGTTTGATATTGTTGGGATAAGTCACAAAGGCCGGAAACTTATGGTTTGAGTGCTTCCTACTCCTTCCTCCCAGTTTGTCATCTCTAGGCTGCAATTCCCTTTTTCTAAAGTCGTCGCCACAGAAGGTAGCAAGTACATTATCGGCATACTCATCCGCGGTCAGTTGCCTTGGATCTGATCAACACATCCTTTTGCTATCACCATGCATTCTCTTTCCTTTTAGCAAAAAAGAAGGGAATGTTTCTAAATATTTTAAATATTCTAAATTGCTTTAAAGCTTGCCTCCCCCCCAAAAAAAATAAAATCAAAAATGTTAAAGCAATGGGTATAAAATTGCTTCTTCCCTCCTCCAATCTTGGTTATACCTTCTTCATGAAAAAAATAAAACAAACCCACATGTCATTTGTGACTTTATTAACGGTGTCCCTAAACAGCCTTCCTTATATAACAGTCCTCCCACCTTGCTACAGATGCATTGTTTCCCCTCAAAGAACTGTCTCTGTAAATAGTTTTTCCCCAGTTGCATACATCCTCATTCATTTCTCTTGATCTAAATACATCTTTATTGTGCCATAAAAGTTCCTAAATGGACATTTTCGGTTTTAGAAAACCTAAAAATCTTTAAATTATTTGAGTGGAGGCTTACAGACAAATAACAGGGAGTTCATGACGGATGAGATTCCTAAATGTGAGGTATTGAATTGCCTTCCAAGAAATAAAAGTGGGAAGCATCTAAAGAAACTAGTGTGGCTGTATAAGGAGCTTTCAGATGAGCAGGGATTTAAATGTGACATGTATAGGAAATAGAAGGGGCAAATCACAAAGGAAGAATATAAATGAGGAGCCAACATGGGCATGGAGTTTTCTGCTCATCTCGTGCTTTCTAGGCATGGGTCCAAACCGTTTTCCATTTGCCCTGCCGGTTTGCCCAGGGATACCTGCTTTTTTCTGTGGAAAGTAATGCCCAGCGACTCTACTTTGCCACTCCAGGGTTTGGCCACTCTGCCAGTACAACCATTAAAAATATGAGGAGAGAGAAAAGCAGAAGACAAAAGTTTACCAAGAGATCCGTCATCGTACATCAACCAGAGAATGAACAGTGGCAGACAGATTGCTCCTCGCACCATCCCTGCCAGCAAGGACCATCAGAAGCCAAGTCGGATCACTGGTCCATTTAGCTCAGCATTGTCAACAAAGAATAGAAGTGGCTAGTTTCAGAGGAGTCTTTTCCTAGCTCTACTTGAAGATACCAGGGATTGAATCTAGGACTTTTCATAGACAAAATATGTGTTCAACCACTGAGCCATACCCTACCTAGAAAGAACATACAGCCTCAACTGCCAAATGCAAGGAGGTGTGTTTTGGATGCTATGTGCGCTTTGGGATGTGTGGCTTTCTCTCTCTCTTTCTTCCTTTCTTCCATACTTTCCATCAGTCTGTAATCACTGGATTGAATGGTCAGTATAAGTCCTTAAAACAAATAATAATTAAAAATTCCCTAAGTGCACAAATGGTGGCAGAGCAACTATGTAAACTATACTGAGCTGGAAGGGTAAGATAATACATATGAGACATTGTGGAAGACTCTGGATGACTGTGTGGTGCAAAGATTTTACAAGATACAGTGGTACCTCAGGTTAAGTACTTAATTCATTCCAGAGGTCCGTTCTTAACCTGAAGCACCACTTTAGCTAATGGGGCCGCCAGAGCACGATTTCTGTTCTCATCCTGAAGCAAAGTTCTTAACCCGAGGTACTATTTCTGGGTAACAGGAGTCTGTAACCTGAAGCGTCTGTAACCCGAGGTACCACTGTATGTGTATTAAGCATTCCGGTTTTTACAGTCAGTGTGAGAGGCCCTCCAAAGGGAGTGGCAACTGAGGTGGGGCGAGTTGCCAGAATCATGGCACAGGAAGAAAGGTTTAAATCCACATATCCCCAATAGTTCCCGATACTAATCGCCTGTGTCTGCTGCTTCTGTTTGAAGTGATGCATTTAACCATCTGCTGCAAGAGTCTTATGTTATGAGTTTGTCATGTCTGACATAGATGTTATTGCAAGTATTATTGGTTTTTTAATGCTTAGTCAAGATATTTCTGTTCTGGCAAGCTTTTGGCCTGCTGAGCTTAAGAATTTTGGGGGGGGCTACTCTATGGTGTGATATTTTTTACCTTGGTAACTTTTAGTGTTTTATTCGATGATGATGATGATTAGGGAGTGCAATTTTTAAATTCTAGCAAGCCATCCTGAGTATTGTGATTGCAACCAAAGGGTAGGGTATAAATTGTTTAAATAAATATATATATAAACATCAATTTACTTTTAAATGTCAGTTGTTTAGAATCATTTGCAGAAATTAGTGTATCTGGTCAATAATGCCGTTCCTCTCTTTCCCAGCACATAGATCTGGTAGAAATCTGTTTATGAGATTTGTTAGAAAACCAATTTAGTTTAAGTACACAATTCTGTTATGCCCAGAAAGTATTTTCTCCGTCTGACATTTATATGTGGATTCTCATTTAGAAATTAACAAGATCAGATATTGCTGAAGTGCTAATATAAGCAGCTCAGTCCAGCTAAATCCGTTATTAGCAGGATCTGGGCAATGACCTCTGTTTTGCCAGCCAAAGGATTGTGACTACAGAAAATGAGAAGGAATGCTAAGGTTGCAAGTCTGCATATAGTTAGGATCCTTAAATCTCATCAAGTTCACTGGGAGTTTAGGAGCTAAACTATGTGTTGGATTGCAGCCATTAATCAATAAGGTAAACAATCATTGTAAGTGTCCCTTTTACATTCTATTCATTTGGAGACATTCTACTAATGAGCCCTGTCAGTACAAGGATTTCCACTTGTGAAATGGGACTTTATCCCCTATCCTCCTTCTCTGCCCCATGCCCTCCTCAAATCTGTTCCAGAGGGCTGGAGGAACCCCTGGAAGTTCTAAAAGGTGCATGGGGGAGGAGAGAACATTCTGTGGCACAAGCAGAAATCTTTGTGACGATGAAACAATTGCCTTAGCACTACCTTGGATTCAACCCACTGTTCCTTAGCCTGAAGCGGCCTGCTGCTTTACTTTACCAGTGGAATTAATTTCATGACAGGTTTTCTTAGACTGGTGCGCATGCTATTATTCCAGGATGACCGTAGGTTTCATGGAGGAAACTAATGACAGATACTGTCCTGAAGGCCGAGGATCTCTCACTAACGTTTCCAATGGGACAGCAATCAGGAGTTTGCAGAAACTGACACCGCACTGGGAGTGGTGGAGTTTGTGACCATAGTTTGTATTAAGTGGTCTGCGCTGCGGAATGTGTGCAGATCTCTTTCTGGTTGTCTGAATGGCTAATTTTAAGGATGTCTTCAGGTGGAAACTTCATGACTGGTGTGCAGCAATAAGCTTGCCAGCAACACTGTAAGGATGTCTTGTCAGTGTTGCTATGTAGGTGCTTGTTTTTGCAGCTTTTGTTTCCCTTCACCACATGCTTAAGCCACTGCACAGTTTACAACCTGCAGTCTTACCCTCTGCAGAGTTTGCCCAATGAGATGAAGAGGATTAGGAGGGGCCAGTTCTTCACAGGAAGGGGCTGTGCAGTTCCATCTTCACACCTGAAAGGCTGCAGGGAATTCTTTAGGAGTGATGTAAATTCCAAAGGAACATAAAAGGAGGGGGCAGAGGAGGGGAGGGATCAAAGGCAAGTGTGGCTGATCAGTATCAATGTGCCTCTCAAGTGCAGGTTCTGCATTATGAAAGTAGAAACAGTTTCGGGATGCTATTATATCCTACACACACTTATAAGGACTCCAATTCCCCAGTGTAATAGGACTTCTGACTTGTGCTGCCTCCATTACCACCGTCACAAAAAAGTGATGTCAACAAAAGCAATGTGACAGACCAGATTATAGGAGTGTCTTAAGAATTCACTTAAGCATCTTTGGTACTGCCTTTCTTGTGAAGATGGTACATCGGATGCTGCTTTTGGGATTCCTGGTGCAACACAAGGAAGCAGCATCTGAAGCACAACAGAACAACTTAATGTCACCCTTTTGCTATGTGCTGATGGTTCAAATGTGTTGAAACCACCGATTGGGGCTGCCCCTTTGAAGGGACCCTTGTATGAAACGACCGCCGCATTGTGAACATGCAACCGATTAACGCAGCTACCACTCTTGCAACTGCTACATTTAAATTAACAATTTCATCCCTTTATAAAATCCAACAATTACCAGAGGGGTAGCCAGGTTAATAACCTGCTGCAGTACAAACAATAGTTTCGTGGCACCTTAACAGCTAAGATTGCCACCTGAACTAGTGGAGGGTGGAGGAGGCAAAGAAATATCGGTGAACAACTATTGCAACGCCGGCAAGAGAGGAATGCACGCCTAAGGAATCAAATCCTCGCAGGGAGAAGGGATGTAATCACAACAAGGCCTTGCTCCCTTTCCCCGCCAGAAAAAAGGCAGGATTTTCACAGGAGTCAGATCTTAGGTGGGTTATTGCAATCACCCCCACTTAATTCCTCTCTTCAATAGGTGCAGCAATGCAAAGCTTCCCCCCCCCCTTTCTTTCTTTCAAAGCAATGCAACCTTTTACCGTAGGGCTGCGAACGCGAAGCGAGTCCGCCGCCCGCGGCTTCCACCGCGCGGAGTTCTAGAACGGAGCGTGCGTAAGCAGCTGCACGCCTCGTGCCCGGAGGGTGCTAAAAGCGGAGCGCGCCAGCCCTTCCTTTGCAGAAGAGGAAGAGGAGGCGGCCACGGGGAAAGCCAACTTCGCGGGACGGAGGCAAATGCACGCGCCTTGCACCGTGCAGGCTCCAACTGCTTCCCTCTCTTCTGCAGCGGGGCTGGCTCTTTGGCCCTCGCGCCTAACTCTCCTCGCTCCCCTCCCCGCGCGTGTGGCCTTGTGCACAACTCCGCGTATCCCTCCGCGGTGCGCGTGTGAGACACTCGCAACTCTTTGAAAATAAGCGAGCGAGGGAACTACTTTCGGGAAACTATTTTTGCATGGCGGGCTGGGAATGTGGTCATTTAGTCTCTCCCCTCCCTCCTGTTCTTCCTTGGAAGTAGCCCAGCCAAAAAAGAAAGCAAGAGTCTCTTTCTTTCTAGGCACAGCGTGGCAAAGCAAACCACCCGAGAACCAACTTGGGTTTTGCTCCGACTTGTGCTTTCCATTGGGAGGAACCCGCTTCCTCGGGTGACCAGCCAGTCTCGAGCAGGAAGAGAGCTTTGCGCGGCCTCCATAATAAAATCCCTTTGCGCCACAACCCGGGGTTTTTGCTGTGCAAACTTGTGGAACATTCCCGATATTTGCTTATTTATTTATTTGAGGGGCGGCGAATGAGCAGCCAAAGGGGAAGCCCCCCCCCCGCCGGCCTTGAAGCGCGCGAAGGAAAAGCAAGTTTGTGCTGTTCGGCTGCCGAGGGGAGGGAATCGGAGCCTTTGGCAGCCGTGTTCCTCCGAGTGAAGGGGCTCGGGGCGCCAGCCGCGTGCAAAGAGCAGCGCGAGGGAAGGCGACGTAGCCTGCCTTGGGGGGGGGGCTTCTCCGCCCTTCCCCAGCCCCGTGGCAAAAACAAAAAAAAAGTTCTGCGCCCTTTGGCGACTCCTTCGGACGGAGGCGCTTCCCAAGTGCCCGGGGTCTCCTTTCCCGTCCGTCGTCTCGGAGAGTTGGCGGCGGAAGGAGCGTGAAGTCAACGCTTCCGCCCAGTTTTCCAATCAGAGGAGGAAGGGGGGAGGCAGAGAGAGAGGCTCGGGGGCTGCCGCTGCTCCGGGTGGGTCTGGGGAGCAGCTCCTGAACTTGCTCGCCTTCTGGGTTGGGGAGAGGGCGGGGTGCCAGGGCTGGGGGCGGAGGAGGAGAAGGACGAGCTCTTCCTACTTCTCCTCTCGGCTTCTCCTCTTTCCTCCTCCTCCTCCTCCAGCGCCACCAGCCGTGACGCATCCTCCCCTCCCCTTTTCTAACCTCCGGGCTGCTTTCAAACTCCCCCCTCCCTCCTTCTTTCCTCCTCCTCCTCTTCCTCCCTCTTTCCCTCCCTCTCCTTTTCGCCTGCCTGGGGCTGAATTAGTTTCCCTCAGTGCTGCCTCTGCTTGTTGGCGGGGTAGTCGGACTTGAGCCGCCTGCTTTCTCCCCCTTCCTTTTTTGTAAAATCGGGTTTGCAGACGCTGCTGCTGCTGCTGCTGCGGGCGTCCGGAGGAATTTCTGCCGCGGTGCTTTTCCGTCCTGCCCCGGAGGTTTGGCAGCGAGGAAGGGGAGCGGGGGGACCTGCTCGTGGGGACGAGGGGAGGGGGGGTGGAAGCAAGGAAGCCAGGAGGCCAGGCTTGAGGAGGAGCTGCTGCTGCTGCTGCTGCAGCAGCGGGAGATGTGGGCTCCTGGTGCCGATGCGGCACAAGGACACGGCTAGGGAGCCTCGCTTGCAGCCGAGACGCCGCCAGCCGCCCGCTTCCCGGTGAAAAAGACCAGAAAGAGCTTCGATTGCCGCCGCCGCCGAAGCAGAAATCAGTCCCAACTCTCGGCCGAACAGGATCCCTCCGTTTCCGTGCGAAGAAGAGGCGGGGAAGGCTGCTGTTGCTGCTGCTGCTGCTTTCGGAGGGGACCCACCTCAAGGATTGAGGCCATTCTGGCGGAAGGGTGTGCAGGGGGGGCATCGGTGGGGTTTAACAATGGTGAGGTTTCTGGTGAGCTCCTGCTGCGCCCTGGCTGCGTCGGTGCTGCTCCATCCCCGGATCGGATCACGGTGAGGAAAAAATGAGCGAAGAGACGGCGAATTCTAACAACGAGTAAGTTTCTCGGCTTTTCTTCGGGGGGGGGGTGTCTTCGGCTTGGCGTTTCTCTCCCCCCACCCGCCCCTACCCCGCCACCTCCGTTCATTGACCTCCTCTCTTCGGGCTCCTTACATAGCTGGATATGTTTTAAACGTGCTGATGTGTGTGTGTGTGTGTCTCTGCATATGTAAACACCCCCCCCCACCCCCCGAATCTGACTGTTTTGGTAATTTGGAAAAGTCATGGCAGACCCAGGATATGGTGAAAAAATTGCCTAGCTTATGCGGGTTGGGGAAATGGACCCTCCGTCTCCCTCCCTCCCGCCCGCCCGCCACCCCCCTCGACCTTCTACTTCCAGTGGACTACGTGCAACGTTTTGTGGGAGAAAAAGAAGTCTATTTTCGTTTGCATGTTTCCTATAGAAAGTAGCGAGTGGGAGCTTCATCCCGAGGGAAACTGTTCCTGAATTTTAATTGGATGAGTCAGTGTAAATACAGTGTTAAACCTTTCCCCAAAGCTTTATATATACATTTTAACAAGCTGTTAGGACTCTTCGCCCTTCCCCCCCTTCTTTAAATGGGGAATAGAATGAAGATATTTATATATATAACGTGCAAGATATTAATATATTTAACATGCTTAGCTTGGATGAAATCTATAGGGGGCTTATGTTTTCTTTTTTACATTTGTAGGGATGTAGCCTTCAAAATTGCTATGAAATATATAATTTCTGAAACAGGGTAGTCATGTCAACAATCCTGAACTTTCCCATTTCTTCTAAAGAATGAAAAATGTTGACGCTGCCTGTGACTCCTGCATCCTGCCCTGTCAATGGTTGTTCTTTTCTGCAAGAATGAGTTGCGAATTAGTCATTTTCTCAAACATACTTTGCAATAGTTGTGGCTCAATTATAGTGCAAAAGCATCCTTCTGGCAGAATTATCACACGGTAATTATTTTTCCAGTGCCTGTAGCAAGTAATTTGAATTGTAGGAGGAAATACTGGTTTTTGGTGGAGAAGGGAACACTTGTCAGTTGCATACATTCCTCCATATAAAACCTTAATTCCTTAAGATGGATCGGTAAAGGAACAGGCTTCTGCTTCTGCTTCTTCTTTTTTAATGAATGGCTTTACTCTTAAGCCAGAATCACATAATATAACAAGGACAAATCCTGAACTGCAACAGGAACAAGTACAAAACATTGTATTGAGCTACTTGGTAAGATGAAGTGCTGCAGTGCCCGTGGAACCGAGAGAGAAGCGGCCGCCATATTTTCTTTTTTGTGAATCGCTCTAATTTGCATACCACAGTCTTCATTCATAAAAAATAATAATTAGACCTGTGCCACCTTCGACATTCGACTGAACTTGGCTTGCAAGAAATGGGAAATTTTCATGAAGGTAGAAAGAGCCTAGTATGCTCGAGGTTTAGGGTTTTCTGGATTTTCGTCTCGAAAAATACTGTTCTCTGCTTGTTGACACTGTTATGTGGGAAATATCGGCTCGGGGAAGTGCTGGGAGCACGTGATCCTCTCCATTCATAAAATACCTGGCTGGCCATTCACAGTGCAGTACACTGTGTCTACATGGATCCACTTTCACATTAGACCTGTTTTTCTAAAAGAAAGGCACAGATTTGTGTCAGGGTATCTGCAGAAGCACCACCTTGCTTGCCAGAATATGAAAAGAAGTGTGCTTTTAAAAGAAAAAAAATCGAGGCCATAATCTGAGGACTGTTGTAGTGTCACTAAGGGATCTTTGGGGTGGTGGAGGATAGAATCTTCTAGTAGCTAGCTTCCTTATTTTAATGTGGCACATCAGAAACTGCCAGTATTTCTAAAACAATACAAGATTATGGGAAAGTGGCTTAAGACGTAAACACTGCTATAACTGAAGCAGCAGCAAAACGTTTCACCCTGTCTACTTGTGCAGTTTTGCAGCCCTTGCTGGTTGATATTCACACCGTAATCAGCCCCTGTATTTTAATTGAAGAAAAGTTAATAAGATAATTAATTAGATATTGCATTTTACAATAAAAGGGCTATTATGTAGTCAACTTTCATTAAGCATTTTAAAGCCAGTCAAATGTAAAATTATTGAAATACATTCTCAAGATTAGTCGCAAAAGCTGCCTGAATGTGATTGCTGGGGAAGAGCCCTTTGTTAATGCATATATTTCTGTGTGCCACTTGGTGTATGTATTTCTGTGTCACCCCATGATTCTATGACACTTTAGCGTAAATATTTGAACAAAGGCCAATTGATTATGCTTTTTGGACAACACAGAATATTTATTTAATTAAGAGAAAATGTTTTCTTCAATAGTTAGGATGCAAAAACACCTTCAGAACATTTGATTATAACGTAAAATGTGTTTGTCAGTTTGAATTGTATTCTTCCTCTCTTCGATTCGTCTTTTGTATCGCCATCATACAGGAATTTCATAACTGAAGAAAATGCTAGAACACATCTACATATTCATACTGATTTTTCCTTCCTTGTGTTCTCATCAGGCTCTCCAGTCACATTTTGAATTTCTCTTCTTGGAAGTGAAGTGATCTTCTATGCTTTGTGTGGATTAGCTTAGGGTTTTTTAAAAGCTGATTTTATGAACTTGATATAGTGGAAAATACAGTACACAGCTGCGGCTGCTGCTCCTGCCACAGTCATCCAGGCTTAAATATGGCAACCAAGAATTCTAGTTTGCATCGGTTCACACAGTTTTCACTTTGAAAAGTTCCTTGCATTCTAATGAATTGTGTAGTATATTGTCCATACTGAGTACAGTTAGGCCTTAACTGTGTTATGTGTGTCTGACTGTATATGCAAAAAGCAACTTGCAGTATACAACCATTTATATTACAAGACCGTTGTTAATTGTATTTTTCTCTTTTGAAAGCAGTACGTTGGTTAGATTTTGTTATTGTACCTGCACAACTCAATTTTCGGGAGTTTTTAACAACAAACCTCACCAGTTTGTGTGCTAGCCTGGTATGCTGTCAGAAAAAGTGTTTATGGTTTCACAGTACTATGCATTATATAAATCTTGTTTACCTCATCTTTCTCTAGCATGTTTTGTTTTGTTTTTAAGATACATATCTCCCAAGTCTTCTGCAGTCGTACTTTTTCAGTTTCTTGCTGGATGGGCCAAATTACTATGGCAAGTTGTATATTAGTGACTAATCACTTCATTAATTAGAAAGTAGTCTGATATCTGTCCACATGAAGTTGCAAGTAAATGTTGGATATTTTTGCTTCTAATGTGACTTGACACTGTGTTTTGTCATGTTCATTTGCATTTTAAAAGAAAGATACTAGGTTTCAGTTCAATAGGTCAGGGCTTTAAACTTTTTGAACATTGTTTAATTCCATTTTAGGGAAAGTAGCTATATGCATGGGATTGCAGATCTGAAGTGTGCTTGATAAATTGACATGGGGCCTAACTGTAATGTATGTGTATATAGTTTTGTTCAGATCCCTTATTAAGCATGGCATTTCAAAGGGAGTCACGCAGGAAATGCCACCTGAGTAAAATAAATAAATGGAGGTAATGATGGTTCCCTATATGCTAAAAGTAATATTCATGCAAACATTATGACACCAAAATATTGTCTCCATAGACCACTGCTTGAGAGAATGAAACTCTATGGTTGTTTTCTTCCCCCAATCATTCTTGGAAACTGTTCAGAGGTTATTACTTGGTGCTTGGGCTTCTACCCTGGTTCCAGCACCTGGTTTCAGGCCTTGGCCACTCTCTTGGATAGAAAGCAACTAGTGGACAGACAGACTCTGTCTACATTTGAATGTAAGGTTGCTCCCTGACGCTGCAAGATGAAACCCACCAGAAAGGCAAGTTCTATAATGCAAGGTCCAAAATCCTGTGTTGGATGCTTGTTAGAGGAGTGAGAGAGGGGGCATGCAAACCTGAGGCTCTGATGATAAATCAAGCAATTCAGTGACTTGCAACCAGGAGTCCTTTTTGAATCCTGCTTATACAGGCCATATTCGCATGCCGTTGAATACCCAGTAAGCTGTCTTCTTGCTATTATGTTCCAGTTTTTCTTGTAACAAAAAAATAAAAATGCATGTTGTACATTTGCTGGGGGGGGGGGGTTGTGATGCCACAGAAGCCCAGTGAAGCTTATATTCAAAGGGATCGTCCTTTTCTTAAGACTGATTTAGTCTTAAAAATCTACCATGCAAAAGCATTGATTCTCATTCAATATGGAGACATCCTTTAATGTCATATACAAAAATTACATTTATACACAGAGAGAGAGAGAGAGATGCACACTGATCTTTTGTTTGCATCACGTATAGAATGTGTGTGTCAGTGTTTGTGCTTGCTAACAATAATATCTGCAAGAGGTTTTCATGATAGATAAAAATTCCTTGATGAAATTATTTTAATTGTGTCCGTTGGATCTCTTTTATTGATGTACAGAAGGAGTTGTATGACTGCTAAGTTATTATTTCTGCAAGTAATGCAGGATGAGGAGCACAATGGTTTGTCAAAAGAGCTTTCCCCAGTGAATAGCAATGCAAAATTGCAAACAGAGGAATAATTCATTAGGAGAGGATAAGTGAGGATATGGTATCTAGAGCAAAAGGACACAGAAAATTGAATTGTAGAAAGGGTTAAAAATTATCACTGGGTTGACTGAAAAAGGCAAGACAGGCCACTGGATTTCAGTGAGGCTTAAGTGCACATAGTACTGTGCAGTATCGTGGTGATCTAGGGTAGAAGTGAACATTCTTAAATTTCAGATATAAGCAGATTGAAGCATTGCATGACTTTAAAGTAATTGTCCAGTGTTTGGAGTGTGTGCATGCTCTGTAGATGTTACCAGCTGCTGTTGCAATTCCTTGCACCAGGTTGTGGAAGTGTCTGGAGATAGAAGGAACAGTGGCCTACAAGTTTGACGTGGATGCATAAGAACTCAGTTTTTTTTAAATAGCACTATATTCTAGGAGTGCCTATGGTTACTAAACATCAGGTACTGACCAGTAATCCAGCCTTGGTTCCCTACCACATAGGTGGTTAAATAAGTACACACATGAATCATGCAAAGCAGACCTTAGAAGGGCTTGGGGTGTGTGAAGGTGAAGAGGAATCCTTATACAATTTATTTGCCTTTCCCTCCACATCCACATCCTTGTGACTGTTTGGTTCCCATTTCCTGAGCAGATACAATATTTTCCTCAAGTTGTTTCCCTGTAACCCAGAAAATCTTTGTGGTGTGACAAATATGAGCGTTAAGATTTCCACAATAGCATTTAAATTACCATTAAAGCTGCAGTCAGCAAACTTGCTAACAAGTAAGCTCTGTTCAACATTGTGGAACTTAAGCCCAGCTTGGGCGCTCAATGTGAGAAGAGCAGGCATGTGCCATCTAGCCTTGCCCCCCCCCCCATTGCATCCCCATGCCTGGCCTAGCTATTCTTGTGTTGGGAGAGTGAGCTTGAAAATTTGCCAGGCACCAGGTGTATTTTACACTTGGGTGTCTGTCAATTGCCACCCAGTGAAGATGCCCAGGCACCAGGATGGCGTATCATGTCTGCACCATCTGGTGTCTGGCCCCAAAATGGCAACTAGACATTCCATTTTGGCGATTGATACCATGGTTTAAGGAGCTGTTTGGCACCTAGCGTATGAGTTTCTAACACTGACTTCTGTACCTGTTGAGGCTTCCTGTACCATTTAGAACTGTGTTTATGCAGAAGGATGCTACGAGGACTTGGCAGCAAGAACAGAGCAATCTAACTTCCCCACTATCCTCTATACAATTCTAAATAGCCCAACATAGAATTCTTTCCATTTGAATATTTGTAGGGTTTGCACTCCAAGCTGTCAATCTCATGGGGTGCTTTTAGATTAGGGACAGTGACTGGCCCTACCTGTCTACCCAGGAGTGCTTAGCTTACAATGGGAGCGGGGAAAAGCCAAGTATGTTGCTCAGAGCTTCTTAGAGTAAGCGCAGGACATAACGTAAGAAACAAATGTGTTTTCTTTCTTTCTTTCACATTGCCGTCAATATAATATGTTGGACAGATGTCAACTAATAAAAGGACTAAAGCTTTAAAATGTTTGGGGATTGGTTTGAATAAACAAAAGTGTTAAAAAAAATTCTGGCCCATTAGGAGGAATTAAGGAAGTCCGGTTCAGTGGATATGTTAATCAGCTGATAGGGCAACAGCTAATGGTAATATTACCTGCACGGTTCTTTCATTTGTACTTTCAATTTGTTGTTTATAGAATAAAAAAGTGTAGTTAAATATCTAAAAACCTAAAGCTACCAGTGGTACAATGTTTTGGTGAATAAATTACTTGATGTTCCTTTCTTGCTTTTTTCTTTATGAGTTAATGGTCTGTAAATATAAAGGCTGTATTTTGTGAGTTGGAATTTTTTTTACTTATGTTGGACTATGTACACATTTTCAATTATTCTGCATCCAGATCCTTCCTGTGTCCTTTCTCTTTTTAAAGAAATACAGAGGTACTTCTACTTATGTGCCTCTCTCGTTACGTATCCTTCAGGATACGCACGCGGCAAACCCGGAAGTATAGTTCCGGGTTTTGCCACATGCGCAGAAGCGCTCTATTGCGCCGTACATGTGCGCAGAACAGGCACCTCCGGTTGTGGAAACCTCAGGATCCGACCGGAGCTCCGGAATGGATCCTGTCCACAACCGGAGGTACCACTGTACTGCACTTGATGCCTTTCCCCCCAAAACCAGCTTTGATCCGAATGGAAAAGGGGGGGAACTCAACCTAGCCGCATATTAAACTGATAATGTGTACATATAGATAATTATATAGATTAATTATGAAGTTAGTTTTTTATGACATTAATTAATTATTAAATTAATTTTGGTTTCAGGCTTCTATATTTAAAGGAGGGCACTGACAAAAATATTAGCAGGATGAGAGCGAGTAAGATTACAGTGTTGTCAATGTTAAGGGGCTTATGTTGTTGGCTTGTGTGCTTGCAGTCTGAACCTGTCGCTGATCAATATGATAGGCAGTAGTCACAATTTATTGGCCTTCTATACCTCTTTAGCTGTGTCAGCAAGCTTGCTGGAACCCTGTGCTAAAAGTAATTTTCCATTTGGAAAGCAAATCTGTCAGTCTAGTATGCACTGCCCTGGTTTGTTTGTATTATTTTTATTAATGATGTTAGGTTGCATCATTCCTCAAATCACAATTTGTAAGAAGGCTTGGGCTCAAACATAGTACGAAACCTTATTTAGGTATTGCATCTAAATCTAGCCCTATCTCATTATATATAGTTAGCCAACTATAATATGGAGAGATCTACAGCATAGCTATTGCTGTAGTTGGTATGCTATGGCCCTTTGTGGGTTCCCCATACCTTTCCGGGTACCACCACCCAATTTATTTGCAGGGTCAGTAGAAATTGATGTTTGTATTATGGCTGCTGGTGAAAACTTAGTGTGCATCTGTTGCAAATTAGTTTATGCTATCTTTAGGCTTTTGTGGCCTTTCTTTGAAACTACAGTAGTACCTCCGGTTGTGGAGGCGATCCATTCCGGAGCTCCGGTCGGATCCCGAGGTTTCTGCAACCAGAGGAACCTCTTCTGCGCATGTGCGTGCAACGAAACCCGGGGAAAAAACACTTCCGGGTTTGCCGCGTTCGCATCCTGAAGGATACGCAACCGGAGGTGTGCATATCCAGAGGTACCACTCACTGTACTTGCAACTTGCAATTGCTGCTCTTGCCTTACGTACTGGCAACCTTGGTTTTGAGCGGGGGTTGCATTCTGAGCCATCACGCATGTTGGCAGAGCGTGCATAAGCACACCCATTACACTCCATTCCCACTCCTTCCCCTGCCCCCGTTCTGCCCTTTTCCGGGTGTGAAAACAGCCTGTGTGTGTACAGACGTGTGTTTTTTGAAAGCATGCAAAACAGGGGTAAACATCCTTAAGAACAGAAGATGAGCCTTGCCGGATCAGGGCAAAGGCCCCTCTAGTCCAATATCCTGTTCTCACAGAGATCAACCAGATGCCTGTGGGAAGCCCACAAGCAACAGCACTCTCCCTGCTTGTGATTTCCAGCCCTGGTATTGAGAGGCACAGTGCTCCTGACAGTGGAGCTAGATGCTAGAACATACCCACCATGGCTAACCAGTGATAGACTTATCTTTCATCAATTTGCCTATTCCTATTGTAAAGCTATCCAGTACAGTGACCATCACTGTATTTCATAGCTTACTGCATGAAAAGGTGCTTAACTCTTGAAGGATTGTTTCCATTATTGATGAAATGGTGCATCTTTAACTTGTGGCTTTTAAGAAGGTAGGAGAACCAAAATATCAGATTAATGATTCCTTGAGTGCCTCCTCAATCTGATGTTTCGAGGGCATGGAGGCAGAACAAGCCCTACTCAGTTATGGACCACTCCCCCCGGCATCTTTCTTCTCCCTTCACTAATGTATTTACATTGTCAGGCAAAGACCCTTCTATTGTCCGAGGCCCTTTAATTCCATCTTAATCCTTTTAACATCCTTTTAATGTTGATATTAATATTGTAATCTTTAGGATTTGTTTTGTTTTGCTTTGTTTTTGGTGACTGGGACATGTTTTATCCCCTTAGGTTATTTTAGCTTTCTTGTGACCAGGTTATACCCTTTTCCTCATTTCGGCTTCTGTATTATATGAGTTTTAGTGTATATTTTGATTGTATTTTGTAGATGTTATGTTACTGAGCACAGTTACGATAAGTACTGTAGAAACTGAGAGGAACTCCGCATACTTCACACTTTAAAACAAACCCTGCACTGTTAGTGAGGTGAAATATATTAATAATTTGACCTCTACTGCCCTTGCATATGAACTTCATTTATAGGGGAAAGGGTGAGTCTTTAAAAGTTGAACATAACGCAAATTAGATTATTTGCTTTGTGTTGGTTAAACTACTCAAACTGAAAATTTATCGTTTGTTACCTTACTATCAAGGCTTTGAACATCTATTTGGAAACTAAGCACACATACCTTTTTAGTGTTCTTGCAATGTTGCTATGGTAATAGGAAAATGTCTGCATAGTTAACAAGCCAATGTCAGGTAATGGAGGCTTTGCAAAAATAAGTTCAGCTAAGCATTTGCCTGGGGCACTGAAAAACAAGTTGCCCATAAAAGCTGCTTACCAACGAAAACTATTTTAGATGGAATTGGATTTATACAGTCTGTGCAGTCCTCTGATATGCTAATTGATATTGCTGTGGTTGGAGAGTTTGCAGATGGCAAATAACTGATGTAGGGGATTGCTGCAGAATAACTGCTTTTCCTCCTTTCTAAAAAAAACCCCAAACATGTTATGCAACAGGTAACATGCTTTATTGTGAGATAGCAGCACACAGCACACACAGTCAGCTGTCAAAAGTTATGTTGCAGTTACATTTTGTGCATGTGTTTGTGGCACATCTCACAATGTTTTTCATCATGAGAACTATCGATTCACAAAATGTTTCATGCTTTATTTAATAAAATCTTTTCCTCTTCCTCTCTCTTTGAAAATGGGTTCTCCATTTGCACCAGTGTTAAATATGTTTAAGGCTAGCTAGGGTTCACTCTTAACCAAGATTTGGCATGCTGCTTGATTACTCTGAAGATCAGGCAGGGAAATTACCTCTAAAGTGGGAAAGAGGTGGAAGTAAGGCACACAGCAATGTTCCTGATCTTTTCAGGAGCAGTTGAGAGAGACCCATATATTAAAAATGCACTGTCTAATAGTTGCGGAACGGGATTGGATAATGGTTTGCTTTTTCACATGAGCTGGTACAGATTTTGCCCTGATATTAGTGCTTGGAAATGGGGGGTGGTCAGTTCCCTGTCTTATCCATGAGAACGGTTGTGCACAAGATGCAGTCTTCCATGCCCAAATGACACACACACACACCCCCCCCCCCGCTTTTAATGGAATTGCCGCAGTATTGGTGAGATGAATGAGACTTTTTTTTTAAGGAGTGAGCACTTGAACATTGAAATGGTTACAAAAATGCTAAATTTAGTAATAGCAAGAGAATGTCTTTAAAGTATTTTTAAATCCTTTCCAATTTTAAGGCCTCAGCGGATTGCAGAATGTTAAAAATAGAAACTCTGAAAAGGTAGCTGCCAAACCCTTGTTTCTAATCGTTGGACTGTGTTTGTCCAGAGTCTTACTAACTTTCTGCAACTCCAGCAACATATTTCTGGCAACAAAAGCCCCCTAAGCCATGGGTAGGCAAATTAAGGCCCGGGGGCCGGATCCGGCCCAACCGCCTTCTAAATCCAACCTGCGGACGGTCTGGGAATCAGCATGTTTTTACATGAGTAGAATGTGTCCTTTTATTTAAAATGCATCTCTGGGTTATTTGTAGGGCATAGGAATTCGTTAATTCCCCCCTCCCCCCCAAAAAAATATAGTCTGGCCCCCCACAAGGTCTGAGGGACAGTGGACCAGCCCCCTGCTGAAAAAGTTTGCTGACCCCTGCCCTAAGCCATAGCCAATATAAGGACTAGAACAAACATTTAAGTTTTTTCCATGAGGTTTTGTTTCAAGTTGCCTTCATGTGTTTGCCATCCATGCAGAAATACAATCAAATGTTTGGGAACAAAAACTGTTTATCTGTGCATAATCCTGCTTTCTTTCCTCCAGGCATGAATCAATCATTGTGTGTGTGGGGGGGGTGTTAAGTCAACTTCCTCTGCTGCTGCATCTCCCAGCATTCATTGCACATGTTGGGTGATGGTAGTTCCTGTTGAATATTTGCCCGCTTTGTGGCCGAACACTTTCTGTCTTTGTTTATGCTGCCGCTGCCATACCAGTTTCACTGGAACAGTGTGGCATGGATGATATTTTACCCTGGCTTTTCATGTGAATTATGCAGCATGCTGTGTATTTGAAGCTACAGAGCAAACCTCTGTCCAAACTCTGCTCTACTGCTGCGTACTGTATGGACTTTGCTTTGCTATTTTTGTGAATGCACCATTTCCATTAAATTGTGCTCTATTATTAATTAATGTTATGGTTGTGTTAATATTATGATATGGTTTGAAGCACAGAGATTTTGGTACCAGCTCTGGAAATTATCATTAACAAAAATGCTAATGATGCCACAAGGCAAGCATCACACAAAATTAATTACAAGTCCATGTTTTAGATGCATGAGTGAAGAGTTAGCGATAAACGGTTTTTTAAATTAGAAATCAAAATTTAGAATTATAATTAGCAATGCAGTGGTGTTTTACATATGACAACTGTTATGTAATGTAAATAAATAAATAAATACTGTACTACTACTCTTCGGATGCATTTTGATACTTTGATACATTTGTACTACTAATTAAAACCACTATTTTTGGTGCTAAATAAAACTCATTATTAAAAGATAAAGTCAAACTTTTTGTGAATTGATATGACATTGTGGTTTTTGAATTAGGTTGTTTTACTGCACTAGAAAAAGAAACTCAAAACAACTTTTAATGCAGGAAATAGTGATATTTTTCAAAAAGGGAGTCTTATACTGTTGTCATACCAATCTTTTATTTTTCATATGAAACTTTTTAAAGTGGTAACATAAAGAGTTTTCCTTATTTTTCCCCCCTTTATATTTTATGATTTAAGCCACATTTCTTAGAAGGACGCGGGTGGTGCTTAGTCTAAACCACTGAGCCTTGCTGATCAGAAGGTCGTCTGTTCAAATCCATGTGACGGAGTGAGCTCCTGTTGCTGTGTCCCAGCTTCTGTCAACCTAGCAGTTAGAAAGCATATCAGTGCAAGGAGATAAATAGGTATCACTGTGGCAGGAAGGTAAATGGCATTTCTGTGCGCTCTGGTTTCCGTCACAGTGTTCCATTGCGCCAGAAGCGGCTTAGTCATGCTGGCCACATCACCCAGAAAGCTGTCTGTGGACAAACGCCGGCTCCTTGGCTTGAAAAGTGAGATGAGCACTGCACCTCAAAGTTGCCTCATTGACTGGACTTAACCATCCAGGGGTCCTTTACCTTACCTTACATTTCTTAGACATTTCTTAGGCTTAGAGGTTCTTCAGGGTGATTCCTAAAATGCTTACAATAATAGAAATTAATAATGCAATTTTTTTTTTAGTTATCAAAATTGGTTATAGTGCTCAAATTTCTGGTCAACAATAAAACACTGATAGGAGCATAACAATATTTTCGGTTTTTAATTTAACAGTTTTAATTTAACAGTTAAATAATTCATTTTGCGACATGTCAAAACTTTACACATTTTTTTAATTAAAAAAACAGTTTGGGTAACAGCACTATATTCTAAGCTACCTCGTGCAAAAACATGCTAGTAAGACTCATATTTGTTTTTGGAACTGGAACTTGATGACTTATTGTCCATGCATAGTACAGTGTTGCATACTGCTGCTTAATACAAAAAAAAAAAAAAAAAAAGCTCAGGCAGCTGGTTAAATGCTGCAGAGCTGACAATATTTGCAGTATCCTTTTTGCAAATATGAAAAAGTGAACTAAGGCAGCTGTATCGTTCTCCTTTCTGGTTGTGCTTTACATAGGATGATATTTTTCATGATTATGTGCTCAACATATCTTATACCTGATGTTCTTTTGAGACAGAGAAGTTATGTTCTATCAAGCCTTTTTTCAAATTCCAATCCCTATGAGTCATTTGCTGGTTAAAAAGATGCAGATGTTTTAAACTCATGGAATTGTCCTTACCATTGCATTGCTAAGCAGCTGTCCCTTCAACCTAGCTAACACTGACGGCTGAAGGGTGGACAGCATGAACAGCAAGGTTTAACTTCCCTGTTCTTATAGTAGATCTGTGTTGTCTGAGCTCATTTTTTAAAAGAAATATATATATTAACAGGCTGTTTGGGACAAGGAATGGAGGGCTTCCTGCCAAACCACTCAATATGGAACTTTTAGATTCAAAAGGGCTTTGCATATGCCTTGGTTAGGGAGACACACCGTACATAATGTATTGTTTACCGGTGCACAGCAAAAAAAAAAGAAAGAATCTTAAATCAAATTTTGACTGCAGCCAAAAGCTTCCTTCTGGTCCTCTTCCAAGTTCTCCAGAATGCAGAGGAATATAAACTCAATATAATTGTACATTCTGAGTATGTGTGCTGTAATAACATTTGCAAAAGGCAAATGATTCTGGAAGAGCGTTGCACAGTTGGCCTCTGACCTCAGATGTGTGCCATGTGAAGGCATTTTTGTGTGGGGTTTTTTAGGGGGGAATTTAGGAAGCATGTTAAATGTGCACACAAACCCTCACAGTATATGCATGCAAGCACATGCACATATGTATTCCTGCCAATATGTGTAGTTAACATAAGGAGTCTGCCAGTATGGCTCCTCTTATTGGCTAGGTGTCATGGGAAAACACTAAGGCAAATAGAGTAGAAAACAAGTTCCTAATACACAAAGAACGTCATGATTCTACATGGTATTTATTCAGTGGAAAATAGTGCAGGAAGAGTCCATCTTCCTGGAGAAACTTTAGATAAACGTTGTGGAGGACCTACAGACTAATATTAGTTACAAAAAGGAAGGTAATGGATTGTACTTGTAATAATTCAGTTTGTTTTTACAATCCAGGAAATGATGACTACAGTGGTACCTTGGGTTACATATGCTTCAGGTTACAGACTCCACTAACCCAGAAATAGTACCTTGGGTTAAGAACTTTGCTTCAGGATGAGAACAGAAATCGTGCTCTGGCGGTGCAGCAGGAGGAGGAGGCCCCATTAACTAAAGTGGTGCTTCAGATTAAGAACAGTTTCAGGTTAAGAACGGACTTCCGGAACAAATTAAGTACTTAACCCGAGGTACCACTGTACAGCTACAGAGCAGCTTGGAGCCATCCTTGATGTTAACGAAGGATGGGAGGGATTTCCCAGTGCTGTGTCTGCTGCAGATATTTCCATAATAGGTTCAGTTGTGTTCAGTTTGTAAAATGTAAGCACAGAGACCCCTTTTTGACACACAGTTTTTCGAAATGCAGCCCTTCATATGCTAAGTTCTATGTGCATGGTAACAGTGCCTAAAAAGAACACTTGCTTCGCATGCCGCCACCGTAAAGGAATGTGCTTCACCTGAGAGAAGGGTGGCAATAACCATCCACCAACTTGCTTCTGTTGCAAATTGCTAAGCTTTTTGTTACAATGTACATAACGTTGGCTGAAGTCTCTGAATTGATTAGCAGAAAACTTCCTGGACTGTAATCAAGATAGGCAATCTGCAGTGATCAATTAATTTGTAGCAAAAGAGACCTCCAATTGTGTTAGTGCTTGGGCAAAAGTCATGTGCCCCTTTCAGTTCCAGACCTGTTAACTATTATAAATATGATTCCTTGCAAACCATAGTGGATTCAGAATGTTCAGATGTGTCTTGACAACTGTCATGATGCTAGAGTCCTGAGAATACTCTGTGGTCATTGGGTAACCATGACTAAGGAGAACATGGAAGTGAGCAAGTGTTGTTGGCTGTTTGGCTTATCTCTTGATGTCGTGTTAATGCAATAGTTTCCATGCTCTTCAAATAATGCGGACAAAAACTTTAGCCATATTCTAAGGGTATCTGATATCTGGGTAATAAAAGGAAGCTAGAACATGCTTCTGAACTGTGTAGATTTCAGCGGCTTCTTTACACAACATTTGCTGCCATAAATGAGAGGTTATTGTATGGTACATCATTTATTCATTCATTCATTCATTCATTCAATTAGAGCAGAAATATGACCTTGGAGCTCTTCATCTGCACAGCACACACCTATCCGAAGATCTAAGTGAGAAATAGAGAATGTGAGGGGAAATGATGCAGAATGTGATTTACAATCACTTTTGGCCATTCCTTAAATTTTCTTCATTTAAGACAATGTCTCAGAGATACTAATGAATTAAAAACAAATTCAGACATAAGAAGAGCTCTGCTGGATCAGACCAAAGGCCTTTCTCGCCCAGCATTGTGTTCCCATATGACCAACCTGTAGACAGGAGCCCTCTCCCACTCATAATTGCCAGCAACTAGCTCCCAGAGATATACTACTGAGAATGGAGGTAGTATCTAGCCAATGATAGCCTATTCAAGTGGGCAGCCATCATTACATCTTTTAGTAGTGAATTCTGTAGTTTAGCTCTTCTCGTGCCTCCTTTTGGCTGTCCTAAATGTCTTTTGCCATTTTGCTTCATTGGAAGACTCTGGGTTCAAGTATTATGATAGAGGAATAAAAAACATTTCCAAACCAGCTTTCTTTATACTATGTGTAATTTCACACATCTCCATCCTGTCCACCTTATTTCCTTTTTCTGAACTAAAAAAGTCTCACATTGTAATTTTTCCAGATAGGGAGGTTTTTCCAATTTCCTGATAATTTAGGTTGTCCTTTCCTGCAGATATAAGAGGCATTTTATTTTTATTTCATTCAATATGTAGAATGTGAGTATTTGTTCAATAAAGTGTTTAATACAAACTAAGCAGCTTTAGTCTGTAATCCTTAAAGTAGTTCCCTGTGTCATTGTCAGCCAATATACCCATGCACACATTTTTTAAAGAGTGCATTGATTGATTCTATAACATGGCAGAAATCCCAAATTTTATGTACAATTCTGCAAAGTATGAAACAGAGAATATATAATAAAATTATAAAACTGAAAAAGTGGGAAAGCAGTAAACCTCTACAGGTCAAACATTGATATCCATCTAGCCATAATGTTAAAATGTCTATAAATGGTCTCATATTGTTTATGTATGTATAAGCATGTTTAGTGCACAGTTCTGGCCGAGTTTAGAATTTGCAGATTACATAATTCACTTCTTACAACTGCATCCAATAGGCTTCACACATTATCAGTTTTCATTTTTAAAAAATAAGTATCTTTAAAAACAGCATATTGTGAACTGCATTGCTCACCAGATATCAATAAAGATGCAGTTCCAAGAGATATCAGATTGGGTTACAGAAGTGTATGCCTCCTCCTTGTCCCTATATTAAGGATAGAATCTGGACGTGTGGTTCTACTTTTTCTTGAGCAAATCCATTTTTCCTTGAAAGTGATACTGTCTTTCGATACACAGAAGTGATGCTAGCACAGAAGACAATGATGAAAGGAATGGCAGGAAAAATACCCAAGTTAATACAATTAAAGGGGATGCCTGGAGACAGTTGTTCCAAATTAGTCTTTTGTAATTTGCAGTACGTGGCTGGATAAATATTTGATAGTGCACCCTCATGAAACAGGCTGTTGTCATGATTTCAGCTGTAAAGAGAGAGAGAGAGAGAGAGAGAACCTATAATTTATGTGGAAAACATGGAATGCCATTCATGCAAACATGAAATCCATATCAAAACAATATAATCATATGAGATTTGTAAAATTTCAGCTGGACAACTGGGGAGGGAGGATGAGAGAAGCAAACACAATAATCAGTTCTTACAGTTTCTTACTACAACCAGCAAGGATTGAAACAGCCTGATGAAATGGCTGCTGCCAGGTGACAGCTGAGGTCTCTCTCAGCAAACCTGATGGAATAGCCTTATTTTCCTTCTCTTCCAATACTTTGCAGCCTGTCTGAATAGCTGATGCTAGGAGACTTTGGGGGGGAGAGCAAAAGACAGCTGGTTTCTCAGTGGAGCTAATGGAATAGATGTTCTTCCATTATTTCCTTTTGCTGCAGCCACTGAAGACAGTGAGACTGAAATAGAGGATGTGTGGAATCAAGGAGGAGTTGAAGGGCAGTGTGCACGCATTTGCCATCCACATTGAACTCCTTTTCATAGACGGAAGGTAGCCTCAGTTTAAGAAAGTGCTTAGCTTGTATTTTAATGAATCATGCTAATGAGTTCCTTCATTAAAATATAGTTTGCCTTATGTCTGATTTTGCACAGAAATAGCAAAGACGAAATAAAATAGAGGTTGTACAGTATCTGGCAAAGAAATAGTGCATTGTGTCTATCCATTGCAGCAGAGAAGGGCAGGACATTCAAGAGGCTGGTTGAGTTTGTAGGAACTGTTGCCAAGAGGCAGAATCTAGGGTTTATGTTACTTGGTAGGAAGAGGAGGGGAGGATTAATCTTTAAGGCTCGAGGTATGTATTTTTCCAGGCCTTGGAAAAGCATGTCACTTGTGTGGGCAGAGAAGTGTTTTTGCGCCTTGTGATCCAGACTTGGGGATGGTTATTTAAAACTGTTGGATGCCTTTGGAATTAAGCATGCTTCTCACTCCTGCCTCATCCCTCATGCTAAGAGAGGTGTGTTGCGAGAGACTAGAGAGGGAAGGCAGATGCAAAGATGGTGGGGTTTTTACATCTGTTAATTATTCCAATACAGTCGAACCTCTACTTACCACCGCCTCTTCTTACAGTCGTTCCAAGTCGCAACCGCGGCAAACCCAGAAGTAACCAGAAGTTTGCCGCCGTTCACGCATGCGCAGAAGTGGGCAATTGCCGCCTGTGCACAACGGCGTCTCTCCCAGCAACCCGTTTCGACCTGTGGATGGACCTCCAGAACGGATTATGGTCGCAAATAGAGGTTCCACTGTAGTGTAGGGCACTGGGAAGAAGACTTTTCCACCAATTACTGCTGATACTTTGCTTCAAAGCCATTCTATGAATATGCTAAATCAGGCAACGTGGTAGCACATATGAATCACGTATTTCTGTAGCTCACCTTTCTTAAGGCTGCTTCACACATTGTTTCCTCGTCTAAAGAGGCTTCTCTTAAAAAAAGGTTACCTCTATGTGCACGATGAACACATGGGGGTAAGTGTGCTTCACCTTCAGAGAACTGTGGCGTGCTCCCTGACGTACATACACACAGCAGCAAGCGTTCATTTGCCACTGCATCATGTGTCATATGGCCCGTATGTGCATATGTGTGTTCTTCCTCTTTGCATATAATATATTGCTTTCCTTAGAAGTGTGCCACAATATGCTCTTTTTGGTTTTGACTTGTATTGAAGATATTTCAAAATATTGTAGGAATAGAAACAAGTAAAAATGAACATTCCAACCGGAGTTTTTAAAGCCGTTAAGATCAGCCAGGCTATTTTTCACGCTTGTTTAAAGCCGCAGCCAGGGAAACCTGGGCAATGGGGATGGCCCTTCTAGGCTTGGTGCCGCATATTATCTTCGTAGTGCAACAAGTGGCAAGTCTACGTTACTTTTACATTAGCAGCAGCCAAGTTAATTTGGCAGGGAAGAATAATGTGGAAAACAGTACATTGAAAGGATACAACTCTTTCCTATCACTCAAATAGGATCAGGCTTGGTTGGTAATAAGTCATATGGAAATTGCTGGGGTTTAATTTTAGGTAAACCTGTTTTGGGATTGACATCCAGTTTTGCTCTGGAACTGAATAGCAGATAAACAGATGAGTGGACAGAGGAGCATGTGTGAAGAAGTGCTAAACATGTCTTTTTTCTGGAGTGGACAGTTATTCCTCAAATAGCTCCCTTAGACTTATAAACCAGACAGGTGCATTTGTTAAATCATCTTCTGATGGATCTGATTGGTACAAAGCAAAGTTTATTTACACCTCTCACCTTTTGATGTACATTCTGAAAGATCATGGGACAGTGGCATTTCTTGATTCAGTTCGAAAGTACCAGTATAACAGCTCTCACAAATACTTATCTTCAGTTACTCTTATGCCAAGGACAGGCATAATGTAAAAAGATGCCATCATGAGCAGGTGGCAGTGGCCTGATTTCTTCCTGCTTTTGCAGTTCCTTTGACAGATGCAACAAGTTGAATGGTGGCTCAGCTGCAAGTCTTGACCTTAGGTGCTTCCTGCCCTGGGCCAGGAGGTGGGCAGCTTTTGTGTTTTTAAGTACCATGTGCCCTCATGTTATCACAAGGAAACAGCCTATCAGCATGGTTTTATAGCTGACTGAATCTGCAGGTGCTGCCCAGTCAATATGGGAGAAGTGGGGAGCTTTCCAAACGGGACTCACTGCTCTAAAAACATCCCATCTGCCTTACTTTTCGGTTAAGAGTTTTAGTTGATTTTGCATATCTAGTATGCAAATATGATAATTTAATCCTTTAGCCTGTTGTTCAGCCATTCATAAAAAAATGCCACTATAAAATTTTACAATTAGTTAGCAAAATACAACCAAATATGGTCATGGTCAGAGCAATAATGCCATATTCAAAATAGGATGCTGTACTTACTATAGGTGACTTCAGTGTTCCAAATTCTGTTTCTGGGCAAGGGAGTGTTGAGTATACATTTAGTTGTTCAGGCCAGATCTTTTGCACTGTATTTTAGTACCTGTTCCAGTGATCAGTGATTTATTCTTAAACATTTAGATGACTGTTCCATGCATCTTTCTCTGATACCACTATATTTGCACAAGTCCTGTCTTCATATTTGCCTTTATTTTATTTGCCACTTTCTATTTTTGACAGCTTAAATGATCATAGGAAACATGTAAAGAAGGACTTCACTTGTTAATAGATTTTAGGAGTAGTGCAGGGTACTAGTGGAGGGAAAGTCAGTAATTTTTAAGACACAATTATTATATTAATTAAAAATATAAACAATATATTATTAATATTGGCATCATTGCATTGTAACTACCCAGATTTAAGCTTGATGAGGCCCTAAGCTACTGAAGGTTATGGGGCCCTTTATATGTCCAGCTGTCCTTTGTCAAGAACAAATTGTCACTTTTTTTGTGTTGAATATTTTAGGGAGCAGGCTAGCAGGCGGGGCCCATTACTTACATCATAGGAGCCTACACAACGCAAAACACTGTTGCTGTATGTAGATTTTATTTTATTTGTTTTTTATCTTATATTTTGGTAAGGTACATCCAGTTCCCCCCCCCTTTAAATTTTTTTGAGGCCCCCCAAGAGAATGGGGCCCTAAGCTATAGCTTGTTTAGCTTATACATAAATCTGGCACTGGAACTACCTATGACCTTACTGTGGTTATAACAGAACAACTTGGCAAGAATTCTTGCATTTAGGTTCAGAATTTGGTGCAAGAGCTATTGAGAAAGACAAAGTAACAAGGAAAACATTGCTACGTTGATGAAAAGAGTGGGTTCTAGGACAAAAATTAAGCCAATACATATAATATCAAAACAATAATATTTAATAAAGATTCTCAAATGACTTTTTTTTAACTTGATAGTTCAATTTTTATTTTATTTTTTGTTTTAAAGATCATCTTTCTTTCTTTCTTTCTTTCTTTCTTTCTTTCTTTCTTTCTTTCTTTCTTTTTGCAGATTTGCCCTCATTCTTCTCAGTAACAGTTTATTCATCTTTGCATTACAAATTTCTTGGAGTAGATTTAGGCTTGCTGTTGTTTTGCATTGCAAGCAGGAACTGATTAAAATCTCCCTCGGGAAAAAAACCCCTTGTAAGTATGGACTGTGTGGCTGCTGAATAGAACATCTTTTCCGTTCACTCTCATGGTTGCTGCTGCTATTCATGCTCCGTTTTGCAGCCATTAGATAGCATGGGGAACTGACTATCTTATGAGACAAATATAACTCCATTAGTCAGCTTGCGTGGGTTGCTGATACAGAATGCAGTCAGTAATTTCTCCTGGTGGATTTTTTCAAGTCTGTTGCATCCTGTTAAAGTGTGTCGAAATGTACATATCCAGAATTTGACACCCCCCTCCCCGTTTCCTACATCAGATAGCTGTCTTCTTCTAATGTAATTGTATTAAGATACATTGAGACTAAATCTGTATGACATGTAATCCCCATGAGAAAAACACCTTCTGAGATGTGAGTGCTTGCTGTGGCAAGCTGAGATCCCGTTAGTGGAACATTCTGTTGTGAAACGTTTGTTACAGGACCGATCATCGGGGATCCCTTTTGGGACCAAGTATAAATATTTGCGTAAATATATATTACTAGGCATATTATACCAGAATCACCTGTTTTGCAAGCCCTCTTAATAAAACAGTAATTTGTAGAGTTATTGAAAGGATAAGAAGGGTAATGATAATGTACTCTGTCAGCTTAGTGGCAGAATTGGGTTTTAAAGCTAGATGACCCACTTGCATTCCATACGACATTGCGACACACAGACATATTGTTCCCTTTTTATATTGATGGGAGTTGGAGCTCTTGTGCAATTCAATGCAGCTCACACAGAAACCCTTCCCAGCAGACAGTGTCCTTTACTTTCGGAAATGCATGTCCAGAATACTTTGAAATCTTATTAGCTTGCATGGATACCCTCTGCCAGTACTTGGGAAATGTAATATGTGGGCCAAATGTTCAAGTTAGTATTTTTAAAATCTCTCCACTTATGAGAAGCAGTTCATCTTCCTAAGACCTTCAGAACATGGGTGGGTGTGGTGTTTAAGGCTGGCTATGTATATAAATGTGGAAAAGGTGCGATTTGATACTCAAGTACCAGGAGTTCAGCCCAATGTAATTTAAACTAGGCACAAGCATTCAACCAAAACCTCCTTTTATTAGTGTTAAAGTGCAGTGTTTCAGTAATACAGAATAGATTTAGAAATGTTATGTAACAATATTGTGCAGCCAGTTAACTATTAGACAAGTAGGTTTTCCTCCTAGTTGCTAAGCAAAGAGGAGAGGAGTTGTCAACGTTAAGAAATCATCTTAGGGGCATTGCTGGGACTGCGATACAGTCCTCTGTTTCTACACCCAGGAGCAGACCTATTGGCCACAAGGTTTTAAAACTCTGATAGCTTTTCAGATAGTGAGGTGCAGACAAGTGCTATGTTTGTCATTGGAACTGTCTCTTGCTGGCCTGTGTTTGTGGAGCAGCAGTGTTTTTTGGACTATGCCAGGGCTGGTTAACCTTTGTTGGCCTGAGCCTTCCATGGACACATGCCAATAAGGGGGGCAGCCACCCTACACTCTTGCTAGCACAGGCAAACTGCTTCTTCCTCAACTGATTGGTGTGTATGAGCTGAGGAGGGAGTTATCACCCTTTATCTTATCAGATGAGCTAGCAGATGACTAGAGATGGACAATTTGCATCCCTATCAGGGCACTAGGCAGCGCAGAGCATTTGCCACAGCATGATGATTTCCTCCCCCTTCTTTTTGTTGTGGGAGGGATCCTTGTGAGGGGAACAAAAAATTGTTGGGGAGTGAAGCCCCTATGCCAAGGGTAAACCCCCTATGAACTGTACACCTGTGATGGTGGGGTTGTTGTTGTTGTTTGTGGATTGAATCAGAAGAAGTTTCCTATGAAAACTAGGGTGATTTGTGTCAGAAAGAAACTCAGCACCTGAACATTTTATAAGAGCAAACTAATTTGGCCTGTTTAATATACTTTTATTTAGTAAACGGAGCTAAGAACATTGAAACGGCCCAGGAATACCCCGCCTCCCCCCCCCCCAAATTGCAACTAGAATCCATCCATTGTTACTAATAAACATATGAAATAGAAAATTTTCCACCGCACACCACTGCTTTACACTTAAAAATCTGCCTTGCTGTTAAGTATCAGAAATAATAGTTTGAATCCAAACAAGTACTGCAGGACTCTGCTTGTGCCATGGGGCCTCCTCACCTACTTCTCTCTGCCGCCTTCTGTGCCCTCTGGAAAGCTCCTAATATTTGTGCAACCCTCCAAAATGGTGTGGAATGTGACACTGGGGGGGGCGGGGCTGCAGCATGGGGTGTGTGTGAATCAATTTAAACCACGGAGGCCACTTTGCATAAGCACAAGCCCACATTTTCTATGACTACTGGTAATCTTTTTTACACCCATTCTTTCTTTTTGTTCAGTTGTTCTGCCAAATTGAAATTTCTCAGTACAGATGCATGAAAAACACCCTTATTTTATTCTTCAAAAAAAGCCTACATGTTGCTTTACTTTCCTATATTCTCAGAGCCTGGTTCATTTTTGCATTATCTTCAGTGGTATATTTTGGGTGACAAGAGCCTGGTAAATAGTTTATTTTATCTGACCAGCACTACCATTCTACCCATGGCAGTTGAATCCCAGGTCAGGCTAACCATTTTGCAATGCCCAAGGTACAAAGACTACTTTGAGATACTGTTAGCAGATCTGCTAGAGTGTCTGTCCACATGTATCATGAAAACATGCCTTGCACACTTAAAGGTTAATTTAGAGGAGTTAGCAATATTATTCTTGGGATCTTTAGACAATGGTTGTGCACACAGGCAAAATTGCATTCACTTTTATAATCTTGCTTATTTTGGGAGATTTAGCACAAACAAATGTTAGTGTGTTTTTTCCAGAGGAATAGCATTGCTGCTATTGTAGTTTTTATAAATTAATGAAGGTTTAAAGGTGACAACATGCCAGTATAACATGAGTTAGAAGCGACAAAAGCAGCTTCGCAGCTTGGAGCATCGTCTGAATAGATCTATATATCAATATCTATCTATATACAAAAACTCTTTTGATGTTTAATTGTTTTTTAATGATTGCTTTTCTCTCTTATGTTTTTAGCTGTTTCTATGTTAGCTGTAAGTCACCTTGAGTCCCTGTGAAGGAAAAAGGCAGGCTATAAATAAATATTAAAATTACAGAAATACCACTACAGAATACAAAGGGTTAAGAACATTGTACAGAGGAGAGTCATTCACCTATTGCCTGGACTGTGTACTTAGTTATTAAGACAGAGGGGAGAGACTAGAGGCAGAGTCACTTAATCAGGAATTATGAGGCAGAGTCTTGGAGAGCCAGCTTTGGTGCAGGAAACACAGAAGAACCAGGACTCGAGAAAGGTGGTATGTAAAGTAGTAGTTTCTCCTTCTCACATGACCATCTATCATGGATGCTTTTTAGTTGAGATTCCTGCATTGCGGGACGTTGACTGGATGATCCTCATGGTCCCTTCCAACTCTACAGTTCTATGATTCTGTGACCCAGAGGTAGATGAGATTGAGGGAAAACAGGAGAGAGAAGTAAGAATGTTGGGGCACTATTTGTGGTAGATATGGTAGTAGGTTCCAGAGTTTATGGGACATGATATAACCTCCTTGTGACTGCCATGTGCCTACTGCTTATGCCAGCTTAAACCATGAGGGCTTTCCCTGGTGACCACAGTGATGCTCTCGTTGCTCGGAGCAAAGCCAATTTATACGCATACTCTTGGACGGGGGATGTACAGAGTTCCAGCTGAACTGAGCTCCTTGGTAACAGGAGTTGCTAGGCAACAGCAGGATAAATTCTGCAAGTTGTCAATATCTCAGGCACTTGTTACTTGGGTAGAAGGGCCCAGAGGTCCAGTTCAGACCAGCCTTGGTTAGATTATTGCACCCTTATTCAACAAAAGAATTCCTAATGGGACTAAACCCAATGAGTAGGAAAATTCTCTCCCCTCCCCAATTGCATTTGTATACATCTATGTTTTTGTGTTCATACCTGTTATGAATTCTATGCAGAAAAACACTTTGGAAACATTAGAGTCACTTAAGTTCAGTAGCCACGTGACCACTGCAGCACCACTCTTCCCAGTATGACAGGGTGATTTGAGAAGCCCCAGAGCACATGGGAAGAACGCTTCCCAAAGCAGTTGGTTTTGGGAAGAACCACAGTTTGGGCTTCTGTGTAAACTTGAAGTTAGGTGATATGACCTTATGCCACCACAGATATGACCTTATAGCCACCACAGTCTTTCAGCAGCTCTCAGTTAAGGAATAACATGAATATGTTCTCAATCTTCAAGTAAAATGGATACTTTCTCCAGTGTAAGTAAGAAGACATTCATCTCAGGGAAGTGTTCACACTGAGGCTGGGAAGGCAGGGCTAAGACACCTTTCCTGATAAGTGTATGTGAACTTGTGGTCTGTTTTCTGTTATTCACGTGGGTAGCTTTCTGATCTGCAGAGACTCCACTGCACAAGGTTGTTTCCTGCTGTCTACCATGGGATATTTACTGGATGTAGCTTTATGGCCTGCTAGAAGTCTGTTTGTATAGTGTTAGAAAGCAGAAAGTAATTTGGATGGCAGTAAAGTTTCATAGCTGTAAAAATCCCAACTGTAAGCAAAGTTTATGTAGCAGTTTCTCCCTGGTGCCGCGGTGTATGCCTTCGTCTCCCCCTCATCCAGTGTTCGCTGTTGTGTATAATGAGTTGTGGTAGCAGAAATGGGAACACAGACATCTACATTTCCTTCTTTTCAAAGTGCGCTGGTAGGGGAGCTTTCCTTTCCTCTCTTGGAATGAAGGAACACACCAGATGGACCATTGAAGTTTTTATGTACTACGGCGAAGCGCTCTCTAGAATGAAGGCAAGCTCTCAACCCCCTACTATAGTTTTAAGAAAGGCTGAGACATGACTAAGTGGAATGGAAATGGGGAGAGCATGTGGTGTTGTGTATATTTGGGTGGGGTGGGGGGGGTTAATTTGTGAATTTTCTATCTCAAGTTTTCCAGAAAACTAGCAGTCCATTGTATGTGTATCTTAACTCCTTTATTGTTTTGCACACATTTATAATTCAGGATGATTACAGACTATCGGTAATTAGGAGGTTTGTTTTCCAGCTGAAAATGAATTTTACTTTCATAAAGAACAATGCCAGGGTAGAAGTTGAAAGTGCTCATTCAGCATTGTGGTCACCATTGTGGTTCCTTGCAAAAATCAGACGCTTACTTCAGTTTGTGCAGAGTGGGGTGTGTGCATCTCTACACAATTTGCTCCTACACCACTTTTAAGTTTTAAAGAATATAATGTGCTGTAAATATTGTGCTTGATGTGTGTGTTTTTATGTGTGTATGCCTTCAAATGTACCTGTGGTATATTTGGAAGGCCCTATTTGGAAAGGAAAACAAGGCCCTTAAAACCTAAATTGGTCAGTTCCTTGTCATTTTAAGGCTGAAGCGACGGAGGAAAGAGATGTTTATTTCCTTAAAATGTTTATCTCCTGTTTTTTGAAGTGAAAAGAATGAAAAGGCAGCTTACAAATCTGAAACCCAAGTATGATTTTAAAACAATAGTCAAAACAAAAGAGAACACAACAGCAAAGAGCAGAACAGAGGCAAATGTTAATTAACTCATTGATTAGCAGTTTTTAAAAAAACAAACAGCCAAGCAAAAGAATCCCTTCATACTTGCGAGGCCCCAGAGGCACTCTGGAAAAGCACAAACTTTGCATGGTGTCTCTTTATTGGAATTCAATAATGTTTTGTTATATATAAATAAGGGGATTACTTAAATTGCCATAATGAAAAACATACTATTTGTTATTAATCTGCTAAGTTCCTACATCTTTGTCAAGCATCCTGTTAGTTTCTCTGTAAACAGTAATATTTCACATATTTACTCCATTCTTTCCAGAAATCAAGAATGTTTACTCTTGTTTTGCATGACATACAAGTAATATACAAGTTTAATTTTAGCAAGCAAAATCTCAAATGTCAGTGCATCTTTTTGAAAGTTTTGCTATGAATATTTTTGATAATTACTGTGGTGTCACTTACAGAATATAACTACCAAATGATTATAACTACCAAATGAGACCCTTCATATCTCTTATTAATAATTGTGTCCATAGGAATATTAGCATGTATAATTGGGTTGATAAACACCTGAATCATTTGTCAAGAAACTCTGATTTTGAGACACATCCACAATTAATTATTTTGAGGGGGGTGGGGTGTGCTATTAATATAGCCCCATCTGTAGCATGTACCACCAGACATTAGAAATGTCAGTTTTAACCAGTGCTTTTTTCCCTGAGGGTACTCAAAGGTTTTTCCCTAGAAAAAAAGCATTGGTTAAAAATGTGGCACTTACTGTAACAACTTCACAGTGAGTTTTCACCTGGTTTTGACCTTGATATTATTCACTGGGAAGTTATATAACTTTTTTAAGTTTTAAAATGTGTTAAATGTTTTTAAAGTGGTTTTTTTAATAAAATAAAAACTTAAATATATTGTTTCGCTGTTTCAGTTGCTTTTCTGAGCTCCTTTGAGAGGAAGGTTGGGATAGAAATTTAACAACAACTTATAGGGTGCACTGCTAAGGAATCAATTTGCCTAGTGTCTGAAAACCAGGAAAGATGGGCAGAGTGAACATCTTGAAAGCAGGGCCGGGGGGAGTTCCATAGTGTGTCACAGCTCAAAAGTTCCCGCTTTGGGCTACTTTCCACCATGTTCCAGATGACAGAGGGGCGAGGTGCAGGGCTTCTGAGAAAGATCTCAAATTACACGTAGGTTCCTTTTGAAAGGGGTGGTTCTTAAGTTATTCAGACCCAGGACTTTCAAGTTCAAACTAGCACTTTGAATCTGGCATGAAAGCCAATGAACCTTTTAAAATACTTTCATTATATGTTCCCTCTAGCTCGCTGGGTCTTCTTGCTCCTATGTTCTGAATCAGTTGCAGTTTCTGATAACTCTTCAAAGGCAGTCCCAGGTAGAGTGCACTGCAGTAATTTAGTTTCTATGTGACTTAAGGAATGAATTACCAAGACTTAAGCCATTCTTATCTAGAGAGGTTGCAGCTGGCATATCAGTCTATACTATAGGAAAGTGCACTTGGGTTTATACACTGAAAAGCAATAAAACTTCCCATTAAAAAAGATAAAAAAGAGAAAGTGGTCTTGGACACTGCAGTTTTGTGGGCATTTAGGAGCAGTTTGATCCAAGAGAATATCCAAGCTGCAAATGTGGGTCTTTAGGATGCATACAGCCAGTGTTAGAAACTCAGATATATAAGCTAATTGCCAAATGGCACCGTAATGTTACAACAGAATGACTAGGTACCTTTTTTTGCAATGAAATAATTTGTTGTTGTTGTTATACTGCTTTATAATTAAAAGAAAAAAATCTCAAAGTGGTTTACAACACATTAATACATCAAATAAAAGAATCCAGAATACTGTAAAATAAATACAAACTTCAAGGGAAATATTTC
This sequence comes from Podarcis pityusensis, assembly GCF_964106645.2. NCBI lineage: Eukaryota > Metazoa > Chordata > Lepidosauria > Squamata > Lacertidae > Podarcis > Podarcis pityusensis. The sequence goes on from NC_138028.1 coordinate 40,695,124, forward strand.
AGATCCTTCTCTAAGTGACACTTCGCTTTCGTCATATTTATTTACCTACTTCATTTATATAGCTCCCCATAGCAGAAGTACTCTAGGAAGCCAGTGTGGTGTGGTGGTTAGAGTGTTGGACTAGGACCTGGGAGATCAGGGTTCTAACCCCCATTCAGTCATGGAGCTCACTGGGTGGGTGACCTTGGGCCAGTCACAGCCTCTTAACCTATCTCACAGGGTCGTTGTAGGGATTAACTGTGGAGGGGGGTGAACCATGTACTCCTTGGAGAAAAAGATGGGTATACATGCAGGAAAATTAACTCTTCTGTTTACCTATTTAAGAAAGCTGGAGGGTCTAAATAGATGGATATTTCAGTCACCAACCTGGCATCCAGAGACCTCCACATAGTTGCAGTTGGACCTGCGCCAGTCCCAAAATGCATATGGCGCCTGGCGAATTTCTAATACTGCATGCAACCCCATCTAAAGCAGGAGGTACACATACTGCAGAATCACCCATGTTATCAACCAGCAGCTCTGTATTGTTTAGATTAACTTTGAGTTTATTCTCCCTTCTCTAAATCATTAGTGAGACCTGAGACAATTCTCTGCATCCCTAGGGTCAAATGGAAAAGAGGGAGAATTGGGTGTGGTCTTATATACTCAAGGCATTGTATCCCACACCTTAGGATTACCTCACCTATCAGTTTCATTTAAATAGCATGGGAGACAAAGTAGTTTCTTGTGGCAACCTGCAAGCCCAAGGCTGCTGATGTGAGTGACACGTCTCCCGACACAATTTTCTGAGATCTGTTCCGAAAGAAGTACTTGAACCACTGCAAATTAATGTCCCTACAGTTCCATTATAGCAATGCAACCCAGAAGGACACCATGTTTGTTCCTCATGAAACCACTGAGAGATCCAGAACCAACTGGAAGGGTTCTCCTCCTCCCCCATCCATCTGATGGAGTAAGATCACCCATCAGGGTTTCTCCCCGCAAATGGGATCATGTAATTCATTAGAGTGATAGCGTTTACTACCTTTCCTTGATTTAGCTGTGTCCTAAGAGAAGAAAAACCTAAAATATGTTTACATATGAGTAGTTCTATTCATAGAAATGCATGTTTTCTAAACACAGTTGACCAGAGCCCCTGTATTGAATTTAAAAAAAATCAGTTCCTTGTTTGTTCCTGTGTTACAAGTAGACCATTCCACAGTACCAACTGAAATACTAGATACACTGTAGTGAAAGGGCTTCAGGATGTCTTGTGGTGGTCCGTATATTTATTTATACAAGTGAACCTATATTTCCGTTTTCGGGAAGAAAACAAGTTAGGAAATAGCAAAACTAAATGTAGAGAAAACCAGTGTGTGTTAGAGACGAGCCAGAGACAACAAACCATCAGCGCTATTAAATAGTGCTGCTTTATGCATTCTGAAATGTATTACACTGGATGGATTATCCAGGCCCAATGTAGGTTTATGCACTTTCCATATAAATTGTGACTGCACCTCCATTGTAAAAAATGAACAGCTACTGGTTTAATTGCTCCCTACTTCAGACAGTTGCAGCAAGTGCACATTTTGGAGAATGCCATGTAGGTGTGTGATGTTGTATAGAAACATGCAATCAAATATGTACACTCTAATTTCCTTTCATGTCACTGATGGGGGGGGAAATGCTTCAGCATGCACCAGCCTGTGAATAAAATGGAAAAATGCAGATGGTAAATTAACTTACTTGAAAATAGTATCTGGTTGAAGTTGTGGCTATAAAACAAGTAGAGACAGTATATTTGCTCTTGTGGAAGACACTAGTCTTTGAATTTGCAAAATGTACTATTTCTGTAGTTTCTTCTGTTAGTGGGTCCCCCCCCCCCCTAATTTGGCTGTTTTTTAAAAAATCTTATTGATTGATATTAACTGCTTTCCAGTGCATTTTAATATATCCAGGCTCAGGTAAGTAAACAATTGGGGTGGGCTGATGGTTTACCTTTTCCCATCCTCACAATTTCTTACCATCCCTCCATATTCTTCAGCAAAATAGTTTTCTTCTCTTGTCCAATGAAGTGTGAAGCAGCAGTCTCTTATCACTGTGTCAACTTTTAGTGTCCACCACATCCGTATACAAGTAATAACACTGTACCACTTTTTGTTGTTTATTTCTAAAATTTATATGCTGCTTAATATAAAAAGAAACATCTAAGCAGCTTACATAAAGCATAATAAAATCAATATAAAAGCATGTAAAACAGAGCAATCAAAAACTTTTCCAAAGTAGAATAAAACTATAAATAAAATTGAGTATATAAAAAAGTTGTCTTAAACACAGTGCTTTTTTTCTGGGGGGACACAGGGGTATGCATACCCCTAAATATTTTGTGAATCTTAAGTTTGGCCTCATTGAGGGGCAGTATTTCAATATGAGTAGGAAAATGAGAGTACCCCTAAACATTTTTTAGAGAAAAAAACACACTGGGTAAACACATATGTCTTTAAGAGGCACTTAGAAAGCTTATTTCTGTATTGTCACCAAGTGACAATCCACTGGTCACAAAGTGGCCAGCAAGGTTTTCTTGGAAGATCTTAAGGCCTGGTTTGGTCTGGAGGAAGCAGTCTTCTAGGTACCATGGTCTCAAGTTGTTTGGAGTTTTAAATGTCAACACCAAAACTCGTTAGCTAATAGGCACCTAGTGCAAGATGTTTCAACACTAGTGCACCTGCAACCCAAAATTGTATGTTTCACTGTGCTCCAAAGCAGCTTCATTTTGTGCTAGCTGCAGCTCCCAAATTAGGCACAAGGTTAGCCCCACATACAGTGCATTACAGTAATCTAGATTGTGTACAGCACATTACAGTGCTGTCTGCATGGACCACCGTGACAAGGCTGTGCTTGTCCAGTAACTGTTGTAGCCAAAGTTGATAATAAGTGCTCAAAGCAAGTGAGGTCAGCTGGGCATCTTGTGACAGTGATGGATCTAGGGGCACACCCAAACTGCATACCTGCTCCTTCAGAGGAGGTGCACAAGTGCAGGTGCACAGCCCAATTCCCACACCTGGGAATGAACCATCCATTGCTAAGATTCATTTGCAGTTTATTAGCCTTCATCCAACACATAACTGCATCCAGACACTGGTTTAGGATGTGCATGACCTCTAATTCAGATGTTGCGGAGAAACTGAGCTGGATTCCATCAGCATACCAGTGTCTCTTTGTTCTAGATCTAATGATGGCCCCCAGTAGCTTCACACAGGTGTTAAATACCTGTGGCATTCCACAGACCAGCTTTCATGGGATTGGGGCACAGTCAACATTTCTATTATTTGGAACCAATCCTGTAAGTGGAAGTGAAATCACTGGAGGAAAGTGTCTCCAACCCACAGAGATCCAAGTTTTCAGAAAGAGGTCTTTCTGGAGATGCCAGGGATTGAACCTTGACTGTTCTGTAGTCATAGCACATGTTTTACCCTCTGTGTTGTGGACCTCTAAATTTGAGGTAGTTTTAATGCTCGTTACATAACCTAGCTATTGCCGCGGCTGGAACTGTTTAAGCAATATGATCTTGTCTGCCGTATTTACATTTGAGTATTTGCATTTAACTGTTTGATTTGGTGTGTATTTCCTGGTGTGTGAGAAGCTCATACAAAGAATGACTTGGGCTCTGTAAACAGACATAAATATACCAAGGCACCTTAAAAAATGTATGCTTCCATGCCTTCTACATGTAAAATAGCCTGGGGAACTAACATTAGATATCTGTATGAATAAAGAGTGCCACGTTGTTTTAGTTTAATGAAGAACCAATCAGTATTTCTCAAGTCACTTTCACCTCTGTCCTGCTTTAAACATTTACTTCCTCTCCTCCTCCCGACTCAGTGCCAACAAACTGTAAAAGAGAAGTTCGTAGTGACTTTCACATTTATATCTGTGCAGGGGTCAAAGGGATATTAAAGATTCTTTTAGTGCAGGTGCTCCCTTCCTCCCTTGTTTGCCATCTCCCTTCCCACGGCCTCTCTTGCACAATTGGCCTCCCTTTGCTGAGATCAGCACTTGGGTTGCAGAAAAGTCCCAGTGAAAAGAGGAAGGGCTCTGTTATCTTGGTGGCTTCTTTTCGGTAACTGGTGTCTCACTCTCAGGGTCATGGGAAGAGAGACTGATGGGGTTGTAAGCGGCAACTGCAGTGAGAAAGTAAATTAGGGATGGGCATGAAAGGCACTGTGCAAGGTGGAAACGGAGGACGGTAGAGGCCAAGGCCACCAAGGTCTCATTTGAGTCATCTGCCTGGTGGGTAGCTATTGTTTACCACACAGATAGGCAGGTTTAGCTGGGAGAAGAGGAGAATAAAAAATACCTAGCATTGACCAGCACATTCCAAGAGCACTTCACATATGTCCATAGTTATCCTTGCAACAGCCCTGTTTGATCTGTATTAATGCCATGCTGCAGGAACTCTAGCCAGTGAATAAGCATAGCCAGAGGATTTAGAAATTACCTTCCCTCACTGTTTGAACACACACACCAGACACCAGACTGTTTTTTGCTGCAAATAGCAGCTTGAGGTTTTCAGCAGGAAAACGTCACAGGGCTAAAGCTTCTTCATGTATTTTGTGCATAGGCTTTCCCCCTATAGACATATGGGTCTAATGTGGGGGTGTTGGGAGGAAGCCACCTGTTATAGGATGTGGGGCTTAACCACCCCTTTCTTTGTGTGGACCCCCTTCATGTGAGTTAACATATGAAGTGGTGAAGGAGTTGAGCACACACACAATTTCTATCTGGGTAAGGATTCCTCCACATAGCTGATGAAAGAAGATTGAGATTATATTCTATCAAGAGATTCAAAGAGATGGCTAGCATCCTATCTAACGTTGACACTTATCTTTCAGACACAACCAGTCTGTTGAATGTAACAGAATATTAGAGAAAAGAATATTTTCTCACATTAGCAACCAAAGTAACACAAAGAAACTGGTTCCCCAATTGGATAACTTTTTGATCAAGTATTTTATACAAGTATTTTCCAGTTAAAATAAATTAGCTTGTTCATCCTATATATAGATCTATATAATCTATCATCTATATATAATGTATTAAATTTGTGGCAGCGAAACCACTAACACTGATTGAGCTGGCTTGGCGGTTTGGAACATTTGGTTCCTTAAGGAAAATAAATAGTTCACAATTCAGTTTCTGTGCAGGAAGGGAAAATAATCAGTTTGAGTGTTAAATAGTTAAAACCTCATACAGGAAGCAGGCTGAGGACTTAAATAATCTAGAGCAAGTGTCACCAATATTTTTGGGCCCATTGGCAAATAGGAGAAACAGTTGTGTGCACCACACACATAACAAGGAAACATACACTGCAACCCATCTGTTGGGTACAATATAATTCTTCTTTCAGACCTACTTGCAGTGGGGTAGGAGAGCCTATAGGTAGCAGGGAAGGCTTCTGCAAGCACAATGTTGGCTACCCCTGATTTGGCCTTTGCCAACCTCCATGTGTTTTGGACCACAACTCCCATCAGCCTCAGCCAGCTTGGCCAATGACTGGGGGTGATAGGAATTGCACTCTTAACATCTGGAAGGCACCAGGTTAAGGGAGGCTGATACAGAGGATGGAGGCTAAAATGGCCTATCATGAAGGCAAGGGAGTTGAATAATGAGATGTGTGAGGGAAAATGCAGGAACCTGCTTCCTTCTCCCTTCCAGAAATAAGTCTCCTGCAACAGTCAGCTGCTCTGTTACTACAGAGAAAACAGGACAAATAGTTTGGCCCACAAGAAGAAGGGCAACTGGAGACACATTTCTCCTCCCAACAATAAATTCTGTCTTTTCAAATGTATATGTGCATGCTACTCAGGACTGTGAGATGGAGCAGGATATACAATGGATATACAATGTAAGTGATTCCAGTTTATGGAATTCTTCAGCTGATAGTTTCTGATTGGCCTATAAATGATACCACACAGCAGACAAAATGGAATGAACCAGTTTAGACAGAAGCCCTTAGAGGTGTTCCTTAAGTGAAAGGGGCTCCACTTGAGTGAAGAATAATGGGGCCATCTGACTGACTGTGGTCCTGAGACCACATCCATCCTCCTGGTTCTGCCTATCCCCAACTCCAGAACATTGAGCAAAGCTGCCAATGTAACAGGTGTGACAGTTTTGCAGTTGGGGTGTGGTTGGACCATATCGGCTTTCCTCCGCAAGCTGCACTGTAATGTCACCTCCTGGGTGCGGCTCGTCAAAGAAATACCTATAATGGACAAGGACAACAGTTAACTTGCCATAGCAAATTATCTTGGCTTGTAAAAATATCCCATTTGTTTTGCTAGCTGTGGTGAGCAGTAATTAATTTCTGACCGTAAAATCTTTTTCTAAACATCATCATTTTGCTTCCTTTCTTCCCCCTTGCTCCCTTTTAGTTTATTTTAACACTGCTACTTTTGTTATCTGCCATATACAATCAATGTGGCTTACTTGTTAAAATGACCACAAATGCCTTGCAAAAGCTCATTCACAGTGTAAAGATCGTAACACTCTTATCATCAGGGAAGAGTTGCCTTAATCTGAAGAAAACCTTTAAAGTACCTGCCATGCCAGATTCTGGTACTGAGAGGCAAAAATAATTACGAATGATTAAAACTGACCACAAATGCCAAGTGAGAATTTCCTTTGCATTAAACTAGAGTTCTGTAACTTGCAGTGAGAGCTGTTCTGAAAGAGAGAGTAGAAGAGCATTTGACTTTCTAAACATAATTATTCTGAATTTTTAGAAAACAACGTATTTCCTTTCAGACCGGGTGTTGTTAAAGTACTTTTTTAATGTCAGTTTTCTTTAGCTTCAGTCAAGTCTGCCAAAGTCCATGTTCTTGTTCTAGGCTTGGTAAATTGGCTGGGAAAGTTACATAGCCTTGTATTTCCGAGTTTGGGATCTGCTGGCTTGGGGAATTAATATTAAGAATAACAAATATGTATTGTGAATGAAATGCTTTTCATTTGTTTTCTCTACTATAATACCAAATGCACACAGGTGCTTCTCTAGTAAGCACATGTTCAGTGAGTATAAATTGATAAAATGAGACATGCAAATGGTATCTTCACCGAAAACTGTATAGTGAAGGTGACAGGTGTATCTCCATGGGGAGGGAATTCAACAACGTAGGCACTGCCACAGGGAATAGGCTCTCCCAGGCCGCTGCCACCCCTGAATTTCTGAGGGCAGCAGAAGTACCAAGAGATTGTCACACCGAAGAGAGCCCATAGGGAAGGAGGGGGATCTCTCATGTTTTTAGGGCCTAAGTTGGTTAGGCTTTTAAACACTAGCTTGTAACATAACAGGATATTAAAAGTAAATACAGCTTTAGATTTGCATGCTTTCTCCTTTTTCTCATGCCAGTGAAGGAGAAAAATTCAAATCATTCACTTCCCATTTTAAACAAGTCACAGTTCCCTGTGATATCCAGACTCCAGGAGCAAACCATGGCTTCAGATTCAGACTTGTTCTGAAAACATAATATAGCCCAACCAAGGTTTTCTGTATTCAGACACGTGGAAACAATTGATCATTTAGAATGGAAGCAGAAGTTTCAGATCTCCTCTTCTTGTCCACCAGGGAAGAGTGGAATGTGTGTTACATCTAAACTGAACTTAGAGAATAAGCAGTCCATTTCACAAACTTCCTCTTTACCCGATATATCGTACTGCTGCTATCTTTCAGCATATTGGAGAGGTGGTATTGGCTTTTCTCCTATGAAGGAGGATGCTAAGCCTCTTGAATCTATTCCACTTCTTTGACTGAGAGTTAAATAAATCAATTTATTTAATATATTTATATCCCACTCTTGACTGAAGGTCTATATATTATTACTATGTAGATTTTCATCCAGGCATATCTCAGTATCCTTTATCTTTTGAGAGCTGGGTTGTAGCACATGCCTTTTAGGTCTTAAAAGTCATCTTTATGAGCAGGAAACCTGAGGCAGAAAATATTGAATGTTTAACCAGAAGTAGGACCTCACCTATATTCCAATTGGTTCACAGCGGCCAGCGGCTAAGCCAACCAGTATTAATGGTGGTGGGCATTTGCAATGCTTCCCCAGGGTTTTGTGCTTCTTCCCAGTAGAAATTAATGGTAGTCATTTATGTTTACGAGTTGGATAAAAGTATTGATGGACACCATGGGAACAGAGGATATAAAGGCCCTGGAAATCCCAGTTTTATCCCCTCCCAACTACAGTATGTCCCAAACCTCAGCCCCTTTACGCTGCTCCCATATAACTTGGAAGGAGGTACTGAGACTCAAGTCAGTCCTTGCTACAGATCTCAGGCCTTGGTTCTGTTGGTCACCCTGGGCTAGAAGGTGATGGGAATGTAGGAAACTTTTATAATGATACAGTTCCATTTGTAAACCATCTAATAATGGAATTGGAATCAATACGGTTTATTTATTTTTTAAAAGAAGGAGCCTCTTTGTCATTGGGTTACAATCTAGCAAACACAGCACAAAGACTTTCTGTTCCGGGATATAGGCTTCTTGGTGGCCTGCCCCCCGCTTGGTGCAGGCGGACAACAGACACTTCCTTCCTCTTCCTTAAATAAAGATCCTCCTTCCCTAAATAAAAGTAGCCTTGTTTATCTTTGACTGCTCTCGGGAGACTTGTCTTTTTGCTGGCCAGAGGTTAGAATTTCGCTTTAGCAAGTACATTTGTGTCATAGCTAGCGGAACATCTTGTACTGCTTTCTGACCCGTTTGCCTGAGGGAAGTATTGTTTGATGTCCTGCATACTAAGCAATTGTCCATAGGCTGTGCGGATTGCATCCGGAATCTTATCAGGATCAGAACACGAGTTGTCATTTGGGTGGACTAGAAAACAATTGGCAGCCCCTGGTATCAATTGAAGATTGATACCAAGAGCTCATAAGCAGAGGGTGAAAGACATACTGGGCCCAGAATCAAGTAGATCAAAATTGTCTGCACATTAACAGAGCCCCACATGGCAGCCCATATGACAGCTGCTATGATAGGATAAGGTCTTGGTTATCATACATAGCATTTTTTTCCCAAACTACCACAATCATTTTCAGAAGAGGGTGGAGCAGTGGCTGAAACCTGGAAAGGATGTGGTGTTTCCGCTTTGATCTGAGAGGGCCTGGTACAGAGACATAGATAAAGTTATCTTTCTATTAGTAAGTGAGAAGCACAGTAAATCAAGTTGTTGTAAGTAGTGTCCTCCTTTTACTCCAGCAAAAAAGAAAGAAAGAAGATGCTATACTTTTATTACTTTTACTACTCTCCTAATGTGATTGTCAAATAGTGATCCGGGAAACCCTCAATGAGAAGATATATGCAAGCTTCTCTGAAAGATGCCTGGCCCATGACTGCTGACCAATGTTCCCGGCAAGTGGAACTACAGTATAGACAGAAGTAGTGATGAGATTGCAATGCATCAGAGCCCAGCAGGTTCAAGAAGCACACAACACACAAACACATGTCTGCACAAATATATCTTAATAGCTGCAGCCAGGTAAGTATTGTTACAGAAGGAAGTGTCACCTTTGGGATGTGTACAGCTACTCTGCATCTCTTCATGTATGGTTAATGCTTAAACAATAGAGCTCTGTGTTGGTTGGTTGAAATAATTAAATGTTTTCCTTTTTTTAATAATCAAAATGAAAACATAATTTACCTTACTTTAAAAAAACCCTAACACGAGGAGCCATGCGTGTTTGTTAGCAATTGATAAATTGTTCTAGATCAGGGGGAGGCAACCTAAGCGGCCCAAGGGGGGTCGTTTAACCAGCCCACGACCCACCCCTGAACCGAGCCGCCTGCTCGGCGAGTCCCTGCACACTGTACTAAACTGGCCCAGCGTGGGGACTCGCTTCTGCGGTGCCGGAAATCACGTCTGCACATGCTCAAATGCCGAAAATTGTGTCTGCGCAGATGTAGATGCCAGAAATCGTGTCTGTGCAGACGCCGGAAATTGTGCGGCCGCGCGATCCGGCCCATGGAGGGATCTCCGCTGGAGTGAACTGATCCAGGCAAGGTAAACCTTGCCAACCCCTGTGCTAGATGATCTTGTGTCTTGCGAATTAAGGTGCTGAGTACATAACGTTCTTTATACATTTGCTATCCAAACAGCCCCAAGGGATGATTTTTAGTCCCATTTTACAGATTTTAGAGATTTAGGGCAAGATCCAGTGTCATGCCAGTGGACTCATTGGGGCTTCACCTTCCACTCTGGAGCTCACTCTTCTCCCCATCTGCTCCCAAGGTGCACAAGGGTTGCAGGAGACAGAAGAGGAAGTGTAAGGAAGATAAAAGGAAGTCCTTTGTGCAAGCAGAATGCCACAATTGGATATCATCCTGTAGCTGCACTCTTATACTGTCAAGGTCCCAGTTGACCTAGACCTGGGGTCAGCAACCTTTTTCAACCGTGCGCCGGTCCACCGTCCCTCAGACCATGTGGTGGGCCAGACTATTTTTTTGGGGGGGAGGGAACGAATTCGTATGCCTCACAAATAACCCAGAGATGCATTTTAAATAAAAGCACACATTCTCCTCATGTAAAAACACGCTGATTCCCGGACCGTCTGTGCGCCAGATTGAGAAGGCGATTGGGCCGCATCTGGCCCCTGGGCCTTAGGTTGTCTTCCCCTGACCTAGACTCTAGAGAGACCTCTTTAGATAAAGACTTGAGACAGTTTTGAGAACTCCACTCAGATGGAAGACTAGAGTAACCCATAGTAGTCCAAAAGCAAAATGAGGAGCTCTTTGTCTCAGGGATTTCTTGCATGAGCCCCCTTCGACCCCATGCTCAAAGAATTTGGATATAAAAATACAAGGAAAATTGGGATTAGCAGGAGAAAGAGGAAGAGCCAATGGATTGTTTTCTGAGCATAGTTGGAGACTGGCATATTTAAATGTAGTAGCAAGAGGGTGAAGAGCAGGATAATTGTGGGGAAGGTGGCAATCAGTAGTAGAGAGATCAAGGGATCACTTGGTCATTGTGGAGTCAGGGACTACAGGTAGTCAACTCTTCAAGTGAGACAAGGAGTTAAGAGGGGAGAGAGGAAAAGAGCAAAGTATTTGGTTTTGATTTTATTACTGGAAACGGAAAATCTTGGGCAGAGGAAGGAAGGAAGGAAGGAAAGAAGGAAGGAAGGAAAGAAGGAAGGAAAAAGAAGGAGAAGGTACTTGGGCGAGCCAGAGCAGGGCATCACAGGTAGAAATGTGGTGATGCTGAGAGTTTCTGAGAGTGAGTGGGATGTACAAGTGTTCTTTTGCGAGGTAGATGGCAGTTGAGAAGCAATATATTGACAGCAATATGGTCAGCCAACTCATTCTTCTTCAAATGCTTTCACCCACACGAATAGAAGGAGCACAGCAGGAGCTTCTTCTTCATTGGGAGAGTGGGGCCACAAAGTTAAGAGCTGATTACAAGAGTGAATTGAAGGTGGCAACTGCAGAAGGTACTGAGCAGACAGAAGCAACAAAAGGAGAGAAGCGCGTGGAAAATGGCAAGGCAAATTCCCACAATTTTATTTCCTGTGATTCACCCAGAATGAAGTTGTTCTTGCATTTAGTTGAACCATAATGTTGCAGTTTCAGAAAGATCTGCTTTCCAACAACTGCAGCATTTCCTAGTGGTAATTTGGCATTCAGGATTTGGGAAAGGAAAGGGAGGGAGGGAGGGAGCCCATGACCTGTTCTCAATTCTCCCTAGCGGGCAGATGAAATATTGTTCTAGCAGCCCCCCCCCCTTTTCCAGATTTGAATTCTGTGCTCATACTTGCTGCATTGGATTCTCTCAGGAAGAAGGGAGTTGCATCTGTGAAATTATTTTTTGCTGAAAACAGTTGATTATGATAATGACAGCCCCAGTGTGAAATTCATTATTCAGCAGAGGCTTCCACACCTCAAAATCACAGAAGATGGGTTTCAGGTTTGTACAGTAACAAGCCTAGTAGAAGAAGAAATACTTTCTTCATGTACAAGTCAGGCAAAAGAAAAGCTTGCCTGCCAAGAGTACTTTGCATTCAGAGTCTCTCGGTACAAATTTGAATTTTCTTTATAGTGCAAGCAAGCAGTTGAATTGGTCTGTCACTCCTTTACTCCTCTTATTACTTTCTCACCAAACCCAAATATTTCAAGATACTGACTGAGTAGATAGATAGATCCTACCTGAAATGCAAGCCAATTCTACGTAATGATGAATTTTATGAGTAGAATTGTAGCAAAGAAAAAGCCTTTACTATTTATAGTAGTTTGCTCATTAATTCATGTTTCTCCTCTTCTGGATTTCTGGGTTCCTTTTGAGCTCATGGTGATAGAAGCACGTCCATAGCATTTTGCCTGATTAAACTGGAATCGTATTCTGTATAACTGCTTCGCATGAGAGAGGAAAAAATAGACCATTAACTTTACTGAATTTACTTTCCTTCTGAAGTTGAGGACGGGAGATCCTTTTTCCTGCTTTAAGGGGGAGAATGTCATTTTTGGGATTCCTTTTTCTAGTTTGTTCTGCGAAAACTGACATTCGTCAACATCCTAAACTTACGCTTGTCAGATAAAAGAATAGAAACACAAATAAACTCAACATCCTCTAGACATTCTAGAAAGATGAGGTATGCATACAATCCTTTCAACTCTGACCTTTGTAACTTTAACTGACATATTGGAAACTTCTGTGGGTTATTTAAAAAAAAAAACCTAAGAGGTACTTGACTCTGGGGAAAAATTGCAAACATTAAGGCAACAATAGCTATATGTGCATACATAATAGGGCCTGCAAAATCAAAGGATAGCTTCTTTGATGATGATGATGACAACGGCGATGACTGTTTATCAAGCATTCAACACAGAACTTTCACATCACCTCATATATTTGCATACATTAGTTTGTGAGACTACCCTAAGATCACCCTTGTTTCTCTAGACAGCACACTTGGAACAGTTGATGCAAAAGATCTATCTCGCATGAGTACACAGTTTGAGAGAGACAGAGAAAGAGTTACCGGGTATATAAAACGTTTAAAAATGCTTATATGAAGGTACGTCTATAGAAATAAAGGCTCCTTCACTGATCTGGCTTCCATCTCTGTCATCTTGTCTCACTGTGTGATTGCACAACAGTTTCCATCACGACAATCAGCTCAGTGATTTTGGGCTTCTCGAGTAAGAATGGGCACTCCCTTAAAACTAGAAACACTAAAATCTGTACGTGAGCTTTTAAAGACTTCCTTGACACTCCCTAAGAAACCTCAGTGAAATTTAGTTCTAAGGAATATGTAGCGCATGAGTTGCAGATCAGGAACTTACTTAAACCAGGATGAGAGTCTATTTTCTCATTACAAAGACTGAGTGATTAATTTATTATGATTTCCAGTGGAGTTAGCAGTATAGATTACCGTACCCTTTGAAACTTGTGATGGTTGAGAGTGAAAATTATACAAATTCTTGAACTTTATGTTTCCAGTTTTTCCACGTTTGCATGTGTTTTAGGGAAACATGCTGTCGTGTGTGTGTGTGTGTGAGAGAGAGAGAGAGAGAGAGAGAGTGGAGCTGGTGCAAAAAATAGAAAAGGGGGGCACCCCACATTCCACCCTGTCTAGCATGAGGCTAGCTTGGGATGTGGCAGTGACTCCACCACTTCTTTCAGTCCCACTGCTCAAAGCTAGAAGTTAGACTTGCTAATTCTAGGAACTCTATACAACAAAATATCTAAATACAAGTATTTGGGTATGTCTAGGTAACCTGTATCAATTAAAGAGAGTTTTCCTTCTGTTGAAGTGTCGTGTGATTCTGATCAGTGGTAAATAGAGGAGATAGTGGCTGTTTCAGACTACAGTCATACCCCGGGTTACAGACGCTTCGGGTTGCGTGTTTTCAGGTTGCGCACCATGCCAAACCTGGAAGTACCGGAACAGGTTACTTCCGGGTTTTGGTGCATGCGCAGAAGCACCAAATCGCAACCCGCGCATGCACAGACGCGGCGCTGCAGGTTGCGAACGTGCCTCCCGCACGGATCACATTTGCAACCCAAGCATCCCCTGTACTCTGATATATCTGAAGAAGTGTGCATGCACACGAAAGCTCATACCAAAAACAAACTTAGTTGGTCTCTAAGGTGCTACTGGAAGGAATTTTTTTATTTTGTTTCGACTATGGCAGACCAACACGGCTATCTACCTGTAATTAGAACTCTGATATAAAAGGCTCTGATCTTACATGCATGCCCCTACTAGTATAGAACAGCAATAAAGTAACTCCTTTTAACCGTTATAAGGGCAAAGGAGGAGTTGAAAATGTGATAAGAGAAGCTTGCTGGACAATTTTAAGTGGCTCTTCTTAGGAAGCAAATGTGCAAACATCTTTTACTTGGTTTAGGCTTTAGTGCAGTGGGGTAGTTTGATCCAATCTGTACCCATTCATTTCTTACCAAATTAAGACAGTGCACAACTGAATACAGACAGGACCATTTCTGCCAACACTGTTGCCGTGGTTACCATTAGTGAGTGATACTGCCTTGCCACACATTCTGATGCAAGGCTGTCACAAACACCCTGGAATTTTGAGTTTGGTGAGACCAGATTTTTTTACATTGTTTTGACTTTTTTCCAGTCAATAAATTGTCCAGCTCTTACCTCAGCATCCATTTTTTTGATCAATACTGTCAGGAATTCATGCAAATGGCTCGAGGACTAAGCTTTGGGAACACTTCTTGAAGACCAAGTGGTGTATCACCTAGATTTTTGGCTTACTACAGCGCTATGTAGCACTCTGCTGAACATTTTTGGACAAGCTAGGAATGCTGAATAGTTCATTCAGTTAGAAGGATCTGGTAAACCCCAACTGCAGCTAGGGAGGGAAATGCAAAAGGCAAATTAAATATTAGTAAGAAGTAGATAAGCTTTATTGTACTAGCCAAAGGCCATGACGAAACCATAGAAACACTATCAGAAAAAGAAATATCTATACATCTATATATCTGTATAAAAAAACAGAACCTCTGCCTAAACCATTGGAATCATAAAATACAGGTGCATGCTTAAATTGGGGGTCTCCACACAGCATACAGTATTTTCCTATTTAGACCCCTGAATTGCTAAGAAGTGTGCATTTAAGTAGAGTTGTTGAAGATGTAAATGTTTCGAATAGTGCTGTCAGGCATGGAGAACCCTCCTCTTCCTTCGGTAACGATAAGAATTAACACACAGTTGATATAGTCCTTTTATTACAGCATCATGCTGCAAGCACAAATACACAGCTCTCCACAAGGAGGGCAGTTGGCTACTCTAAATCCTCCTTCCGACTTCCACAGCATTTTAGGCACCAACGGGAAGTTCCTCCCTCCCTCTGACTCCTTTGCTCTCTGATATGTACGTTTGGACCTCCGAGTTCGTGGAGAGGGGGGTCCCCTAAACTCTCAAGTGACGTCTCAACTAGCTGCCCCCTCCCTTCTGGCTCCCTTGTTATTATCTTGTAATTGGATAACTCCTCCCTAAGCTGTTCAGCTTCTGTGTCTCTCTCTGTGACTCTTCCCCCTCCAGCTCTCCATCAGAGAGAAGCTGGTCTGCCATAGAATGCGTTCCCCAGTCCTCGTCTTCAGACCATTCCCTGACAAGTGCATATGACTGTTCTGTGAACTGACTTAGTTTAAATCACATTCAACTAACTGCTTTTTCTCACCTCTCTCTTTCAGTAATAGTTATGCCCGTGTGCGAGCTGTGGTGATGACCCGTGATGACTCAAGCGGTGGATGGTTACCACTTGGAGGGGGTGGTCTAAGCTATGTCACCGTTTTCAAAGTCATTCACCAGGAAGAAAATGGCTGTGCTGATTTTCTTATACATGGGGAGCGTCTCAGGGATAAAACGGTAAAGACAACTATTTCTTTCTTGTGCCATTATGAACATTCATATTTCTGTGTATCTTTCTAATCTGGACAATATGGGAGTAAGGTACTTTTATGATAATAGTTTCATTTTGTTATTTGATTAAAAAAAACAAAAACAAGCAAATGTCTGAGACAGAGGAGAGTGTTTATTTTAATATTTAAAGATTGCCTCTCGTTTCATAACCCAAATAATATTTCACACTAGGCTATAAAAATCACAGTAAAACTGTAAAACAAACAATAAGAAAAGGAATGTAGTCTAGAATATTGTTACACCAAGTTCTATTTTTAAAGCTAGACCACTTCAAACTGAGCTTCAGTCATTTTGGAAAACTTAAAACTAATCACTTTTAAGAACAATAAATGGTGGGATAGAATGCATAAATATGACATTAATTTTATGTGGAAACAGAGTTTTATTTATTTATAAATATATTTATATTCCACTCATAGCAATATATCATAGTAGTTTACAACAATGCAAAACTTTAAAACCATACAGTAAAATCGTAAACAATTAAAAACAAGTTAAAAGCAAAAGTTTGTTCCAGAACTGAAAAAGCATTGGAAAGGTGCCGGAACTTTTTGCCAATTCCACTTTCCCATTGCAGCACCCTGCAACCCAAATCTGTTCCCGGTAGTTCAGGGACCTTTCCGTGCAACATGGAAGGTGGTGCAGAGGCTGCAGGGAAACTGCCCAAAATTGCCTTCCTTTTTCTTACATCAGTGGATGCCTCATTTGGTTCAGAAGTGCTTCTGCAAACAGGAAAACAACTTTGTGTTTTATCCAGAATTGCTTATGCGTGTTTGATACAACTACCCACAGAATCGCTGGAAACCAGGAGCCCTTAAAGTGTTATCTGAAACCTAAATGAAGTCACTTCCAAGATTGGCTCCCTCAAAGCTGGGATTATATATGCAGGACCCTTCCACAAGGGCAGAAGCCAGCCACATAAGTTCAAGCCATTCAATCAGCATCCCCACTCTAAAATATCTACATAGCCAGTCCCTGCCCCTGCGGTTTGGTCCCTTAAATGTTAACGCCAGCCTTGCAGGAGACACTTCCATAAAGGCTGCTCTCCACCCAGCAGACCACCACCCAGCACAAGGCAATCCAAAGAAATAAATATTTATTTGGGGGGTATATTTATTGGGGGGTATTGTTTTTATTATTATGCATTTTGTGTTTTTTATCTTGTATTTTTATGTTGTGAATAGCCCTGAGATCTACAGTTGAAGGGCAGTACACAAATTCAATAAATAATAAATAATTTGTGCCCTAAATAATGTTTCCACCATTTAAACGAATCATAAGGCTTACTTTTAATATGCGTTGCTATCCTGTGAGACCATTTCCTGTGTTCATGCTACCAGCTGAGCTGCTGATATGTGATGTAAATCTTTTCATGAATGTGGTTTTGGTCGGGTTTTATTTGTAGTGCTGAAAATTATTCTTAGATTTTTGAATGAGTATCTTCAGAGATGACATGTCCAATGACATGAAGCAACGTGTTCCAGATAGATTTCTATTTTTTTGTGGCAGACCTTAGCGTGGGGACAGAAATAACTGGTTAGTACAGGCGAAACAGTGGTATTGGCTAGAATATGAGACTGGGGGCGGGGGCGTGTTAAGCATATTATCAGATGCTGTGGGGTGATAGTCAAGGATATACCATATTCACTCGAGTCTAATGTGCCATCGAATCTAATGCGCACCTCAATTTTCAGAACCTTGAAACCAAAAAAGTATTTGCTGGCAAATTGAATCTAATGTGCACCTTAATTTTCGCAACGTTATTTGGCAAAAAAAGATGATATTAGTTTCGAGTAAATATGGTAGTACCCTCTAAAGAGAAACTTCTTTTTCCCCTTGAAAGTGTTGGCTGATTGCTTATTATCCTCTTTTAAAGGGGCACCACTCCTTTCTACCCTGCATCTTGATTTGTCATCCTATATAGATGCTGACACCCATATGCTGAGCAAATAAATTCCTATTGCCATTTCACAATAGCCCTAGGTAGTAACACGAAGTTATTTATTGTCTGAAAAAGCAAGCAAATCCTTTCCCCACTTCTTTCTTTCTCTCTGCCAGCAGCTTTTCTTACTTGCATCGGCCACAAAATTTGACCTGTATCTCCAGCCAGATTTGTTTCAGAGCTCCTCTGTGACTTTTCAATGTGGCTCTCAATTTAAGACTGAATTTGGCCTGTTTAAAATGTTTCTCTTTTTTGCCCCCATTTGTAGTAATGTGCAGTCTAAAAGAAGCTGCAAGTTCTTTTCTTTTTCAACCGCCCATCCGGCATGGATTAAGCCTGCCCAAATTATAGACAAATACATCCAGAAGTACTTGTGCAGGGTACCTTTAAAGTTTGGTGTTTTAAACAAAAGAAAGTCTATAACCTTTTGATTTTCTTTGAGAATTGTATGCAATTTGCTGGCTTGGTCACCCCTTCTGATGGGATGAAACCTGCCAAATTTCTGAACGACAGCTGCAGTACAAGAAGAATCAGGAGGGAGGGGGCACCAGAAACCCCCAGGAAATACTAGGATAGGGTTAAAGTTGTCTTCCAGCAGCGACCCTTTAATCCCAAGGGTCATTCGTGGAGAATTTACCCACCCCACTGGATTTTGGAGTTACAAGGGAGATCTCTGCATTGACTTACATATGGGAAGATATAAACCCCCCCCCCAAAAGCAATGTGATTGGAGTTCTCTGGGGAAATAATTCACTGTGATTACAAAGCTAGAACTCTCCATCAAAATGAAAGATTTCCCCCTGACAACCCCCCCCCCCAAAAAAAATCTTGGTTTCACTTCTCCAAAATGTGTTTTTTGAACATCCAATACCACAGAGCTACTCAGAAGCTTAGGAGTCCCTGCTCTGACTCATGACATCATGGAGTGCCGTCCAACTTGGAAACATGAGAGAACCTTCCCTGAATCATCCCAATCTGTCTTGTAATTTTGGGCACACGCAGAACGAATGCGCTCCCTAACGTGAACAGTTGAAAGTGGGAAGAACTGGGAAGAGAAGCTTCTACTGTATCTGAGAAGAGCTGTGGCAATGATTTACTAGCTCTTACCCATGAGGCCAAGTTTGTTTCTGCTGCTGCTGTTTAGGCTGAGCATTTGACAATGGCATAGACACTTGTTGATGGTGGTGGGGGCTAGGCAAGCATTGTGCAAGACCTACAGGTGATTCTGTCTCTGCTGACTGACGCAGGAGGGCAGCAGAAACAGCATGGGAACTTCAGAAACTTTGTTTTCACTGATCCTAGGAAATAATATATAGTATAAGAGTTCCCATTAAAACAAGTTTCAGAACCAACGTTTAACTCAAACTATCAGGCTTGTTGCCTGGTCAGTTCATTTTCTTCCCTGCATGGTTGCTCCTTTCCCAGTTAATGTGTTAATGCGCAAAATCATAAGGAAATGTGGCAGCTGGGACTGGGTGCCAGAGGAAATCGAGAATAGCACTGAAAGGTATGGAGCAAATGGCAACAGGAAGGAATGACACATGGGCTCAGCTGGCCAACTGGAGAGATGTTGTATTTGTCATCTCTTGCATTTCCGCCCTTTGTACCTGCCATAAACCACCCATTAAGGTTTAGATCAGGCATGGCCAAACTTGGCCCTCCAGCTGTTTTGGGACTACAATTCCCATCATCCCCGGCCACTGGTCCTGTTAGCTAGGGATGATGGGAGTTGTAGTCCCAAAACAGCTGGAGGGCCAAGTTTGGCTATGCCTGGTTTAGATGAAAAACTAAATTCGTGTCATCTGCTGCAGCGCTATCCACGCTGCCCTGAGTAGTCAAGTCATGCAGTATGGGTGGATCACACACACTCTTGGTTTATTTAAAGTAGCTTTTGTTAACCTGGTTCCCCTCTGCATGTTTTGGGAGTTATAACCCAGAACATACAGGGGACATCAGATTCGCAAAGCTTGGTTTAGAACATATCAGTCCCTCTTTTCAACAACCAAGAGTGAACATAGGAAGCTTAGTATTGTCCATACTGGCTGGCTTTCTAGGATTTCAGCCAGTAAACCTAGATTGAACCTGGGACTTTTTGCATGCAAATCTTAAGCTCCACCATTAAGCCAGGGTCCTTCCCACTCAGATATGCTTGCAAAAGTTTTGATTTAAATTAATATTTTGTATGCTGATATTCCAGCAACAAAGTTCACCTTAAAGCAACCCACAGCGATAGCAAAGCATTGGAAAACAACACAAATTACACTTCTAACAATTTGAGCATATAATTACAGTTTAAAATAAAAACCCAAGCCATAGTAAAGTAAAACCAAAAAACTCATCTAACAGTTAATGCAGTTCAGTACAAACCAATAATAAGTCAAAATACTTTTAAAACAAATAAGAACGCGTGACAGTAGCAGAGCAGCAGCCTAAGAAACATTTTGAAAGTATCAACCTGCTCATGGTCAGTGCTGAGTTTCTGAGACTTTCCTTATAGTCCCTTTGCCAACCAAAGTGCCGAGAGAAGGGACGAGAGAGAAGAGCCTTTGCAGTACTGGCATCTGAACTATGGAATAACCTTGCAGGACAGATTCACCAAACCCGCTTTAAGCTTGCTCTTAAGAACCTGTTTTATTCTGTTGGACATTTTTTCCAATGAATTGCTTGATGTGTTTTTTAGCCTGCTGCTGTTACTGTGTGTTTTTTTATCATGGTGATTTAAAGTGCTAGTTGGTTTCTTAAATGTGCTTATTTTTTAAAAAAGTTAAAATTTAATATATATAATTACATTTACATATATATGTATATAACAATATATATGTATATAACATACATATACATACAGATTTTATACAGACACACACACACACACACACACACACATATAAAATAAACTGCCATGAGTTTAATTTTATCATGGAATAGTGGGATGTAAGTGGTGTAAAACAGAGCTAACATCACACAAGTTAAAACTTATTCTTAAAATAAAATAGAACAATAGGAATGCTTCCAGGAATGGCTGTTTCATTCGTCAGCCCCTTCCTGTACAGGAAGTGATACCACCAGGCAGCACGACAGCTAGGATGTCATGACTCTGACTGACTGGAGATTTCTCAAGCTTCCCTTCCTATGCCATACCATTTGATGAGGTGATTAAGGGTGGGTGGTTAGAAAGGGAAAGCAAGTCTTCATGATTGAGCAAATTCCTGGAAAATTGAGTAAAAATTCCAAGTAACCTTTGAGCAGTTGGAATTCCCTTGTTGGAAAATGAACCAAACGTCTTAAATTCATATCCCATTAGGTCAAATTAATGGATAAAGCATAATTTTACCAACCTTCAAACATTACTTACAATCAAATTTCATAATGGCAATGTATTGTAGTTCATATCTGAAATGATCCAGTAGCTGATGAACTTTGCTAAGGAAAGAACTTCATTAGTTCTTTTTAGAGAACGTTCCTCTCAGAATCTTCCTCAACGGTACTGACTCACGGTACTTTCTGTTCCTCAGACCATCCATTCTCCTTTATCAGGCTTTTGTTTTGTTTTAAGATCTCTTTGACCTGACACCAGCAATTCTAAAATAGGGCTGACTTCTGTAACAGCACTTCCTCTATCACACCAAGGCTTCAGGCAGTGAGAAATGAATTGGCTAGAACTCCAGTGGTTCAAGGTAAACTAAATAGAAAGCAATGGCCCAAAACCTCTCTTCGTTTTGTTTTACAAAAGGAGCAATGAGACGAATTACTTTCAGAGAAAATAGATAGCAGGATACACACTAGATGATAGATAGATAGATAGATAGATAGATAGATAGATAAAATCATGAGCTGGTTCTTGCAAGTGATAAAATGAGCAAGCTTTTAAGAAAACACATTGGGGAGTGATTCTACTTGCTAAGCTTTCAGACATATTTGGCTTTGCATTATGAAGAATGCCTTTGCCATTGTGATTGCTCGAAAACATAAAAAATATAGCTATAGCTGAAAATGTGTGTGATCTTTGGCACAAAAAAGCATTTGCATTAGACCCAGGAAGGAGTTTTAATCGGAATTCAGGCAAAAGGTTTGCTTGCTCAGCCTAGATATGATGTGGTGTTATGATACACAGTAAAATCACTGTATTTTAGTTGAAGATAACTTGTGGCAAAAGACAGGGTACAGCTTCATGAATAAGAATGTTAGCTTGATATGTTATTGACAAAGAGCCTGACAGGTACCTTGAAAAGTGATAGCACCCAGGATATGGATTTCACTTTGGAGTGACAGAGACTATTTCTGGACTTGTTTACCCAGCTTGTTTAGATCTCTGTTGGAATGTGAAGGGTTTTCTTCTTCTTTCTTTTCACAAAGCACCCCTGACATAATTGCACACTTCCTCCTTTATTATACTTCCCTTCCGAGATCTGGCTCCAGCCAGTCTAGTTGGAACAATTACCTTCCACTCTAACCTGGACAGGTCTGCTGCTCTTTTAAGCTATGTAAACATCAATGGAGAGTTTCTTTTATATGCAAAATTAAACATACATTCAGGCTTCAGTATTTTAGATTTTCAAATGCCACAGACTTGATGATATTTATTTTTCCTTTCCGGTTTAATAATGAGACATTTATTCTGTAACGTGTTACGCATCTTATTGTCTGGTATCCTTGCTTAACCGCAGCAAGACAAATGAATTCAAAGAGGAAGGCATGGGAAGAGCTTCACCATTCATGACTTTCTGAACAAAGAGAAATTGTGCACACCCTTTCTTTTACATGGTGTTCTCCTTCCAAAGTGGATCCTTTCACAGCATTTGGAGACTTAGCAAGATTAGAGTAGTCAGATGAGAGAGGTGGGCATGGATGTGGTGTTTTGCTTGAGTATTGGAGACACTGGTTCAAATCCCCATTCAACCATGAAGTTCACTGGATGACCTTTAGCCAGGTATTACACATACGTCAGCCTAACCTTTTTTACAGGGTGAGGATATAGTGCGGGGAGCCATGTAGGTCACCTTGAACCCATTGGAGGAAAGGCAAGATGTGATTGAATGAAATTGAATAGGAAGACTGAAGGAGAAGGGAGACCGGGTACAGTCAATAACCCCTTGGCCAGTTCTTCACTAATTCCTGATTCAGGATGTTGTCTACACAGTTCAAGAATACAGTGGTACCTCTGGTTACATACGCTTCAGGTTACAGACACTTCAGGTTACAGACGCCGCTAACCCAGAAATATTGGGTTAAGAACTTTGCTTCAGGATGAGAACAGAAATTGTGCGGCGGCAGCGGGAGGCCCCATTAGCTAAAGTGGTGCTTCAGGTTAAGAACAGTTTCAGGTTAAGAACGGACCTCCGGAACAAATTAAGTACTTAACCTGAGGTACCACTGTATTGTCCTAAGTTTTAGAAGATCTGGCCAGTGTTTGGAGCCAATGTAAAGGGGAAATCAGCTTGTGAGAAGCCAGTCAGAGTAGAAGAGAAAAGTGGCCATGTTGCTGTCTTCAAATTCCCTTCGCCATAATTCGTCTTCTTTTAATAAAAGGCAGCCTGGGTTTGCTACATGTGTTCTGCATGTAATTAACTGTTACCTCCCTTTGTAACATTATAAAAGATCTCCTCTGATTCACCCAAACAAACTGAAGTATGTGTGTGCGTACATATCTACACTGGAATAAACTGCACAAAAGCATCTGTGAGCTCATCAAGACTGTCATATTTGTGTGTATCTGAAGAAGTGTGCATGCACAAGGAAGCTCATAACAATAACAAATCTAGTTGGTCTCTAAGGTGCTACTGGAAGGAATTTTTTAATTATATTTGTTTTGGGATAAGAATCCTGGGCAATGGCATGAAGTTCTAAATTTAGTAGATTCATAGGGTTCTGTTCATACATTTAGTTGCTTTTACCTACTTGTTTTAAGTTTACAAGCTGGCCTGGTTCATACATAATGTTAAAACTGTTGTTGTTGATTTATAAACCTTGATCAACTCAAACCATATCTTGGCATTATGTGTGAACTCCGGCCTCCTCCTTAACTATAGTTAAGGAGCTGTCACAACAAAAAAGTGTAGCCATGAGTGTAAGAGCAGCAAAAATCAAAATCAAACCACTCTCAAGATTTGACTGCTCTTGTTGGTGCTTTTAACTATTTTGTGGTGTAATAAACCGAAGTTTAAGTGATCATCTGCCAGGTGCCTTGGCTTCAGCTGTGGTTTATTAACTATGGTGAACGTTAATCATGGTTTAGCATTATATGCCAATCATGCCACTGTGTACTTACAAAAAAATGCATTGGTATTGCTGTATTATAGCCTGGAATCGGGAACAGCCAGTAACTAAGGCAAAAACTAAATTTCTTTCAAGTAGGTTATATATAAATGGTTTTTCATGAACTTGTCTGCTTTGGGGAGGAGCTAATTGGTCCATGACATGATTCATTTGAGAGTAGACTTTATTTTTAAACCTTGTTGTGTACAGAAGTCCCTTATGCTAAGTTTTTCCTTTAACTCTGCTTTTCAGGTGGTTTTGGAGTGTACGTTGAAGAAGGACCTTATTTACAATAAGGTTACGCCAACTTTTCACCACTGGAAAATAGATGACAAAAAATTTGGCCTGACATTTCAGAGTCCTGCTGATGCAAGAGCATTTGATAGAGGCATTCGTAGGGCGGTAGAAGATCTTTCCCAAGGTATGAATCTCTGTTGCATAAGCATTTTTAAATATATAGTAATAATTTTAAAATAATTTTAAAACAATTATAATAGTACCCACAATGTAATACTATATGTGTTAATAAAACTGTGCCGGTCGCCTTTTTGACTGGTTATCTACAGGCAGTTGTTTCTCTTTTCCCAGTCTGGGCGGCCCCATTAATATTCAAAATAAACATGAAGAGCAGAAGCATAACTTTTGTACATTTAGGTACAGTGTTAATGTACATTCATTAATGTTAAAAGGCAAGCACCTGTTTTAGCCTTGAGCAAGAGAGCAACATGCAGCTCCCACAGAGCTGGTCTATGTGGCTGAGGAGTAATGAGCAATGGTTACAGCAGAGATAGAACACGATGGTGCAGGTCAGCCATGGTAATAATCCCTGCTTACCCAGGGAAGAGGCAAATCACAAATTTGTGTTTAATATTTTTAAAGCCATATACAAAGCTACCAAAGAGAGTCAACATCCTTTCACTGAAGGACCTTCTCTACCTTTTATAGAGCATTGGCCACTTATCTAATTGTTTGGATTTCACTTGTATAATGTTAACTAACCTTCTTCCTTGGCCCTCTGTCAGCTTCTATGATGCTTTGCTGTGAGCTGCGATTTTGAATAGTTTCCAGAGGATTATTTACTTGCAAATGTGTTTAGTTCATATTATGCCAAGTGAAGTGAGGCCTTCAGGTTCAGCAGCATGTGTCTTTTGTTTTTGAGTCTGTATGTGTGTACTGTTTTGTAACATACTAGCTTTCTTGAATGTTGAAATATCAGAATGAAGTGTGCTGTGCACATTCAGGACACCATTCTGTATTTAAAGTTCAAACCCCTGTCTGATCCCACACCAGTTTTCATAAGGCTTAGGAAAGGCATTAAACACACTGCAGTGTAATGCCTCTCTTGAGCACTGAATTATCAGAATGAAATTTGATACATGTTGATGACATAATTCTCTGTTTGCTTGAACTTGACATTGGTAGTGTACATGCCTTGAATGCAGAAGGTCCCAGGTTCAAACCCTGTCATCTCCCATATAACAAAATTTAGTTGATGGGAAAGATCTCTGCCTGGATTCCCAAAGAGCCCCTATCACTCAGAATAGCTATCTCAGAAAAAATGGAGAGTCCAGCTAGGGGAACATAGGAAGCTGCCTCATACTAAGTCCTCAACTCTCACATCTGAAAGAAACTTGAGATTTTTATGTTTGTCTTATTCTTCCATAGGTTGTCTGACATCACATGATGAAATTGAAGTACCTGTAGATGGCTTTCCAGTAAGTGCTTTAAACTTCCATTATGTTAATTGTATCGGAAGAGATGACAGGAGTTTTCAGTGCTGAAAGTGGTCTTACTTGTATTCGTTAAAACCTTTTGAACTTTAAATCTGCAGAAGGATAACCACGTGAACCGTCTTGCCTTGTAACTATAGAGGTTAGGCTGGGTGACTTTTCATTGTCATATTTAATTCTCAAAGATATAAGCTATTGCTTTGTTTGAGAGACATTTCTTTCTTTTTTTACCCTGTATTAATGAAAGAGTGAGTGGATATAACTAAGGCAAAGGGGTGCTAAAGTGCCTGAAGCTTAATTTGAATTAAGGCTGAGCTCTAGAAGAAAAATGTTCATTGCCAAAACTGATACTTGTGAAGGTTGTAATATTATAAAAATGTCCTCTGATTGCATGTGGATTAAAGGGTTTAATGTCAGGCAGGCCTCATCAGGATTTAAACCTGTAACCCACTTTCAATGTTGAGGTTCAGTCACACAACATGAGAAGCAACAGCAAGATCATTAGTACTTCAATGTTCTTCCCAAGGCTCCTGTAGACAAGCAATACACAGTGACTACAAAAAATCCATGGGTGAAATCCAGTGGACGTATGGGGAGTCAAGGGTTAGAGTTTATGGATTTCATTCACATGAGCTGGAAACTCTTGTTCTAGTTTGGATTATCAGACAGGCTTCACTTTAACTAAGGTAGTGAATTGAAAGCTTTTCAGCCATCGTCTTAGTGTGTGGTGGTAGTCTATCGCTTTTAAAAGTGATATACAGTGGTACCTCAGATTAAGAACTTGATTCATTCTGGAGGTCACTTCTTAACCTGGAATTTATCTAAATAAGGATTATATTACTTTCTCATTGCAGTGTTGGAAAACCCAAAAGTTGTGATGTGTTTTCAGTTGTTTTTTTGTTTTGTTTTTAGTCAAAGATTATTGCACACAAGTAGATCACTGTTTTGTAAGTGTGTGACTTAATTGCCATATATTAAGATGAGTTACAAGCCTGGAAATGGGAAAAATTGCCAGTCTTTGCTTTTAAAAGCATATCATTACTTGGCAACACATGTGGGTCTTTCAGGCAGTATCTGTGTCATCCTTATAGGCAGCAGGCTGCATCATCAAGATTATCACACATTCTCATATATTTTATCTGAGAATAAACTATACCGTTCCTTCTGTAATCAGATGGGGTGTGCTTCATCTGTTTAACAACATTCACAAATGTTGATAAGCAAAGATGAAAAGGTGTAGGGTGGGTGGCCATAGTTTGCCCAAAGTAGCCTCATAGGCCAAATGCGTAAGCCTGGTGGGCCAAGACTGGGCCACAGACTGGGGGTGCCAATCCTAGAGATAGAACAACATCACTTCAGAAGGTGAACGTCTCTTGCCTTGCCTCAGGGAGCAGGAAAACCCCCCATTAAAGGTTGAAAAATGGACACAAAATGTCAAGTTGTGGTGGGGTTTTTTACATAATTAAAAACAAACACCACAGACATGATGTCCGTATGAGAAATGTGAATATCCTGGAAGAAAGTTTCAGAAAAACAGCAACTGAAATACTGGTGTCAGTTGGCAACTTCATTAATGTTGAGCTTCAGAATGAGAAATTGGGGGGGGGGGTTAATGGTTGGCCTAGTGATGCAATATGATATCCATTATTCTAAAAAAAATATGGGGACTTTGCTGACATTTGTCTTTCATGCAACTGATGATAATGATGCGTTAAAAAGAAACAGATCATTAGGGTGTTGCCACAGCTAAATGTAAAGCCCTGTGGTCATTACAGTTCCCACACGGGCTTGATGCTGACCTGCAACTTGTGAATGCATAGTGAAGTGTCATGGGCCCAGGGCCTTGCTTAGGAGGCATTTATTTATGGATGTCTATCAATGAATTGTTACATGTTACATTGGTCACTGGTCCTTTGCCTGAAAACAATTTTTCCATAGTTTCCAATAAACATTACCATAAGTTTTCACACTTGCCCATGAAACGTTAGCTCCTTATATATTTTGCCTCAGGTGAGATTCCCCGCCAGTGGCGTAGCGTGGGCGGTGCAGGGGGGGCCGGCCGCACCGGGCGCAACATCTTGGGGGGGTGCTTTCACTCGCAGCTCTCTGCCCCTACTAAAATCCACGGGTTAGGGGGCGCAAATTACTTGCCTTGCCCCGGGTGCTGACAACCCACGCTACGCCACTGTTCCCCGCCCCCTACTTTTAGAGAAAACAATTGTCCAGGTTCTTGAGATTACAAAACTGTTTTGTTGGTCACATTATTTTAAAACACCACAAAAATAGAGCATTTAAGCTACTTGTGGCATACTTCTTTATTATTTTTGTAGGGAAGATCAAGCCAGTTAACTCACAAATAGTTTAGTGTTATTTGGAGTTCAAATAATATTAGCTAAAACAGAAAATACTCTGTAAAGAATCTTACAATTTTTATGTTGGTCACTGCGGAATTACCCAGCTGGTTTTATTTAATAATTTATATGTAATGTGTTTGGGAAGGGAAGTAAGAGTCCTGACATTAGCAGACAATCCTAATTTGGGAGGCATTATTAATACAGAATAAGGATGAGGAAGTTCCACAGGAAGAACTGGGTGACCTCAAGAACTGCAGTAATGGAAATGGAATGAAACTGAGTTCTGCCAAGTAGAAGGCTGTGAACTTGGAGTGATAAGAGACGTTTTTGTTTTCGGCCGGGGGCTCAGCAACAGGGGAAAGAGCTTGGGATCTTGGTTGATCACAAAATGACTGTTTCATTGATGCCGTGTTGTTACAGTATTGCTAAGAAGATAGAATCAATGTTTGCATTGATTTTGGCAAGGAATTATTACTACATCTGTAAAATGCTCTGAAGGGACCCCGTTTGGAACGCTCGTGCATTGCTCGAAAAAAATTAATTTAGATTGCAACAAATGCAGGGGGGGGGGGAAACAACCAGTAGGATTCTGGGAAATGTGGACCTATGTGGAGAGCACAGAGCAAGAGAATGTTGCTTTGGCTTAGCTTTTAGAAGGGTGAGTTCATGCTATGCAGAACTTAAGAAGAACATCGTCCAGTGGGGGAAATAAAAATTAACGGTTACCGATTGTCTGCTAATTTAGACTGGAGCTTTCTAATGGATGAAAATCTGATTCAAGTGCAAGATTCAGAAACCATCTCCCTGGAAAATTTGAGAGTAAAAATCAATGCTTTTTCCCAAGAATGCTGAGATTTCTGCAGAACATTTTATCATAAAAAAAACCCCCCAGACGTTCTGTAATTTGTTAAAAATATGTTAATGCCCAGGGCAAAGAAAATCCTGTGTCTTGGATTCACTTCTAAATATTTAGCTTAACTGAACTGATTAGGAATTTCCAACCAAAAGTAGCAGGATTAATCAGGAACTCTTAATCTCTTTATCCGATAATAAAGTCAAGGCAGTTTGGCAACGTGTTTTGGTGTGTTTTTTTAACAAAAATTATGTTCTGTAACTGCAAATTTAAATTTCTAGTTCCAGTGTCTGAAGGATGTTCTGGGTTGAATGAGGGTAAACAAGCTGAAGCTTAATCAAGATAAAACAGATGTGCAGTGGGTGGTAGACACGTTAAAAGGAAAAAAAGGAGGAGTGTATTGAAGCATTGGCTAGAAGGGGGAAATGTTTCTTTGCCTATATGACGTCAGAACTAAGAAAAGTGGCTGTCGTTGGCCCAAAGTGCCAAGGCAGGCCAATCTCAGAGGTCTGCCAGACCTAATTTAGGCCCGCAAGCTGGAGATTCTCCACCCCTGGTTTAAAGCTTTAAAGCTTTTCATCAGCACTTACGATTGAGCCTAGATATGCACTGACAACTGTGTGCACTCATGAAGTTTCAGTGTGATCCAGGAGTGCCAACTTGGCCCCGGAACCATGGGTGCTTGGGGCCATGGATGCCATGAAGCATGCACCTAAATTTGTGGGTGCCCGGCCCCTTCATGGGGAATTTTGTGGGTGCTCAGGGCCCCAGGGATTTGGCACCTGTGGCGTGATCTGATAAGATCATCGGTCCTAGCCAACAGCTGGAAGGCCCTGCAAACCAGCTACACTTAGCCATCACAGTAGCCTAGTCTGGAAGTCACTAGTGCATGAACAACTGTGGCAAGGTACCTGGAGTACCAACTGAAATTAATAAAATGTGCCTCTGGACACCCAAATTTCCCAAGTTAGTGCAGAGTCCAGAGGCACATTCAAGCTTTCAGGCCACCTAAGCTAGTTTGGGTGCAGGCTGTCCTGAGATAACCATCTCCTAAACTGCTTAGGGCAAGTTAGGAACAGGATCAGGCCAGCAGGCCAGATCTTGAACTTTCCAACCATGATGCCAGGGTGGACTTTGGCATGTTGTTTTTGTTCCATAGGCTTTGCTGGGGTGATTGTGGGGAAAAGATTTGTCCTGTGTGTACTGTGGACTTTGGCAAACTGTTTGTGTGTGTCTTTACCCATGAGTTGTTTAACATGTTTTTAGTTTATATTTTAAAATTGTTTTACTGGCTAAAGTTAGTGACATTTCATAAGGGTGTTCCCCACCCCCACATACACACTCGGTATGAACCTTTCTTGAGAGAAATTTAAATGGTGTTGAATGGAATGCTGGGTAGAATGAGAATGATTGTTGGGCAGAGAGGGTCAGTTGAAAAATGACCATGTGAGATATGAAAGTACAGACCAGGCCTCAGCCTTGAAGTTTAAAGTTCAGGTAAGCATAGGTGTGACAGGAAACAGACAGAAGAAATAAGAAATGAGTAAAAATAGTTTTGAGGGGTATGAAGGGAAAGGGAAATACGGCTGAAGTGCACAGCAGCAGGATTTCTGTCAGACAGTTTTTTAAGGCACAGGGGAGCCTTCAGCTCTTATTCTGTGTGGATGATATTGGTTGCCAATTAAGTACTTGTAACATAGAATGATAACTTCAGTCGCATAGACTCCATTTGTCTATTCCAGTGAGGGGACAGATCTGGGAAGTCCACCACTTTGCCACTGGCAGCCAACCAGCATCAAGGTAGTGGTGATGCTGGAACTAACAAGATAGGATGCCATATCCATTTTGCCCGGAATAACATGTCTGCTAAGACTGTGGTTGTAATTTCCTGGCAATCTGGAGCTTGAGTGGAAACTTCTGTTAATATGTTATTTTGTTAATTGAATTAATGTCAAAACACGTTGGCCAGCCTTCATAAAATGGCTGACCATTCTACTGCACTGCAGTATCTTAGGTTTGGAGAACAGGAGTTTGTGCTCTCAGGGTATTTTTCTGTATGCTAAAAAAGCGTAAGATGCTATATTCTGTGCTGTACATGTCACAAAGTACAGTACAGTACTAAAAAGCCACCTTTTTGCTATAGTATAGTGGTAATGACTATTGCAAATTGCCAAAGCCACTGAAGTTTTGCTCACAGGGTTGTTGTTTTTTACAAAAACAAAAACCAATGGTTCATTTTGATTTTTGAAAAAAGATTTCAGAGTTTATGACAGCTCACCTGGCAGCCATAGGCAGCAAGGAATTACATACACTACAGATAGGTGAATGGGCTCCTGTAGGATTAATCTGCCCTTCCTCCACCAGCCCACTTGGTTTCTGTGCTCACTGCAGAGCAAAAGTCTTCCCTTTCTCCTTTTGTTTTTCTTTTGCAGGTTGGTAACTGTCTGGTTTGTGAACTCTTAGAAGTGGTGCGAACTGGTCTACTGCTGTAATTTCTGTAATTAAATTTGGAGGCTTCATAGAGCAGACTGTTGTCGGTAGAAATTTATGACACAATAACATAGCTAGGTAAACTCAAAAGCTCTACAAAAATCTGTTACTCGCATCAAAATTTCTGTGCTGATTTGCAGTTATAAGTAGTCTAATCCCCCATGAAGCTGAAGTGAGTGCTCTTATCACTGCTGTTCAATTTAGGAGGCAAATTTTGCATGAAGATTAGTATGTCTGTGTTTGCAAGAAGGTTGAATTGATCCACACCTGCCAGGAATTGAACTTTGCTTGTAGTACAAAAGGTTTTGAATTAACTTTATTGAGAGTAAACTGGGCACAAGATTGCTGTCTATATCCTTTTTTGCTTCTTCAAAAGATACTCTTCCTGTTTTGCTTTTGTAGTTTGCATTCATTTGGGATCCTAAAAGAAGGGAAGTGTTGTGTCTGTAGTTCAGCTATGCTTTTAGGATGTGCTTTATATGGGAAATGTTCTGTCTTAAATGACCGGAAAATATTCTGCAGATTCTAGGCCGCTGCTAAAGGTATTCAGGATGTAGGGCAGAAAATATGCAACTAATTGTAGGGAAACAGCTGTTGGCATTGAAAGTAATTGCTCTGTTCTGCAGAATCACTAAAGCAGAGGTTATTTTGAACTTGAGTCTTAATTCATAATTCAAATGGGATATGGGTGTTGCTTTTAAAAATACAGTCTGATGAAAGGGCTAATAAGCACAAGGGTCAGAAAATACATAGCCTTTTCTAAGAGGTAGGAGAGTATAGTCTCCTTTACTCTTTTGTCAGATCACTTGTTCAGGGATAGAGGATTGTTTTAACAAGGCTTGCAGAAGAGCGCTGCGTTCTCTTACCCAACCTTCATCCTGGGAAAAGTGAGGAGAGGAGTTTTGAAGAAGAGAGGATCTCAGTCTGGTTTTCATTTTCTCTACAGCTGTCATCTGGCTTTGAGTTCTGCTGGGCTTCTACAGCTGGAGAGTCATTTTATTGCTTTTACCCAGCATCCTTTTGCTTGTGCACACAGAAATGTTTTAATAGTCTTGGAAAAAAGTCAGAGTATCTCTTAGCAACCATAGGACAGTAATTATTATACCAGCAGCTGGGAGCAAACCAGATTTCCGTTGTGCATTAAAAACTGGCGTAGGTTACTTCATAGATGATACTGGCTAGCCTATGCCAGTGCTGTGGTTGAAGGATATTGAATGTGGGCGGTGCGTAATTGCTTTGGCAGTAGAAAAGAAGTGGGGATTTGTGCATCTATGTCTGTGTTTTATGTGAGATAGAGACCATCAAACACTATATTTAATGTGGCACGTTTTTATACTGTAAAAATATTTTGCTGGTTTTATTTAGTCTTGTTTTCAATACAATAGTAGCCTGTGTTTGGGCCTCTTACTGTCAGAACCGTATTTCTTGATTTTATTTTGTTGCTGCTGCTGTTGCTTTAAGTTTTAATAACCATCCCGTGACAAAACAACCTAAACTAATTGTTTCCTATCCAAAGAACTATTCTGAAATACTTCATCAAAATGGTTTGTTTGGAAACCAAAATCTTTTTAATTAGGGACTGTGTAGCTACTGGGAGTTTGAGGAATTGAGTGTAAAAGGATGGGTACTGAGAACATGACACAAACACTGAACTTTTGTATGAACTACAGAAAAGATGTCACGCATTTGTTGAAAATGGTAATAACACATAAATAGCCCCCAACACCAAATAAGGGTGTAGTTTGCAGTTTCCCACTGCACTGATATCGCCTTTGCTTACTTAGTGTTGAGAATTCATATGCCTCCACAGGAGTATCTGAAGTCCAGAGGCTGTTATAGCCCAACTCCATGCTGCAGTGCTGTGGCTTGCTTCAGCTGATCCTTGCTAGTTATACTGGGTTGTTAGTGGTTGTGTGGTACCCTGGACTATAAGGTCTTTGGACCCAAAGAAGGGTTGGCGTTTGCTAATGCACACAGTGCTTGTCAGAAAAGCTTTCCACAGCACCATCTGGTGTAGCAAGAGTTGCAGAAGAAGCTATTTCATGAGAGTGTTTTTGTAAACTCTAAAGGAAGGCAAAATGACACAGTCTCATTTGGATTGATGAAATCTCAAACCTGTCTGCACATCACATTTCTTGTAAGCCTCATGGACGCTTGACCATGTTCCTCTGTTAATTGGAAGTAATTATTCTTTACAAAATGAACTCTTGGGTGAATATGAAAAAAATACTATATACCATTATGCACCCAGATTTCCATTAAACTGGGATCAGGTTTGACTATAAATTTGTTGGTCCATGCCTGAGACAACAAAGAAAATCTTCAGACCATGGTTTGGATAGCCTTTCTTATATTGGAAGTCATGCATACATTAGGTTGCCAAATTCTGTACCATTAACCAATGGAACTTGAGTGCTACAGATAAACTTTGGTAGCAGATGCTCAGGCAGCTTGCATATATGCTATTTGTATTCATATTTGGAGTGTGTGCATCTTGCCATGGTATTTGAATTTCCCCATCAGACATTACACTAGAAGTATTAACAGCATACAGTGGTACCTCAGGTTAAGTACTTAATTCGTTCCGGAGGTCCGTTCTTAACCTGAAGCACCACTTTAGCTAATGTGGCCGCCTGCTGCTGCCGCGCCGCCAAAGCCCGATTTCTCTTCTTATCCTGAAGCAAAGTTCTTAACCTGAAGCACTATTTCTGGCTTAGTGGAGTGTGTAACCTGAAGCGTATGTAACCTGAAGCGTATGTAACCCGAGGTACCACTGTATAGGGATTGGTTAAACGAGCCAATGTCATAAGCTGTGGTTTGAAGTGGCCTTGCCCAGCAGCTAACTAAAGTTTAACGAAACCTATTGTGACAGAAGTCCTTCTGGCCAATTGGTGAGAGGACAGTCTCTAAGGCTTATGAAGGCTCATCCATGTAGAGCTAAACCACACTGAAGTCTTTCATAAGAATGCAGTCAGTGTGTCTACTTTTGCTTCCTTCTTAAGTTTCCAAATTCTAAGTTTGAGGAGCCAATGAAATATGATAGATCTTAGAGCAATGATCTCTAAGGTGTTGGGCGTTTTAAAGTTTGGAAAGTTATTTTCCTCCCACCCACCCTTTTATGTCTATAGCAAGCATGTTAACATGCTCTTCCACAACAATTGATTAGATTCTGCCCGACTTCACAATAGTCGGTTCAACTCCTGATGAGCGCTGTTTTCTACAATCTAGGAAGCTGTAAAAAGTGACTTGCTCATTGTATTATCTTAGAATTTACTACTTATTTACTACCTTCATCACTTAGGAATGACACTTAAAAGTGAATTGTGGAGAACATTGTCTTTTGTTGAGGTGGCTGAGCATCTTTGTCTATTAAATACAGTGCCCATCTGCACAGTAACAGTACTTCTAACAAGTCTCATTTTGTTGAAGGTGCAGAAAGGTGTAAGCATGTAAAGTACATTTGTCAGAAACATGCTCACAAAATGAGCATCTTCCCAAGGAACAGATTTTGTGTAGTGTCTTGCACATTAAGGCAACCTGCCCCAATGTATTTTGGACTACAACTCCCATAAGTCCCAACCAGCTGTCTAAGACTGAAAGAGCTGCAAGTTGCCAAAGGCTGCATCAAGGCACAGCCATCATATACTCTGAAAACAGCAGGTGTGGCATAAGAATATATATTCTGCCTGTTTGAAGTGTTAAATTCCATGGAAATCCTTGCCCTAATTATGGTCTTGCAATAAGTGTTCAGGTGATCACAGTTTCCCACACCAATTTGGTGGCCTTCTATTACAGTAGTGAGAGTGAGTCACACACCCAACCCGGTTGGCTGCGCTATTTCAGGGATCTGCCGGAACCAGGGGCAATTGCTGTGGTTAGTTGGTGGTCAGGTGGTTGACAAATATCAAGTCTTCAGTGCCAATCACTGCTTGGAAAAGGAAATGGCATACAATCCTCTCTGTAGTGATGTTTTCTAGATGTATAAATAACCAACTGGGAAATGGAGTTTGTGTGGTCCCATATCCATACCATGCAATCATGGAAATTGTAGGTCTGAAGGGCTGTTAGTGTTTTTCTTGTGCTGGGTGTGTTTGTGACTTGTACATTCAGTAAGCATTCCATAAGGGGGATACTAAAAGTATTTTTGACACTGCATAAATGCTGCCTCCAGCATGTAATCTGTGGCATTTGTTTACAATAGAATTTTTGTAAATGTTTAGTATGCGACTTGTTTTGATTTTAATTGAAGTCATATGCATTGTCATCCATCTGAATTGCTGGGGTGACTCAAGCACAACAACAACAACAACAATAAAATAAGAATTATAATTTATTATCATTCCCAGGCTATTCCAGAAAGCATACCGAGTTTGCTAATGAAAGATCATCTTTTCCAACATGAACCTGGAGTGAGCAATGATTCTTACAAAAGCTTAAGTATAAGACCCTCAACCTTTGAAGATTTCAGCTCAAGAAGACCGTTTTTCCACAACCAATCCAACCAGGTAACAGCTCTGCAACTAGAAAAAAACAGCTGTCAGAAATTTGGCTTAGTTATTTTATTGTCTAGGCTAGACCTATAATGGGAGCCAAAGCTTTTCCACTATGTTAGAGAGCCATGGCAAGCCTCAGGCTCACATACTCCCTTCTCTCCCCTCTTTCATGCAGTGGACTTAAAAGTGGAAGTGACTACAGGAAGAGATTAAAAACATCGGCTTCCACTTTAGAACAAGCTATAGTTCTTCGGGTTCCAGTGTCATGGGAAGTTGCAGCTTGTTTAAAAGTAGAAGATGCTTCTGATATCTCTTTGGCTGTATTCACACGTGGGGTTTATTGTGTTAGTTTAACTGACTATAAGGCTAGTGCTTCTTTCTTTTTTTCTAACTTTCCTTTCACACTACACAAGCCTGTTCCGTCATATCTCAACCCCTATACGGCCATGTTGCGGTAAAGGCCATTCACACAGCAAGAACTAGCAACAGACATCAACAGATGCCACCACCATTCTGCTACTCTGTGCTGAAATACTAGCCTTGAAGCGGGCAAGGAATGCACTACATGCTGGTAGTCTGCCACACAGCTCGTCATGTGAGCAGCTGTGGCATGAACCTGTGAAAAAGGCAGGAAAATCACCACACAAAATCACATGGTTTTCCGAGTTGGGGGGAGGGGGCTGTAAGAGGGGGTTTTTTTGCAATCAAATAACATGGAAATGAGCGCTAGACTATATCCTCATACATATTTTCAGAAGTGGCTTTTATGTTGTGTGAAAGCTCAGTTTTTCTGTGCAAAATAACTACCAGGGAAACATCAGGGAAAGGGAATAAACTGTGGTGTGAATGAAGCCATTCTCTGCTGAAAGCGGTGGTGGTGTGTGTGGCTCATGCAACTGGAAACCATGACTTCCCATTTCTTCTGAATTGAGCAAATATGTGCAGTCGCAGCAACTTCCACCTTGTGCCTCTCCCTTCCCATCTGCATACTTCCCTCTTTTCCCTCGCCTGCTGTGTACAATTCCTTCTATCACTTAGGAATTTTTACTCACCCAGCCTTTCTCATTGACGTATACTTGCTCAGTCCCATTTATTCTGCCTTCCTTTCCACTGCCATACAGCTTCTCGAAAGATGCTAAAGCCCCTACCAGGCTACTTGCCCTCCTTCCTGGGCCTCTCAGCCACATAGTTTTCTTATTCCCCTTTACAGTTTCCATTGTTGCCTCCAGGCAAGCAGCTCGGTCTGTGTCACAGTCCCACCCACTTCCTGCTCTGGACATTGATTTCTTCCTCTCCTCCACCCAAACAATCCTTCACTTCACAAAGCTCGTCTTCTGTTTTCCACCTGAGCAGTAGAAATGCTTATTTTTTAAAATTACAGCAGCTGGGGAACACTCCCCAAGAAATAGTCATGTTTTTGTCAGTCAAGGAATATTTTATGAGGTCTCAAAAAATCCATTTGCCAGAGAAAAAGGCCCCCAGCGTCTCCCTTTCCCTCCAGGCTCACAGGAGGATAGAAAGAATATACATATACGTAATTTCATTTGTGTGCTCGCTCTCCACAGTTCAAGCCATGCTCAAGGCAGCTTACAAGATAACAAAAATACAATTTCCACATAAATCATAATATCTAAAATAAAGATTTTTAAAAATCAGCTACAACCCGCCCCCCCAACAAAAACTTCTGCTTTTGTAGCTGGAGTCAGCCAGGGCCCTGCCCTCTTGGGCCAGGTGGGAAAAGGCCTGCAAGGCAGGGAGCAGGTCTTCCAAGACTCACAGCCAAGATGGTCTCATATTGTGTTGAGCTCTGGAGCAAGCAGAAGCAGAACTGGCCACACACACTGCTTCTGCCCTCAGCGAAGCCCAGAACAATACAAGACCTCCTGTCCCAAATTCTCAAGAGGAGAGGAGAGGTCAATGATAGCACAGACTGCAGCTGGCTAGTAAGCAAAGTCAGGCCCTGGTTTTGTCGGTTTACTGTTATGATTTTAGGTGGAAAGAACAAAAATGTCTGCTGGCATTTACATTCGTGAGTTGTCTTTTTTTTATTGTCAAGCCTCTAAAATCCTTTGTGGTGAAAATAGAGCACTCCATGATAAATTTAATATTATCCTTTCCTAACCTTGTAGTTGATCTTATGCCTCTTTTACCCACAATTCTATATTGTGGCACCCAGGTATCCTGGAGTACCTCAGATATAGGCATAAGATTTTCTCTCACCTGAGTATACATGGGTTAGGGAAATTTCCCATGTGCAGGTGTGCAAAGATCACATATGTCTACTTTGTAAGATTTATATTTGTGAATGCTACTACTTGCAGCTCTTCAACTGTACTCCAGCATTACTGTGTATGCCACCACCCAAGGTTTTTTTTGGGGGGGGGGGTTGCCTGCACCATTGTACTGTATACCTATGTAGAAAGAAAGTTTTGTGCAAAGTAGCTTTTGCCTGACTTCAGCCTGATCTCTCATTTTCCTGACATCCTTCCCCCCCCCCCCCCAAGGTTGCAGAGTTAAAGCCCAGAACAATCTATTACTGAAGCTTAGGCTTGCATTACTCTGTTTTATTTTAGAGTGATCTTCTACTTAGATTTCAAAGATTTCCCTATTTAGCTTGCTCTAGTTGTTTAGACAGTTTTAACCATTGGCAAGGGTGACCGATTACAATTTTTATTACTTTGAGCCAAGCCATTTTGAATCTCAAATATTCCAGCAGAAGTTTGCTCTGCCCTATAATGGAGTGTCTTGTTTTTGCCCTTGGCAGGGATGGGAAAGGATTGTTTGCTTTTTAATCTTTGCTCATAAACTAAAACTTTATAGCAAACTTATTTTCATTAATAGTGAAAGATGTTTCTGTCATCGCTGGCCGATCCTTTAGAAGGTTATGGAAAAGTTATTTCTGTCTTGGTTTTGTGGATTTCCATTGGTGCCAGCAAAGTGAGCAACTTCTTTGGTACTGGCTACAAGTTCTCACCACAAGTGTTAATGTGTTTGTTAAGCAAGTACTTCAGTAATCAAGGACTGCTTCTTCAAAAAGCATTTTGAAATAATTCAGGCATGAGTTGCAAAGTGGCTTTTATTTCTACACCTGTAAGAAATCCTCCACCCTTTGCAATATGATTTAAAATTAACCACTTTCTGCAGGCAGCCTGAAATTCTGGTCACACCTACCCAGAGTAAGTCCTATTAAACTCAATGGGGCTTACTTCTGAGTAGATATGCACAGAATTGCACTTGGGGGCTAGTTCCAAGAATTTCAGAAGCATGGATCACCTGAGCTCCTAATTCTCCACTTTGTCATTTTTTGAGTCTCACCCATGTTTGAAAATGGTCTGCTTCACAGTTTTATCTCAAGAGTGTTGTGTTGCATTCACAAATCCTACTTCACATTGTTAAAGCAGAATTGTGAGTTGAATAATTTCTGCTTTTGAAATTCCTGCTCTTTGTTAGACACTACCTTTTCTGAGACCCATCCTTTTTGTCCAGAGCAACCCAAAAGGTGGCAGTGGAGGAAATAAAGGCAGATTAACTGCCTTTCCCAGTGCCCTGCCAGCAAGACACTGTGTGTGTGTGTGTGTGTGTGTGTGTGTGTGTTTTTTTCTCCTCTCTTCTTCCAAATGTTATTACTGGTCAACTCTTTACCTCCCATCCCCAATTTGCACTCACCCTCTTTTCTTTATGGTTTTTGTTTTTCATTTGCTTGAGCTTTCCATCTCCTCATTCTTTTCATGTCTTAGGTGACCTATGACGGGCATTTAGGGGAGGGATGCAGGATTGTGAATACCTTTGTATAGCATTTAATTGTTAAGGTGCCTAATCAGCATTAAATATGAATAGATTTCATGAAGCTGCAATCCTGTGATTCCAAGGAGGGTGACCCATGAATTGCAGGAATCATTGTACTGAACAGGAAAAGGAAAATGCACCCGCCACCACTTTTTGTCTTACCAATGCAAGCCCAGATGGGAAATGGCAGTTCATCCATTTTGAGTTCTGCCCCCCATAACACCCCCCCCCCACACACACACCATTTGGATTACTCTGCCTATCATCTTTGTCAGGAACTCTTCAATTCAGTTTACGGAAAACAAGTAGGGATGAAACCTCCTAACAATAAAGTTCTCTGGTACTTAATCATCAGCTTGTGCTGAGAGATTCTGTCGCACTTGTGTGTAAAACAAAGTGTCTTGCTTCCCTTTCAGATACCCCTGAAGCCGGTCAGGAATGTCAGTTTTCAGGACGACGAAGAAATTGTTCGAATAAACCCTCGTGACATTTTAATACGCCGCTATGCAGACTATAGGCACCCAGACATGTGGAAAAATGACTTGGATAGGGATGAAGGCGACGCCTCGCTGCAGTGTCCCAAGGCAGATAGTAAAAAACCAGACTATCTGTACCCTTCCGGGGACGGAACTAAGTTGAATTCGCTAAAAGATTCCAAGTGTTCTGTGGTACTGAAAACGCAACCTTCCTCGTTCAAATTGAAAAAGTCGAAAAGGAGGAAAGAGGACGGGGAGCGCTCTCGCTGCATATACTGCCAGGAAAGGTTTAATCATGAAGAGAATGGCCGGGGCAAATGCCAGGATGCTCCCGATCCCATCAAGAGATGCATCTATCAAGTTAGCTGCATGCTTTGTGCTGAGAGCATGCTCTACCATTGTATGTCAGACTCGGAGGGGGATTTCTCTGACCCCTGCTCTTGTGACACTAGCGACGACAAGTTCTGCTTGCGATGGCTCGCCCTTGTCACGTTGTCTTTCATTGCGCCGTGTATGTGCTGCTACCTCCCCTTAAGAGCGTGCCACCATTGTGGTGAGGTCTGTGGATGCTGCGGAGGGAAGCATAAAGCGGCTGGATGAACCAGTCCGGTACCAAGTTTGGGCTAACAACGTCTTTATTTTCAGGAAGTATCTAACTCGTGGAAGCATTTGGCAAGCAGAAGGGGGAAACCTGTCGTGTATGAAAGGTCAATTCTGGAAGAAGCATCAGAACTTGTTGCATTGTAGGAATGCTGGCCACGCCGAATGATCTGCTTTTAAGTGCATGGTGCAAGTTGTGTCGGGAGTTCTTGCAAAAGGAAAGCCTTTTCTTAACGATTGGTGGCTGAAAGAAGTATAAACTGCAGTCCGTACTATAAGGGATCAACTTCAGCAATTTGTACATATTGAGGTTAGGTGATGGGGGCTGTTGAAAGAATCTATTTAGCAGAAAATTTAACTAAACCTGCAGTAGCGAGAGCTGATTTAAAACTAAGGAAAGTTTAAAACTTGGCGACTGCAAGAAACTAAATTGATTTTAAATGCAACTAAATTGCTTATAAATAGTTTTTTTGGAAACAACTTTATGTACAAATAACAAATGTTTATATTTAACAAAATATATGGTACGAATTATTAAATCTTCCTTCCCCTTTCCAGTTGCAACACAGTTATGGACCACATTTCCAGTCACATTCCATGGTAGTATTTCTCAATATTTAACTAGTTAACTTAGTAGCATTTCTATTCAAAATGGACAAATCAATATTTTCAGTCTTGTTTCCCTTCAGCTACATTTTTGTATTGAGTTCTCTCTGTACATTCTGGTAATCTGAAAGCCTTTAAAATATTAATTATTGTAGTCTTGAATGACCAATGTTTTGTTAAGCACAGGTGTAATTGTCTAATGCTCTTATAAGAACATAACATTTATTTTTATATATAAATTACTCTGTATTCAGCGAAATGGCAAAGGAGTTTTTTTCCTTTCTCAACCAGCAAATTTTCTTCTAGGGTTTCCTTGATTTCAAATGTTTGGGGAAAGAAAATTACAAGAAGATAATTGTC
Source organism: Podarcis pityusensis (assembly GCF_964106645.2). Classification (NCBI taxonomy): domain Eukaryota; kingdom Metazoa; phylum Chordata; class Lepidosauria; order Squamata; family Lacertidae; genus Podarcis; species Podarcis pityusensis. The sequence continues at coordinate 40,736,987 of NC_138028.1, forward strand.
ATAAAATATATATATATATTTATCATGCAATTCAACTTGGTACCAATTATTACTTCAAACTATCAAAGGAACAAAAAAGCATCCATTATTCTAATCTTATTTGGCCTATCAGAAATTTACAATACTTCGTATATCAAACGATAACCCAGGTAGGGAAAAGCAAATGAATTTCTTGTGAATGGAAGTGGGTTTTATTTTGTCTTTGTTGTAGCTTATTAATAATGAATGTTTAACTTAACATTTGGCTATGTGTCCTAAATACCAATATGGGGAAATTTCTAAATGTCATCCATCATATAACATAGCTGAGTATACAGGTTTTTAATTAATAAAACTCTCTAAAGCAGTGAAGCAGTCATTCATTCAAAATCTTTAATGGGTGGAGGGAAAAAAACCATGTGTTTAATATGCTCTTACGATTAAAATTATAATTGCACACTACCTTTTCTTTTATTTCTATGCATTTCCCCCCCAGTGAAATGTTTTGGTTTATTTTCTTCCGAAGACCATGTTCAATCACAGGAATCTTTCCTTCCCCTCCTCTTTTCAGAGCCCAGGTATCAAACTGAACAACTGTATATAACACTATCTGTAAAATACTTTTTTAAAGAAAGCATTTATATTTATATGACAGCTTGAACTGACGACGTTATGTACATAGATCATCTTGAAGTATTATTTCACATTGAAAAGAAGACAAATATATTGATAACTATAGAAGTTAAGAGTTCCTTTCTAGTTTTGTACTTTAAAAAAAAGCCTGTATGTATAACCGAAGTCAGCAAACACGACACTGTAGCAGCAATCTCTTTAAATCCTTTCCTTTTATATGTTTGAGAGCTGCTGCTCCAGAAGACTTTCACGCTTCACATATTGAGCTAAACTTGGTTGCCTAGATAGACTGTTAACTTTTTTTCCAAATAAACAAACAAAAACGAGACAGAGATTCGTAACCTGCATTTCACTGTTGACATAGGACCTGCATCTTGTGATATAGCATTTACTAAAACATTATGCTTTTAATTAAATATGGAGCATGGTATCAACAACCCAAGAAAAGAACTTGCTGGCTGTACAGAAAAGTCCTTTGGAACTTTGTGTGTATGTGTGCGTGTGCGTATGTGCGTACTTTGGGAAGAGACAAATTAACCATTTTCTATGAGCACTCATCGACATAGTGCAACTCTTGGTTCTTGTAGTAGTGAAACCTTATATGCTTTAAAAAAAATTACTGAATATGTGCATTAATATTTTCAGTATATATTTAACCACTTTGCTGCTAAACATTTACTATCCTTTACTCTTGAAGAAATATTATTCCTATTTTGTTGTTTTTTTTAAAAAAAAATACAAATTAATATGGATACTGGTATATAGGTTGTGTTATTTGCAACTCATCTAATTTGAAATAATTGCATTGGTTCAGTATCTGGTTTCATGGATTGTGTGATGTCGGCCACATTTCTGTATGTTTAGGCTTTTGCTTTAACGGGGGAATTTCTTAACTAACTGTGGCCAACTCACATATGAAGTTGCCTTATAGGGAGTCAGACCATGGGTTAATCCATCTCTGTGCTCAAATTAGTGGTCATTTTTCAAGATCTCAGGCAGACCTGCTGCTCAGCTCTGCTAACTGAGGTGCTTTTTTAACTGGAGATGCCAGTGATTAAACTAAGAAATGATGTATGGCTCTATCTTCCTGGAACAAACCATTGAATCACCACTTCTCAGTCCACTAATTCTAATTCATAGAATCCGCCATGGAATTGCTTTGTTGAATCTCATGGATTTCAGTGCACTTAAATTTTTTTTGTCCTTAAATCGGATTGTGGCCCCTGTGTGCATTTTATCTTTTCACCCTGCTTTCTCAGAAGGAGGTTGGGTTAGGGACAAAGAGTCAACGGATAAGAGGTTTGCTGTAAAGCATGTAAATTCAGGTGCCTTTTAAGGTGTAATGTAATGTGGGACTTTTCTCCAAGCCTAGATCAACTCATGTGCAGTAATTGCCGAAGGATGTTCAGGTTTTAGCCTCCTAAAAGGTGCTACCTGAAAGAAGGAGTGTTCTCTCTGAGGTGAAAGCAGCTAGCTATAACATTAGGGTACCACCTACTGGACAAACATGATTTAGGAAACTTAACTTTATTCATGCAGCCTACACACACACACACACACACACACACACACACACACACACACTCTTTTTCTGACAGTTGTTTAAAACATAAATGCCAAAATAGGGGATGGAAAGAGATCCTTGCAATTTCAGCAATTGCAGTTGTCTTAGACACAATTGAATTAATAAACATGTCCCATTGAAAGACATTCTTACTATCAGGCTTTGTGGAAATGCAAATGTTCCAGACCAAAATAAAACAATAGCTGGAAGTTTCTGGTTCCTCCCCACCCCACCCCCCATCCTGTTAATTGACATTATTGGTCTTATTCCAGAAGAGTCATTCTTGAAAGTTTAGAAGATTATATCCCACCTTGCAAAACAGTGAGCCTTTAACTTTTCTATATTATTTTGTTGTCAAAAAAAAAAAAATCCCCACAAAAGCCTACGTTTCTGTTTCATATAGAAAACTCTGGGCTAGTAGTTCTCAAACTTAGGGCCTTGAACTTGAATGAAAACAGTCATGAGTTGTACCACACGTGTCCCGCTATCCACCTGCTTGTTATGCAGAAATTCACTTATCTAGACACAGTTATGCAGAGCTGATTCAGATATTTGAATAGCTGGAGTTTGCCCACTTCCTTGCTGGTCTACGGCAGCCATTTTTGGGAAGAAACCATGCAGAGAGAGTGCAGACAGATCAGTTTTTCATTTGTCTCTATTTCATAGCTGTCAACTTTTCTCTTTTCTTGCGAGGAATCCTATTCGGAATAAGGGAATTTCCCTTTAAAAAAGGGAAACGTTGACAGCTATGCTCTATTTTGCTGGTTGGCTGCAGCCATTTTGGGCAGAGGGGAGAGAGATTACGGATTAGAAATGTTCCCATAGGAAATGGAAATGGCCAGCTCACTGTGTGAATGCTTGCCTAACAATTTCCTGGGAATACATTGTGTTCAGAAAGTGTGAACTGTGTGTATTTTTCCCAACAGTCTACACCTGGGGCACTTGAATGTTCTGGGCCCCTAAGTGTTGCACATTAAAGTTGTTTGGAGGTAGTTTCACCTTTACTTCACTTCTCATCCCAACAGAATTTTGAATTTGCATGATTTTTTGAGAAATCTTGTTCTATTCCTCCTTCAGAACCAATGTTAAGATTTGTGCCCTAGTGCATATAGCAACTTCATTACCTGCAATCTTGCCTGTGGAAGAGACTTATTCTTGCTGGGTCAGAAGGTCTCAGAGGACGCAGTTACTTTAAAAGTGGTGCCCAAGTTCAAAGCAAATTTAGATCTAGAGCACAGACTTCTGTATTGACCAAACTGCACACTTTCAAACAGCAATTTCAGATATTTTTGCATGCTGGAATGCAACATTCCCATTTTTCTTCTATAATCTTTCCGTGAGTAATCCTGTATGTGTGTACAAGGAAGAAAAACCTCGAGAACTCCCCATGTAAATAATACACAATGTTTGTGTTGATCTTTCGATCTCCAGAGAACATAGAACACTGTATAAATGGAGTCTACAGTGGTCCACACACTTTTGAGGGAGAAGAATAAAGGAGATGGTTTAGTATTCCAATTAGTACTATTAAAGTTGGCAGCCTGGTGGTTAAAACTTGCATATGCTTTTTGGTGCACTGATGAAGTAGCATTGAAATGGCATCTCCCTCCTCCCCCCCCCCCCCCAGCATCTTAATTGCAATAGCTGTGGTTAGCTTTGAAAATTTAAACAAAACCTAGTGGGGAAAACTTTGTATTGGGAGCTGCAGCATAATCTGTACATAGGTTTTTTTCCTCCCTCTTGTTTGTGAATATTTTGCTTAGTGCAATTTGCTTTCCACCCTATTGACCTCAAAAAAGTGCCTCACTTGTATATTATTTCCATTAAAATATTAATTGCTATCTCTTTCTACTAAATGATGTAGGATTAAGTTTTAATTCCATGCCATAGATGTATTTCTTTCTATGTATAAGAATATAGCTGGTTACCTTGAGGACATAATGTAAATACACATACGAGTTTTAACTGTTTTGTTATCATACCCTTTGTAAGTTGCCATACTGGATAATATCATAAAACAGATTTAAGTTTCAATGTTTTCCTGCAATTACCTGATTAAAACTATCATGAAATTAAAGGGAGATATGTCATGTGTTTTTGTACTTCACTTTTGGGATGGCTCAGAGCAGGGAAAGAGGAAAATATTGCTGCAGAAGAGTACCTTTCAGAATTGTGTAGCATTAAGATGGATTCAGCAACATGGGCCTACTGCCTTGCATAAAATAATAAAATTGAAGAAGTGACCTTGAGGGCAATCTAGTCCGACCCCCTGCAATGCAGAAATCTCACCTAAAGCATCCCTGACAGATGTCCATCCAACTTCTGCTTAAAAACCAAGGAAGGGGAATCTACCACGTTCCAAGGGAATCTTTTCCACTGTTGAAGAGTTATTACAGTTAGAAAGTTCTTCCTGATGTTTAGTCAGAATCTCCTTGCTTGTGACTTGAGGCCATTCAGGTCCTACCCGCCACAGGAGAAAACAAGCTTGCTGCATCTTCCATGTGACAGCCCTTTAGCTATTTGAAGATGGCCATTTACCTTCCCGCCGGAGCGGTACCTATTTATCTACTTGCACTTTGACATGCTTTTGAACTGCTAGGTTGGCAGGAGCAGGGACCGAGCAACAGGAGCTCACCCCATCGCGGGGATTCAAACCGCCGACCTTCTGATCGGCAAGTCCTAGGCTCTGTGGTTTAAAATACACAAATTAAAATTGTTGAGAATAGCCTAGGCTTTCAAGTAAGTAATTGTTTTTCTTGGTCAAATATCTAAAAGTACCACCAACCTTTCCCCAGTTTGCTACCTTAGTGTATTTTGCTATGGAAAAGGAGCAAGTCGGATGCACATGTGCCCCTCTCAAGTGATTCAAGGCCTGTTTCATACGTATCTGGGTCAGGTGGGGAGAGGGCTGTTGTGTTCAGGTCCTGCTTGCAGGCTTGCCATTGGTGGGCCATTGTGAGAGCAGGATGATGTACTAGATCAGTGGTTCTCAACCTGTGGGTCCCCAGATGTTGTTGGACTACAACTCCCATCATCCCTGACCACTGGTCATGCTGGCTAGGAATGATGGGAGTTGTAGTAACAACATCTGGGGACCCACAGCTTGAGAAACACTGTACTAGATGGACCTTTGGTCTGATCCAGCATGGCATTTCTTATGTTCTTACATTAACCAGATACCAAATGTGAAACAAAAACTGACCCTCTGTGCAATATTGATCTCATATTTTAGTGGGGTTGGGCAGCATTGTTTTCTGGGCAGCTGCAGATCCTATATTCCTGCATCCCTTACCTTCTCTCAAGTTATTGTGCTACATTTTGGAGTCATGGGGCACTGAGAATTTGCATAGAATCCATGCCCTGGAGCCTTGATCTAACTACCATAGTTCCATAGCCCTCACAGGACTCCTAATTATTATTATTATTTACACCCCGCCCATCTGGCTGGGTTTCCCCAGCCACTCTGGGCGGCTTCCTACAAAATATTAAAATACAATAGTCTATTAAACACGAAAAGCTTCCCTAAACAGGGCTGCCTTCAGATGTCTTCTAAAAGTCTGGTAGTTGTTTTTCTATTCTAAATAGGGACAAACAGTGGGTGACTTTCTGTAATGGCCTCTCTGTGGACTTCCAGAGACATCTGGCCATGGCAAGAAGCAGGTTCCCTTGATATGATCCAGAAGTGCCATTATTATTTGGAGGTTCTGGCTGCCACATAGGTAAAGGTAAAGGGACCCCTGACCATTAGGTCCAGTCGTGGCTGACTCTAGGGTTGCGGCACCCATCTCGCTTTCTTGGCCAAGGGAGCCGGCATACAGCTTCCGGGTCATGTGGCCAGCATGACTAAGCCACTTCTGGCGAACCAGAGCAGCTCACGGAAACGCCGTTTACCTTCCCGCTGGAGCGGTACCTATTTATCTACTTGCACTTTGATGTGCTTTTGAACTGCTAGGTTGGCAGGAGCAGGGACCAAGCAACAGGAGCTCACCCCGTCGCGGGGATTCGAACTGCTGACCTTCTGATCGGTAAGTCCTAGGCTCTCTGGTTTAACCCACAGCGCCACCCGCGTCCCATGGCTGCCACATACACTGCTCCAAAAGGTGCACACGGAGAGGGGTATTGTCGCAAGGGATGTGCAAGATTAAATTTGTTCTTGAATTTGCTTCAGATGTTTCACTGAGTTTTATTGTTTTTGTGTTTTAACTCCTTTGAAACACTCACTTTAATTTTAATTTAATTTTATTTGACTCTCTTGTGTTTCCTGCCCATTTAGAGGACAGGAGACAGAAAATCCATAAATAAGGTTGGTGTTTCTGGGGAAGGTGACTTTAGGGAAACAATTCCCATGGTCTCCATTAGGTACATTAGTTAGCTGTCCTTCCCCTATTACTTCCCCAAGAGTTACACAACCACTTAAGTTACATCCACGTTCTCTAGCCTGAGCACTGAATATTATAAACATATTCAAATATTTATGGCTAGCAACATTAAGTTGCACAGACTTTTAAACCAGATCATATTGCAGTACCACTGTAAATCACATCTTCAGCAACCCCATTGTTCAGTCGACAGAATTCCCAAATGCCTATATACAGTAACATTTGATCCCTGGGAAACAGGAACGGAGGTTCTGATGCATCAGATACAATTTTCCAGCTGAAAGCCATGAGGAACTGTTAAAACCATTTTTATTCTTAAGAGGCACAAAGTTACTTCTTTTTCATTGTACTTAAAAGAGGAACGAGATGTGGAGGGGCAGTGGTAGAAGTTCTTTGGGGGTATGAGGGATAAAAATAGAAAAGGGCAGGAGGAGGAATATGAGAAGCCAAGAGATACTGCCTTGCCATCGTCTAGGATATTTGTGTGTGTGTGTGTGTGTGTGTGTGTGTGTGTGTGTGTGTGTGTGTTAACTAAGCAAATCTTAGTAAACAGGCCCATGCTTTGTCAGCAAAGCTTGCCAGGTTTCCGTCTTTCTGTTAATATTTAAGTGCAGGAAGGAATGTACTAGCAGATAGATTTAACTTTTCAGAAGTTATATCCCATTTCAGAAGAACACCAGAAATTAATTTAGGATAATCAATAATTATATTGATCAAAAGTCACTGGTTACATTCACTTTTCACCTAAAAGGGAATTAAAATCACAAGTAAAACTAGACCTTAATAAGCTACTGTGGTGAAATCAAGATCTTGCTTTTACGATTTCCAAGGATCCGGGGGGGAAGGAAGAAAATAAACAGAAATGGACTTTACTGCAAAATGTTATCTGTTAGCTTTCCAAAGAGGCAATGGCGGAAGTACAGTTTTGGTTTGAAATTTACTATCATTTATTCCCTATCTCATTTGGCCATGTCTTCTGTCTGGGTTAAAAACTTCACTCAGTCACTGACCTGTCCTCTAGATCAAATGCAATAAGCCTGTTAAGTCACCTGCACTTCCTGCTAGTATAGGAGACATTGTGTAGTCTCAATAAGAAAAGAACATCCAAAAGAGTAATCCAGACATGACTGATGGAATCACAGTATCAGTTTATTTAAGTTTGCTATTCTTTATATTTTCGTTTTGCCTTGGCAATGTCAACATACTTTAGAGGGTTGCTGGGGAAAAAAACTAAAAAGCACTCTGAACCATGAATGTAGTTTGAAAGTTTAAAATTACTTTAGTAACTTATTACTGAGAAGTATTTCTAGCTACATCAGCAAAGCTGCGGCACTGCAGCCAGTTTCCTGGCCTACATTGCCCAGAATGCTGTGCCTGAAGGACTAACAACCCTTCCTTTGAGTGGGGAAAGGCAAGGCTGGCCAGCCCTGCTGCACCATTAGTAGCCACAAATCAATTGATAAGAGTGTGGGTGGGATACAGGAGCAAGCAGGGCAGAGAGGATGCAGCCTTGCTTTGGCAACACAATGCCCTGCTCTGACTGCTTACTTTCTGAAGTATAAGATAAAGCTGAGAGCAGAAAAATGTGAGATTCAATGTAATTTTGGACAGAAGCACACATCTGCCTATTTCCCCTTCCTGGTTACCATATAAGACTGCCCCTGACAAAATTATGCAGAAATGCAGCTAAATTTCCCTAAAACCATCTCAAAGTTGTATTGACAGAGGAAGCGCATGCTCCCGATGTTTTAATTTTGTCCTGAAAGTTCCGGGTTCATATTCATTCTCATGAATGGCCTGATTTGACAGACAGCCTTTGCAAAGAAAATTAACACAAGCTTTTCTGTCTCCTGGTCATCTTGCCGGAAAGAATACAGCAAGGATTGTAAAAGTGCATGCTTAATGGCTGTGGAATTAATGGGTTTGAGTTCTGTGTTGACAACAAAATGCAAGCTCCTTGAATTCATGCTTTAAAACGTATTTAAAGCATTCGTTTGCTGAGCTTTGAAAACACACTAAGTATGGATGCCCTTTTCTCTCTTGGTTACATGATTTTTGTTTTTAAAGGGGGGGGAGTATTGATCTGTCCTCTCTTGTGTACTTTGAGATCAATTAACTGCATTAGCCCCGAGGACACTGGGAAATGTGAGTGCAAGATATGACACTCTACTTCCTGGGCCAGGAGAGGAGTTGGCTGGCCTAAGGCTGTGTGGTGGAATAGAGCGTGCCTATTAGTCATCTGCTATGCTAAGTCCAGCGTTCTCTTTCCATAGTCATCACACAGCCATGTGTTCATCAGTTATTCCAAGACTTGAACCAGATGAGTTGTTTTCTCTTCTTCTACACTCCACAGGACTGGCTTCACATTTTCCTTTTCTTTTTTGCTTCTATTATTATTATTATTATTATTATTATTATTATTATTATTATTATGAATACCCCATCCATCTGGCTCACCCATCTGGTTTCCCCAAAAAACAAACCTGCTTCCTTAAAATAGGTAAACTGCTACCTATTTCGGAGAATCAGATGACATAAATTGTTTGGAGAATCAGATGACATAAACTGATCAGAATTATAAACCAAGTTTTAAAAAACTCACTGTTCTATGTGAACCCTATGTGAACATGGTAATGGGCTCACCTGAAAGCTTCACAGATAGCTTGGTGGGCACTTTGAAAGATAAGAACCACTTCCCCACTTGCTGTTATTCCTCCAGCAACTAGTATACTGCTACTGAATCGTAAGCTTCTTTTAAAGTATTGTGGTAAAAAACAATAAAGCCTGCCATAAACCAAGTGAAATAATTAGTTCGCCCAGTTCAGTGCTCTGTATGTGGGCATTGCTGGGCAGTTTCTCTCCAGGGTTCCAGACAGGAGTCTCCCAGCCAAGCCTGGAGCTGACAGGGATTGAATCTGGAACCTTCTGCATACAAAGAAGCTATAGTTCTTCCCTGATAGCTAGGCTTGCCTTCCATTAATTTGTCTAGTATTCTTTAAAAACAATCTAAGGTAGTGGCATGAGCAAATTTTTATTCTGAAAGTGTGGTCCAGAGAAAAAAGCTTGAGAACCACTGTTTTTTAGAGTGAATCAGCATTCATTAATAAATTTATTAAAAACAAACGTACACCGTCAGCCGAACAGTTGGCCAGATGTGACCCATAACTTCTAACTAAACAGTCAAAGCAGTTTATGGTTTACTGGGAAGAACAAAATGAGTAATAAGCTGTGCTGGCCCTACTATAAGATAATTCACAAAAGTAGTACACACTGCCACATTTCAGGGGAAATGCAGGCCCCTGTGACCGTGGAAGCCACAGCTTCAGCGCTGTAGAAATAGCTATTGGCGGTGGGGACCTGACACCAAACCCATTTTGATTGAAACCATTATTGATTTATTTTTTGTTTATTCAGTTACTGATTTGACTTTAAAAGAGAAACCCACAGAAATTCAATACAGTCATAGCATTTCTCAATCTCTTGTTGCAAGCAGACTTGTCTTTGCATTCTTTGCTGTGACATATTTGCCAGATTGTGGGGGCAGAGTTGGGGCCTTTTCCTTTCAGTTGTTAGGCATGCCCGGAAGCCCATCTTCATATTTCCAAATTCCGACTCCACTTACTCAGGAGCGAGCATCCAACATATTTTCAGAGGAACTGTCATATTTATCTGTCTAAAATATGTATCTCTCAGACAACCAATTTCCAAAGGGGTGAATGTGTTAGTCTGTTGCTGTAAATACAAAAACAGAAAAATCTCGTGGCACCTTAAAGGCTCAACACATTTATTGTGACATTGACTTTCATGGGCCGGAGTTCACTTCATCAGTTGCATCTTGGCAACGCTGAGTAAATTAATATCCGTAGTGGGATAGGAATCTATTGGCTTGGATTCAGAGATGCCTGGAGTGAGTGGAAAAGCACTTCCATTTGAGCAAGGCAGCGCTGTTGAATTTCTCCAGTTTGCCCATCCTGCTGCAGCCCCCATCACATGCCAACACAGAGGGATTTTTTGTGGGGTGCAGGGGACTATAATGGGGGGCAAAGAGACAGGAAAGTCCCAATGTGTGGCAGGGATTCCACTTGATATTTTTCAGGGCTTTTTTCAGCCGGAACTCCCCAGACTGCAGGTGGGCGCTATTGTAGGGTTGCCATAATTCAAAAAGTGATTTTTAAAAAAAACCAAAAAACCTTCCCCCCCCCCCCTTTTTGGAAATGGGTTGCCATATGTCCGGATTTCCATCCAGACACTGTTTCCGATGACTGAAACTCGGCTATGTCTGGGAAATTCTGGACGTATGGCAACCCTACACTATTGCCATTATAAGAGAACAAGGGAGGAATTCGTAGTGGGTTCCAGCACCTATTTTTCTAGAAAAATAGCACTGATCTTTTCTATGTTGCCGCTATTCAGTTAGATTTGAACAGAGACAAGTGGGTGTTAATTTACACAGCGTTATTAAGATGATCACCAGTTATGGCTGCTTGCTTATTTTGCATACATTTAGTTGTCATGAACTATACTTTCTGCATTCCATTGTCATCATGCAGAAGTTGTTCTACATTTCCCCCCTTTTATATCAAGGTGTATATACATATGGAAACGGAGATTTACAGTTGATTCTTCTAGAGAAGTGGACTCTAGTCCCTGAAAATATATCCCATGGTAAATGTGTTAGACTTTAAGGTGCCACAAGACTATTTGCTGTATTTTCAGACACCTAAGGTGGCTAGCGATAGTATAAAAACAAAGTGATAAAAAATTATCATGGCCAATCAGAGGGAGGGCCATTTGGCCCAGGCCTCAAGGTCAAAGTGGGTGGGGAGCTCAAATTTAGACATATGTTAATTGGGGGGAGGGCATTTGGTAAGTTTTGCAACCTGTTTTTATGTGCGTTGAATCAAAACGTGACATGCTTTCTCAGCTTATAGCTGCAAATTTACACAAATAAGTGATTTTTGTTAACTAATATACATTCTCTCATATTAAACAGTTTAAAATGTTCAAAAATATATTGGTACTGATCAGTTGATAATATAAGTAAACCACCCATTCTTTGTTATTGTCATTTATTATTATTGTTGTTATTATTATTATGGCTAATGACCTCTCTGGACCTCAAAACATCACAATAAAACAGCATAACACACCCACACCCAGATCCATGAAACTTATTTTGTAACTTGCTTTGAGACACTGGGTTCCAGGGTCTTCTCCATCATCGCAACTTGCATTACCTAGGTGGTGGCTCAGATGAAAACCATAGTGCTAGACTAGCCAATATGGTGCCTTCCTGTGTTGTTGGACCACAAATGGTCATCATCATTGACCATTGACCACCCTGCCTGGAATTGATGAGAACTGTGGCACCACACTGGTTACCTCACCTTAGTGAATGGGTACTTTGGAGGAGTACTTTGGAGGACACTTAATACAGGACAGAGCTAAATGATGGCATTCAAACTGGGTTCAATTCCTGAACCATAGGGAGCCCTGGCTAGTTCAAACTTCTACTGATGACCATCTCATAAAGTAACCTGAAGATAATGTTATGAAGCATCTATTTCTAATTGGATGGTAGATAGCAGGTAGTGAAGCATAATTATCATTTATTAAACTTTTGACTATCTGAATCCAGTACAGCCCATTTCAAGACCTCCATGCTGAGATAAAACTGGAAGCCTATCCAGACACTGGATTATCCCAGTATTTTTTTATCTCATCCCAGTCCATTTAGAAGACTGCACGGCCCATTTCTAGATGTGGAAATATGAACGTCAATCCTTGCTTAGATTCCACGCCACAGAGTCAGTTGTGCCAAACCATGGTCACCATTATGGGTTAGCTTTGTGGGTGGTGACATGTATCTATTTGTAGAGTGACAGTAAATTTATGTGTAGTGTTTATATGACATGTAGGTTGGTGTGTAATTTGGGAACTTGTGTGGGCAGAACCTTGGTTGATGCATATGTACCTGGCTGGCCCCAACTGAAAATCATTTTCTTTAAGAGTTTGAACATACATAACAACCTCTTTGAAAATAGTTTTAGGTTTCTTTAATCAGCTTTTTTTAAAAAACAACAACAACCACCACCACCAAGTTTTAAGCATCTTTCTAGGCGTTCCAAGCATCAAAGCACAGTGGTGGTGTCAGCATTCCCTTGCCTACTTTGCTTATAATGCCAAGCTCTGAAGAAGGAACTTCCTTGTCCCTTTTCCAGAATAGTGGCAAGATGTGGAAGGGAGGAGATAACAGAGATGCTGCCAGCACGGCTTCTTCTGTTACAGCGGCAAAGAATGTAAAAAGGAAGAGGGGGCAGAGGGAGAGGACAGTGCTGCTACCATGAAGCAAAGGGTGGGAAGCGGAGGAGTATGGGTGGCAGCAATAGTAGGCCTGTACTGTTCTGTGTCCAGGGGAGCTGTTTACCAGCTCCATCTGGTACGCAGGCTGAGACCCTACCTGTCTGCAGACTGTCTCGCCAGAGTGGTGCATGCTCTAGTTATCTCCCGCTTAGACTACTGCAACGCGCAGTACGTGGGACTACCTTTGAAGGTGACCTGGAAACTACAACTAATCCAGAATGCAGCAGCTACACTGATGACTGGGAGTGGCTGCCGAGACCACATAACACCGGTCTTGAAAGACCTACACTGGCTCCCAGTACGTTTCCGAGCACAATTCAAAGTGTTGGTGCTGACCTTTAAAGCCCTAAACGGCCTCGGTCCAGTGTACCTGAAGGAGCGTCTCCACCCCCATCGCTCAGCCCATCGATCCAGCGCTGAGGGCCTTCTGGCGGTTCCCTCACTGAGAGAAGCGAAGTTACAGCGAACCAGGCAGAGGGCCTTCTCAGTAGTGGTGCCTGCCCTGTGGGACACCCTCCCACCAGAAGTCAAAGGAAAAAACAACTACCAGATTTTTAGGAGACATCTGAAGGCAGCCCTGTTTAGGGAAGCTTTTAATATCTGAAGGACTATTCTATTTTAATATTTTGTTGGAAGCCGCCCAGAGCGACTGGGGAAACCCAGCCTGTTGGGCGGGGTATAAATAATACGTTGTTGTTGTTGTTGTTTATAATTATGTACTGGTCAGTGGCAGCAACAAGGAGTGGGGCAGGGGGGCATCTTGTTTGGGGGTGATCTATCAACTGCAGGGGGTGCCAGCAGCAAGGGAGCATCAGTTGCATGATGCCGATGACCCCCTGAAGCCTGGTGCAAATCCTCTTTTCTGGAAAAGCTCTGAGAGAACGATCCCATTCGAAACTGAGATTCCAATCTCTAAACTGGAACATGTGGGTGATCTGTGTGGAGCAAGAGAAATCATCACAGTTTCTGGGTTCCAGGAAACTGCAAAGGCTACGATGAAATCCTGATGAGTATTTCTTGCTAAATTAAGAGCTGCTTGATTCATCCCCATTGAGAATTTATTTTTGCACATGGCGTATCACACAATGCATCCTCCTAATCCAGTGGAATCTAGCCCATTCTTAATGTTCCAAAAGGAAATGTCAGTCCCTGTGATCAAACAGCCTTTCCCTATCCAGCAAAAATTTAGTCCACAGAGTAATATTTAGTTTGGCAAAGAGGAAAACTCTCAAGTTGCACAATATTGTCATAACTTTTGCTGCACCCCTCCCCTCTTCCTTCCCCACTTTTCTTTTCCCTAGACTCGCCTGCCCTGCAGAAGTACATGTGTGAAGACATTCTTCTGTCCTTTCGGAGTTATTTTGGTTAGTAATTTAGTAATGGCTAACAAAGACACGTACTGTTTATGATTTCCATTCTCCCAGATTCCTAACACATTCTGCATACCCTGGCAAGGCAGTGGGCTCTGTCAGAGGAAGATAACCAGACTCTTAATGATTCATTCAACCTTCTTTTATTTAATAATAATAATAATAATAATAATGAATTATTTTAATGCTTAATAAAAGAGTTTTTCGCCTAGGATTTATTATTATTATTGGGGAATAGGGTTGACATTCAGTTTCTTGGAGGAGGGGAGAATTAAGGAGATGGCCTATCTACATATACACAAGTAATTCACTATACAGTGCATCTCACCCTGTAAATCGGGGTCGCGGCGGACTGAGCTGCCTCTCTAGGAACACATGTCAATGGTCTTCATACGCAAGGGTGGGGGGAAGCTTGGGGCTCCTCCAGACAACCTGTTTATTGAGGATTCTCCCTGATTTGCTTGCACAAAGCTTATGCAGAGGTTTATCTATGTCTGGTTTTTATTGAATATTTGTTCTGATTTGTTTGTGAGGAGGTTATACAGCAATGAGTGGATATAAATGCTTAAAATAAATAACTGGTTAAAATTTTAGATGGCTTGCTGTTGAATTAATGCTTGGAGTACTTTAAAAAATATTCCATTTTAAAGGGGTTGAAAGGGTAACTGCGTCTCACCATCCAATAGCATTCAGACTGTCCTTTTGACCTAAACAGGACCATTTTTTAAATAAATGGGCTCATACGCAATGTTAACAAAGCACATGGACTACTGACAGATATAGTTAAGAAATTTATCAGGATAGCCCACTTGTCCAAAAATGAACATAAAAAGATGTTCAGGTCTCTTCAGTGTTTCATAAAAACAAAACAAAAACCACTAGACAATTGTTGAAAATGTTTGGAATGTACTGAATGTAGCAATGTACTTTTTTTTAATGGTATGGTTTATGAGTTTGAAATATACTCTGATTCATAGAATCATAGAATCATAGAGTTGGAAGAGACCACAAGGGCCATCGAGTCCAACCCCCTGCCAAGCAGGAAACACCATCAGAGCACTCCTGACATATGGTTGTCAAGCCTCTGCTTAAAGACCTCCAAAGCAGGAGACTCCACCACACTCCTTGGCAGCAAATTCCACTGTCGAACAGCTCTTACTGTCAGGAAGTTCTTCCTAATGTTTAGGTGGAATCTTCTTTCTTGTAGTTTGGATCCATTGCTCCGTGTCCGCTTCTCTGGAGCAGCAGAAAACAACCTCCTCTATGTGACATCCTTTTATATATTTGAACATGGCTATCATATCACCCCTTAACCTCCTCTTCTCCAGGCTAAACATGCCCAGCTCCCTTAGCCGTTCCTCATAAGGCATCATTTCCAGGCCTTTGACCATTTTTGTTGCCCTCCTCTGGACACATTCCAGTTTGTCAGTGTCCTTCTTGAACTGTGGTGCCCAGAACTGGACACAGTACTCCAGGTGAGGTCTGACCAGAGCAGAATACGAGAGTGGATTTCATGCTCTTTATTCAGCTCATAGTGGTGAGGAGGAATGAATGTCCCCTCAAAGTATCTGCTTTATATACATTATTTACACAATGGGCTGCACGTGATTAGCTAATTCCGGAATTCTCCTGTAGGCCAATCAGGTTGTGGATTCACTTCCATCTGGAGCCGGATTGGGTGGCTCCTGCAGACCAATCATACTGCTGCATTGTTCTAGGACTAATCATACTGCTGCATTCTGAATCCTATTGTTCTAGGACCAATCAAACTGCTGCATTTTGGATCCTATTGTTCTAGGACCAATCAGACTGCTGCACTTTGGATCCTATTCACTCAGTACATAACAGAGTTACTCATTCTTAACATGTATTTTCTACCTTTGTTAGCAAACTTCTGTAGTCAATCTGTGAGATTTTAGAGTTAACTTTTTTTCCCCCCTTTTAAGAGTGCTCTACGATGCATTTACCTAGAGGACTGAAGACTAAAATTCACCTTTATTACCTCATCCCAATAGTTCCTCCCCTTGCTCATAATATGGTACATCTCGGTTTTCCTTCAAGAGGGAACCACTAAGGGTGGGGGAAATGTGATGGTTAGCTATTTGCGAACCTCAAGTTGCTAGGTGATGCCATGTGACTTCTTTGTTTAAAGAGCCACCCACATTTTAGCATCAACAACTCAAAGAGAAAATAAGGTTGGAGGAAAAACAAAGTGCTTTTTTTTCCTGGGTGGGGTGGGTGAGTTGACTTGAGCTACAAAAACTTCCTAAAAATAATCTGCTCCTATATGCCTTGCAGCATAGTTCTTTTATCTACCAGCTTGTGCTATGGATGGGTGACTCGTTTATTGAGGAAGGAACATCAATGAATCATCCAGCAGAGAGAGCCTCAGAATTAAGCCTCTTCCACACACCCACATCTCATTATGTATATGAGTCACGCCACCAGGATGTATATATGCATTTATCTATGTAAAAATGTGTAAGAGAGAGAGCAAGCGGGGGAAAGCATGGTAAGGTAGGCATTGCTTGTTAAGTACAGACAGATCCTATAATATATAATCAACTTGCATAATGCAAGTCCCTTTTTCTAGATGTGTGAGCTCCTACTGATGCTATTGCACAATTGCTTCTAGCCATTAGAACAGCAGTGGAAAACAGAAGAAGAAGAAGAAGAAGAAGAAGAAGAGGAAGAAGAGGAGGAGGAGGAGTTTGGATTTGATATCCCACTTTATCACTACCCGAAAGAGTCTCAAAGCGGCTAACATTCTCCTTTCCCTTCCTCCCCCACAACAAACACTCTGTGAGGTGAGTGAGGCTGAGAGACTTCAAAGACATGTGACTAGCCCAAGGTCACCCAGCAGCTGCATGTGGAGGAGCGGGGATGCGAACCCGGTTCCCCAGATTACGAGACTACCGCTCTTAACCACTACACCACACTGGCTCTCTCCAAACCACTGCCCCTCCAAACACTTATCTGGCTTTTTGGTCAAGCTGCACTGGGTACCAGCAGCTACTAGCCACTATGGTTATGTTCTACCTTCAATGTTGATAGAAATATGCTTCTGAAGGCCGGTTGGTGAGATTCACAAGTGGGGACAGTGCTGTTTCCTTCCTGTCCAGCTGGCTGGCTTCTCATAGGCACCTGGTTGGCCATTCTGTGAACAGAATGCTGGAGTAGATGGGCCATTGGCCTGATCCAGCAGGCTCGTCTTATGTTCTCACGCACTGTTGTCTCACCCATTCTGTTCACACAGAGTGGGGCAGGTATAGATGCAGCTGGTCCAAAATGGGGGTTGCTGGCACGGTCAATCAGTTTCAAAGGTGTCAGTAGAAATCCTTCTCTACAAGTACCACTGAGGCTGTTCAAGAGCTCTTTATTTGGATATCTTCAAGTTTCAAATGCTAGCAGTTGTTAGGCCTCCACAACTTAAGATCCACCAAGTGAAAGTCAGTCCATCAGTCGTATGTGGAAGTCTACAAGGTGCTTAATAATTGTCCCTCCCCCCCTTTTTTTACCTGCCTGCAATGAAAAATGTAGAGTAGAACCAACTGGTGGGCTCTGTACAACTTAAAAAGACCACAGATTGTGTAGATCCAGCTCAAGGATCCAGGACTAAGAAGTGGGAAATCTTGAGTTTATGGTGTCTGAACTGTATCGTGAAGGCTATATTAGAAAAACTAATAAAAGTGCAATTTGTGGTTTAAAGTGAAACCAGATGGCTCAGCATGCTGTGAAACAAACGTGCAGGGCAAATTCAGTTCATTTCTCCAGAACTGTCATACTTGTCAGGAGCCTCTAGAAACTGCCCCAAGTGGTGAACCACTGAACTGCAAGTGGCCACCTTTTCAGTGAAGAACCTTCTGGGCTGATTCTGCCCACTCAGGCTAGCTGTTAGATCTTTTTGATCAGCAAGGCCTACAAAGGCTTTCCAGTGGAGACTTGTCTTGACATCTGGCTTACTCCTTGGCCTTGTCTCCTGGTTTGTCCTCCATTCCTGACATCTCATTTGCCACATGGTACATGGTTCCTGGTTCCTGGGCAGACTCACCTCAGACAATCTGGGTTCTGGCCCTAGGTGGCCTTGAAAGCCCTAGTGGATTATCTTAATCAGCCAGTGGCATCGGTGGTTTCCAATGCTATGGGTCTCGCTATTCTCTTAGGTCACATGGGCCACACTCTTCTGATTGGTTCATCAGTGCAGTGGCGTAGCGTGGGTTGTCAGCACCCGGGGCAAGGCAAGTAATTTGCGCCCCCTAACCCGTGGATTTGCGCCCCCTAACTCGTGGATTTGCACCCCCTAACCCTAACCCCCAGATGTTGCGCCCGGTGCGGCCGGCATCGCCTGCACCCCCCACGCTACGCCACTGCATCAGTGCAAGTATTTCTGTTTGCCCAGTGGAATGATCCTCTCTCTCCTTCCCCCATACACTGTTCTGGGGTTTTTCCTGATCCCCCAAGAGCCAATTTCAGGGGTGGCGGGCATGGAAAGTGGTGTGGGAAAGCCCTATTGCGCAATGAGAGTCCTTTATGCAGGGCACAAGGCCCATGGCTCTCTTCCTGACAGATGCTGAGAGGTCAAATCATATTCAACCAATGCAGTGCTGTCAGGGACTGGGCAGAGGAGAAATGGTGGAGACCACCTCCCCATCCTGACCCTTCCAGGCAGGAGTAAGAGGAAGACAGTTTAGAACTACAACAGGGGTTTGAGGGAGGTCACAGCTCAGAGGCAGATGAGGGGGAAAGTTGGGAAATCATGGGAGAGTCAGAGCAACACCCGGCTGACACGTTGTCATTAGAAAGCATTCCAGACCCTCCATCTCCCAGAACCTGGCAAACCTTAAAAGTGGGAGAGCAAAGAGCTCAAAGACAGAGGGCACGTAGTAGCATCCATAGAGGAGACGATGAGAATGACAAATGAGGAAGTGGGAGAGACGGGGGTGGCGATTCACTTGGGACAATGACATTATCCAAGAGTCTGGGTTCTATAGCCTCTCTATGTAAAGATTGAAGTAAAAAAGGATGGTAAGAAACTTTTCCTTGACTTTATACTTTCCTGGGCAACCAGCTGGGAGCCGCTGACAGCATCCTGACAAGCGCTCACCATTAGCTTCTCAGTATGATTTGTTTTTATGCTTGTTTCGGGTTTTATTTTAAGAGGTGAAAGAGGGTAAGGCAGAAAGATTGGCGAGGGCAATGAGAGAATGAGAAAATTGGGGGATCAGAAAGATGGACATAAAGGCTTTGATCCTATATTCACTGAAGGAAAGTTTCCTTCCTATTTCTCTGCTGCTTTCTAAAAAGCCTCAGGGGGCTCTCCAGAGGAATGTCGGAAGGGACACAGGTTGCTCCTCCCATCAACTTCCATACATTAATTTAAGATCCCATGCTTAGTTTAGGGGTAGTCCTTTTGGCACCCCTCCACATCCTATCTCCCATTGTTTGAGAGGGACAGCACTGCTCCAGAAAGGCTTTAGGGGTTGGCACAGATGTCTGCAGACAGGAGGCAGAGATTGAAAACTTTCCTTCCCTTAGCTTTGTCTTAGGAGCCCAGCCACAATGAAAAAAATGAGAAGGGAGTCCACCAATTTATGCATTTATTTAGCTGTACAGTGGTACCTCAGGCTAAGTACTTAATTCGTTCCGGATGTCCGTTCTTAACCTGAAATTGTTCTTAACCTGAAGAACCACTTTAGCTAATGGGGCCTCCCGCTGCTGCCGTGCCACCGGAGCACGATTTCTGTTCTCATCCTGAAGCAAAGTTCTTAACCTGAAGCACTATTTCTGGGTTAGCGGAGTCTGTAACCTGAAGCGTATGTAACCTGAAGCGTATGTAACCTGAGGTACCACTGTATTGTGGTGCTTCTCCCTAGCCTGTCTTCTCTCGGCTTCTGACATTCTGTAATCTACAGAACCTGGTATCCTTCAGATATTTTTCCCAACCTGGTATCCTTCAGATATTTTTCCCAACCTGGTATCCTTCAGATATTTTTGGACAGCAGCTTCCATCACCTGGTGCTGGCTGGGGCTAAGGGAGAGTTGCTGTGGCCAAAAAATCTGGAGGAGCCTATTGGGGAAAGCAGATCTAGATGAGGGCACATTAGTATTATTTGGGCTTATCCTTAAGGAACACCACGATACACACATATCGGGGTTAGCCGCAAATATGAGTGCAAATCCTCTGAAGTGATTTCAGGCTGCGGCCTGGGAAGTTCTTTCTGGCAATTTCTTAAAAACAGCAAATCTGATCACACCAAGCCAACTTCCTGGCATAACAGATGGAAACTATTTAAAAAACTATTCCGATATTCTGTGAACACACTTCGCAGCAAATGATGAAGCATGCCTTGTGAGTCAAGCCCCATTATAAAAGATGTCTCATATATACCTCATATTACTGCCTTGCTGTCGAGCCACAAGTGGTTTCCTAGCAAAACAACCTTTGCCATTTTATCGCAGGGTTTTTCAGACTTATCTGCCTTCAGGTAAGTTTTCCCACTACTGCATATCTGCCAAGCAGTCCTTGCATATTTGCCCCAGAACCCCAGTGTGTATTTCAGAGGATTTGGCAGAGACAGAGACATAGTCTAGGGAGCAAGCTCAGTCCACATGGTGTGCTGGCTGGGCCTTTGGGGCTTCACTGTTTCTCTGCATGTACTGACACTGTATTCTAGAACAAGAGTAGGCTGACTTCAGGCTTGTCACATCTTCTATGTTTTCATTTTTTTTACCAGAACCCCAAGATCTACCAAATAAAGTCTGGTGCAAAAGAAATACATACGGATGATACCCAGAACAGAATGATACCCAGAAAAGGGACACTGGTGGCACTGTGGGTTAAACCACAGAGCCTAGGACTTGCCGATCAGAAGGCTGGCGGTTCAAATCCCCACGACTGGGTGGGCTCCTGTTGCTCGGTCCCTGCTCCTGCCAACCTAGCAGTTCGAAAGCACATCAAAGTGCAAGTAGATAAATAGGTACCAATCTGGCGGGAAGGTAAACAGCGTTTCCGTGCGCTGCTCTGGTTTGCTAGAAGCGGCTTAGTCATGCTGGGCACATGACCCAGAAGCTGTACACCGGCTCCCTTGGCCAATAAAGCGAGATGAGCGCCGCAACCCCAGAGTCATCCGCGACTGGACCTAATGGTCATGGGTCCTTTTTAAGTGCTTTCCTCAGGGAGGTTCATATGGCACCTTCATTATACATCTTTAGGCATCAGGTGAAAAGGTTCCTCTTCACCCCAGGCCTTTGGCTAATTCATATTCTACAGCCTTTAAATTTTTTTTTTGAGGGGGGAGGGGAGTATTGTTTGGTTTGGTTTTTGTTTAAACTGTTTATTTTGTGCTTTTATCCTGTATTTTTTTCTTGTGGACAGTCCTCAGATCTTCAGATGACTGGCAGTATATAAATTTAATTAATAATAGGCAGATCATTCTATTCATAATTGAACCACTTTTTCAGGTGTTTTCTTAAAGTCAGTTCCATCTCATTTCCACTCAATCTGCAACAATAGAAACAAACAAAATCTGCCTTCCAATATTAATTTAAATACTTATTTTAAAACAGAATTTTCTTAAAACATATATTTCTAAACACATGTTGGTATAAAGACCCAGCCCAAGACAAACAGTTGTTGATGCTATTCTTCTCAGAACAACATTTGCATTAAGGCTCAAGTGCAAATTTAAAAACAGCAACAACCCAGCAACATCAATTTAAATCATGTTGTGAACTGTTGGATGGTTCAGTAAAATGATTCACACCATATGGACCATTTTATTTTTAAAAGAAAAATGAGAAAGAGGGGAAGGAACATACACTGCACTTGGATGAGGTTGGCTATAGAAGAGGCCAATGTCACAGCATGTCTGCTTTTGTTTTATTTCAGTTGGTTAGGGATGAAGAACAGATAAGCTCCATACACTGAGCTAGTGGAACATAAGAGCACGATCCAACTTTTTAATCCTGCTGATTTCAGTGGGAAAGATGTAAAGTTGAAGCTAATCCATGTTTGTTAGACACACCCGAAAAGTTCCTTAGTACCGCTAATAAAATACAAAAATGGCCATTATTATGTAGATATACAGTGGAACCTTGGTTTTCAAGCATCTCGGAAGTCGAACGTTTCGGTTTTCGAATGCTGAAAACCTGGAAGTACCGTATTTTTCGCTCTATAAGACGCACCAGACCACAGGACGCACCTAGTTTTTGGAGGAGGAAAACAAGAAGAAAAAAAATCTGAATCTCGGAAGCCAGAACAGCAAGAAGAATCGCTGCTCAGTGAAAGCAGCAGTCCCTCTTGCTGTTCTGGCTCCTGTGATAGCTGTGCAGCCTGCATTCACTCCATAAGACGCACACACATTTTCCCTTACTTTTTAGGAGGGAAAAAGTGAGTCTTATAGAGCAAAAAATACGGTAATTGCTTCCGTTTTCGAACGCGCCTCAGAAGTCAAACAGCTTCCGAGGAGAGTTTCTCAATTTTCTCAGTTGAGTTTGCTGACCACCCATTGCGCCTCGGTTGTTGAACATTTTGGAAGTCGAATGGTCTTCTGGAATGGATTACGTTCGACAACTGAGGTTCTGCTGTATAAACTGTTTCAAAGACATCATTGAGACTATTCAACCATCCATCTCCTCAGGCACACCAACTTAAGCCCCACACCGTGGGTGTGCAGCCCATGCATGCCATGATGTCATGACACCACGTCACAACATTATGGCACGTGTGCGCACTACAACACAGTGGCGGTGACTGGGCCGGGGCCTGTGCCTCTGCCACGGGACCTCTGTTGGGGCCTGCTGTGGCTGCATCCCACAAGCATGTCTCTTGGCTGCACCGAGTCCCAACAAAGGCCCCACGACGGAGGCACAGTGTGGGGATGCAATAGAAAAATAGCACCCTTGTGCAAGATTGTGCAAGAGGAAGCATCTGCTGACTTGTTCCCCTCACTTGCCTGGGTCACTGACAAGCTGCCTAACCGCAAAGCTTACGCGGCTGTCATGCTGTCTGGTAGAGAATAATTATTCTAAGAAATGCATACCCTAGCTGTTTTCCACCCGAGTGCTACACGTGTATATGCAACATGATGTAATGTGCGCAAGGCTAATAAACATGCAAGGCTGCTGGGAGAGGGAGCTCACTCCTTGCTTAAACCTTCACCCATGACTCCTCGTCATTTTTCCTCCGCACCTGGTGGGCTGGTTCCCCGACAAATGGTGCCTCGTGTGATTGCCTGAACGGCTTCCAGGACGCATGCTGTCAAAGACGGTCCTCCCTGCTACTCACCCGCCCGGCTGTGGCTCAAGGCGCCTTCTCATCTTCGGATCCCCGGTGAGTAGCTATTTTTCTATTTTTATCATGGGTTCTGCGCTCTCCAACCCTCAGAAACACTTTTTAAAAGACATGCAGCACCTCCTTCGGGAAAATAAACAGCAAGTACCTGAAGGTGATCTAATTGCATTGATTCTGGCCATAGATGAACATTGTCCATGGCTCCCTGACAACGGGACATGGGAAATTCCAGACTGGGATAGGATTGGCGACCACTTTCATGGCCATGGCCGCATAAATCTTCACGTCCTCAGTGCCTGGGCTAAAGTCCGTGGCTGCATGGCAACTCTTACGCCCAAAAACATCCTCTTGGCTTCGTTGCAACCACAACAAAAAACAGTCCTGAATATGCCTTTCATATATCCGGCTGCACCGCTTCTACCACCACCTTTTACTCCGCCACGACCACCAGATTATCAGCCTCCGCCAACGCCACTGGGGACTGCAATTACACAAGCAGCCCCCCTCTTAGGTTTTTCATCTGGCACGCCAGTGGCTAAAGTCATACTGCTCCCTGCGGACGCCACAACTCCTACAAATCCCCCCTTAATTGCTGCTGCAATGCCTCTCACAGCTCAGCGCCCTACATTAAAAATGACACTGGGTGGACGTGAGGTAGAGGGGGTTCTGGATACAGGGGCAGATGTTACTGTGATTGCTAAACAAGACTGGCCTCCCGAATGGCCCACAAAGGCAGCTGCGCAGGTTTTGGGTGTCGGGGGAGAAGCGCCAGCCTGTCAAAGCCTCCACCCAATTGATATCCTTGTGGCTGCACAGGACATATCAGTGGAATTATTAAAAGACCTTACATCTGCCCTGAGAGATTCTGGACTGTGTATTGCCCCAGATAAGGTTCAGCAAACTTTGCCTATGTTATATCTTGGACATAAATTGACACAACAAGCTGCCATTCCGGTTGTTCCCCAATTGTCTTTTCCTGCCCGCCTACGGCTGGTTGACCTTCAACAACTTTTGGGACACCTGAATTGGATAAAGAATTACCTTAATCTGCCTACTAGCACCTTGTCACCATTGTTTTCTGCCTTACAAGGACACAAACTACCCGGAGAAGTCATCCCAGTTACAGAAGGAATGCTACAAGCCTTACAACAGGTTAATGCTTTATTAAGAGACCGAATGGTGGATCGCATAGACACTCTGCACAATGTGCAGTTATCCTTGGCAATTTTTTCCACACCTTTGCTGCCTACAGCCATTCTCTACTCACAGAAATCGGCTGCCCCCTCGGGTGTCAACATTGTGGAATGGATCCACCTTCCGCATACTCCACCGCGTAACATTTATTCCTCTCCAGCGGCTGTAATGGATTTGGTAATTAAAGGGCGCGCTCGAGCAAAAGCCCTCTCTGGACTGGATGTTGAAAAAATTTACTTGCCTTTTTCACTCACAGAAACACAACACCTGATTTCCACCTCCGTGGCTACTCAAGTAGCACTTGTGGATTTTTTGGGAACCATCACGCATAATCCCCCCTCTGATCCATGCTTGTATTTTCTGTCTCAAACTGTCTATACTTTAAAAACTGCCCTTTCTCCAACCCCCATCCCCTCTGCCCTTACCCTTTTCACTGATGGGTCAAAAACGCGGGGGGGGTGGTGGCATGGGAGGAGGGTGAAAAATGGAAAACTGAATTTACTGAGCAACAGAGGTCCGCCCAGCGGGCTGAACTTGCTGCTGTAATCCTTGCCTTTCAACTCTTTCCTGATAAACCTTTTAATTTGCTTGTTGATACACAATATGTGTATCGCCTTCTGTCTTCCCTGCCTGTTTCTTATATCACGCCTGCGTTAGATGCTGATTTGTTTGTTCTTTTTTCTACCTTGCAGTATCTTATTCAAGAACGCCGTCATCCTTTTTATGTTGCACACCTTCGTTCCCACACCAATCACCCAGGGTTTTTGGCTCAGGGAAATGCCGTGGCAGACGCTGCACTGCGATCTGAAGTGTTTTCTTTGTTTTCTGACCCTATTCTCTCTCATTCTACCTTTCACCAGCCTGCTAAAGTTTTGGCAAAAATGTTTAAAATCCCTATTGCACAGGCACGAGACATTGTCTCTCAATGTTCTATCTGTTCTAAAGCTCGAACCATGATTCCTTTTGATGCGGTGAACCCTAGGGGTACGTCCCCTCTTGCGGTTTGGCAGATGGATGTTACTCACACCCCTCTGCTCGCCCCATTTTCAAAAGTTCACCTGACAGTGGACACCTCATCTGGATTTATCTGGGCCATCCCATTGAAGGGTGAGACCGCTCGTCACGTCATTCAGCACACCCTGCGCTGTTTTGCTGTGATGGGTAAGCCACAAAGCATTAAAACGGATAATGGCCCAGCCTATATTTCCTCTCAGTTTTCATCCTTTTGTGATTTATGGAATGTGAAATTAATCCATGGTTTGCCTTTCAATTCAACAGGACAGGCGATTGTGGAGAGGGCGCACCTGACCTTCAAGACTCTGCTGTCCAAACAACTTGGAGGTCGAAATGCCCCCTCCGCCGAGATTCCTTCAATTGTGCATACTGTTTTATTCACTCTTAACCATATTTTGTATCCCATAATAGGGAATATACACCGGCTGAGATTCATTTTCGAAAAGCAGAGCCTTTGGCTCGGCCTCTTGTATCTTACAGACAGCTACCTGATCCAACATGGCATGGTCCTGTGCCACTCATCTCCTGGGGACGCGGCTACGCGGCAGTGGACCTGGATGGACGGCCTACCTGGTTACCAGCGCGCTGTGTGCGACCCTGGCGAGCTTCTGCCTCGCAATGAAATTTATGACTCTGATTAAATAATATAAAAAAGGAGGGCATGTGGGGATGCAATAGAAAAATAGCACCCTTGTGCAAGATTGTGCAAGAGGAAGCATCTGCTGACTTGTTCCCCTCACTCGCCTGGGTCACTGACAAGCTGCCTAACCGCAAAGCTTACGCGGCTGTCATGCTGTCTGGTAGAGAATAGTTATTCTAAGAAATGCATACCCTAGCTGTTTTCCACCCGAGTGCTACACGTGTATATGCAACATGATGTAATGTGCGCAAGGCTAATAAACAGGCAAGGCTGCTGGGAGAGGGAGCTCACTCCTTGCTTAAACCTTCACCCATGACTCCTCGTCATTTTTCCTCCGCACCTGGTGGGCTGGTTCCCCGACAGCACAGGCCCCAGCCTTGTTGCTGCCATGACACCGGAACACCAAAGGTAAGGCAGCAGGCACAGCAGCAGCAGGGGTGGAGGCCAGGCATCCACAGCAAATATTTTGTGCATGCCCAAGTCGCCAGGGCCCCCAGGAGTTGGTGCCAGTGCATCTCATTGTTGTTGGCATCTGTCTCTCGAGAGAGTCAGTGGAAGAGTGCATCAAAAGTCAAGCTGTAAAGACCAATATGGGCGAGTCATATTTTATTGCAGCTGGGGCAGATGAAGCTGTCCAGTTTCACTGGGGCAGATGCACCACGGCGTTTCTACTCTCTGTGCTCCTCCCGGCAATCATTTTTCTTCTGGTCACTGCTGTGGATACAAGACCTGACTGTCTCCAGGCATTGCAGTTGTCTGCAGGGGATCACCACAAGGCAGGGTTAATGTTGCCAGCCTCCGTGTTAGGTCTGCAGACATCTTTAAAACACAGAGTTGGTATTTTCCCCACAGTACTCAACAGTACAGTGGTGCCTCGGGTTACATACGCTTCAGGTTACATACGCTTCCGGTTACACACTCCGCTAACCCAGAAATAGTGCTTCAGGTTAAGAACTTTGCTTCAGGATGAGAACAGAAATCGTGCTCTGGCGGTGCGGCAGCAGCAAGAGGCCCCATTAGCTAAAGTGGTGCTTCAGGTTAAGAACAGTTTCAGGTTAAGAACGGACCTCCGGAACAAATTAAGTACTTAACCCGAGGTACCACTGTAGTTGTTACACAAAGGTGTCAGTCACCTTTGTCCATGTAAAGGGCCACAATGCTGGAGTTGAGTGTGTCTTGTGGCACTGTTTTCCAGCACTGCAAGAGAAGGCCATGGAGGTGCATCATGAGGGTGGAGATGAGGTCAGCTTTCAGAACTTCTGTTGGGATTCCGTCCTGTTCCTGAACTTTAAGGTAAAGGTAAAGGGACCCCTGACCATTAGGTCCAGTCGTGGCCGACTCTGGGGTTGCGGCGCTCATTTCGCTTTATTGCCCGAGGGAGCCGACGTACAGCTTCCAGGTCATGTGGCCAGCATGATTAAGCCGCTTCTGGCGAACCAGAGCAGCGCACGGAAACGCCGTTTACCTTCCCGACGGTACCACATGCCTAATAGTTGATGGCATTCTTCAAGGGAGGCAGGAATATCCAGCTCTTCCAAACAGGTGGAAAGCTGTCAGTTGCTGTGGCGAAGACCATGCTTTCTGCTGAGTACAGTTCTTGATAGTGCGCCACCCATCACTACATCTGCTTGCTATGATCTGTGATTATCTTTCCAGACAAGGTTTTCAGTAGGACAGTTTTTCTGACCATTGGTCCAAAAGCCGTCTTTATGCTTTTGTACATTTTGTGAGTGTTGCCGCTGTCAGCAGAGAGTTGAATGCTCTGACACAGCTTTAGCTAGCAGTCACTGGCACATTGTCTAGCAATCTGCTGGGCATCGCTCCTTGTCTTTCTCAGTGCAGCAAGTGTCTTGTTTTGTGTGTGGCATTATCAAAAAGGCTGTTTTAGCTAACACCTTTCATTTCAAGTGACGCTATTAGGGAATCAGCTCAAAGTATAGATTTGGATCTCATAGTAAATCCTATGAACCATCCTTTTCTTTTTCTTTTTTAAATGATATTTATTCCATATTTAAAGTTACAAAAAAGAGAAAGAAAAACCATACAAAATACAAAGAAAAATTTAAGCTTAACAAAGCGAAAAGTAAAAAGATAAGAATAAACAATAAAATAGAATAAAAAAAGAAGACTTAACAAAAAGTATAAAAATGCATTAAGTTAAAATGAAACAAAAACAAATTAAACCTTTACATAGCCTTTTCCCTTTACTTATGTCCATGACCTCCTCTCACCTCTCAGTTTTGTATTCTAGTTCAGATCGTATTTCCAGCAAGTCCTTCTAACCTTATTTTCATTTACATATTTTAATTTAAAATAATGTAATTAAACCTGAACCATCCTTTTCAAGGGTTCCTTGTGAACTCTTATTCTTTAAAAACTCTGGGCATTTAAAGAGAATTCCATTTAGAGAAAAATATTTTAAATGTTACTTTAAAAAGGGTAGGCATGAAATAGAACTTCATTAAGAACACCTCAATGTAACTCAATTAAATCTTTGTTGGTTAGTTGTTATTTTTAAAATCTAACCACTAGCTTAAATTCTCTGGTCACCAACATTTAAGAAGAGATCTTCTTTTTTTAGTTCATCTGCTTTTCTAACAATAAACCACCATGTGCTTTCAAAACTATCACCATTTTCTTATATTTTGAAATTTATTAAATTGTTTTTAAAACTGAATAGGGCAACTGGAGGGTGCAATGCTTTTCCTAGAAGCAAGCCTCATGGAAATCAATGGGATTTACTTTTGAGTAAACATGCAAAGAATAGCAAAATTGTTTTTCAAGTACTCATTCTCTTCTCTTTGCTGCTTACACTGTGATGCCCTCCAGTGGCTGATAATTTTCTGCTCAGTACTATACAGAGAATTATTTAAACAGAAATAAATCATGGAAAGACTTCAGTGATTTGCCCGTGGTGAGTTCAGCCCATATGTGATCTGGATAGTTGTTCAGATTGCATAACCAGTCATTTTATCAGCTTCCCCCAAAAATATACGGTAATAAAAGTATTATTCATCTCAGGCTTATTACTAAGATGTATAATACCATAAAGACAAGGAGAAACAAAACACCTATTTGACCTGTTCTTTTATAGAGTGGAAAGAGAGTTGTTCAGACCTGCATTCCAAGAGGTGTGAAGCTTAATCAGAGATCAAATACAAAACATGCCACTGCAATGATACCTACTCATCAGGCTTTTGACAAGACAGTTTCCTGTGACAGCTTAATCTGCAACATAATCTAACAACAAATTAAATGTACCCTGCAGAACTAATATACTCCAACCTATCTTTATAACCTGAAAGCTTTGATATTTTTAAAAATAGCCTTGGGGTTGTGAAGAGTTAGCATGTTCCTTCACGCTAATTAAAATGATGTTTAAGTATAGGAAATTCAATCAGGGATTTACCACCTTCAAAGAGAAGGAAAGCACTATATTCTTCAGAACTTCAATGGCTCATGCCTTAAACATAGTTGTGGTCTGATAGAAGACTCTCATACAAACACAGTCACCAACAGACAATAGCTTTCAGAGAGACAATATTGTATTTCAGGGGTGAGGAACCTTTTTCTGCAAAAGGGTGTCACAATTCTGGGGTCTGCATCACACTGTTGACTCATGTTCAGCTCATAGATCATTTCCACAAGTACTACTGGTAGGTGCCCCCCACCTTATATTTGTTCAGCTGGGTCTTCCTGCCTAAGTGTAGAAACTTTGACCTGTTCCTTTTTAGCTACTGAAATTCATTTGATTAGTTTTAGCCCAGTTCATTATTGTCCTAAAGGGAGATGGGAAAAGGTTTCTCTCAATATTTTCTGTGCTTAGAACTCTGTACCTAAGAAAGGTTGCTCTCAAATACTATCTGCAGTAAATTCCTGTGCTAATCCTGTGCTAATCTTACTTCTGCAAATTTTGGCCAGACAGTTAGCACACCGCCAGTGACTGCTTGCAAAATTTGGCTGACAGGTCAAAAGTTCGTTTCCTGCCTAGCCAGCTAGCAAGAAACCGCTGCTGTTAGCAATAACTAACCAGACCTACTAAATTTGGCTGGCGGGTCAAAAGTGCAGATTTAACCAGGCCTGCTAAAGAGGCCCCTTTTCCTGTCTTATGCTTACTAATGCAAAGATGAGAAAAGACACGTGTACAAAGGAGAGGGGAGGAATGTTTAGCAAGCAATAAAATGTGTTTAGCAAGCAATATAGATGTGCCACGTAAGGGAATAATTTGAGAAGGTATGGGAGGGGGGAAGAGTGCTCAGAGAGTATAAGAAAGTTTGCTGAAGTGTCTTGCTTTACAGCCAGTATATTTTCAGGAGCTATCCAACTGGTTGTCTCTCTGTACAGATATTGTCTCTGTGCACAGATTTCAATAAACTTTTTCTCCAAAGAAGATTTTGCTTTCCTGGTACTTTTGTTCCCTCCAAGGTCCGGGGATGGCGTGGCTGATGGATCCCTAGGTAAATAAGGCTTCATTTCTTTGGGGGCTCGTCCGGGATAAGCCCTCTCCCCAATACGGACCTGAGGGCCAGGCTCAACCAAGGTGAACAGCTCAGCAGCGTTTGCAGGCTTCCGTGCGCACCCCACCTGTTTCGTGGGGGGAGCCAGCCACACTGTTCTGGAGTGGAGACATCTTGTTGAGGGAGAAAAACAAAGAGGACGGCGCCGAGGGGACAGGTCCGCAGCGGAAAAAGGTAAGCCCAAGGGAAAGGGCGTGGGCCCCCAAGGAAAAGGGGGGCGAGGTCTGATCAGCCTCACCTGGTTGGGCAGTAGAGTGCCAGCCACCAGGAATAAGGGGATTGGTTGCGCAGTAGAGTGCCAGCCACCAGGAATAAGGGGATTGGTTGTGCAGGAAAGTGCCACCAGCAAAAAATTTGGAACAGAAGAAGGAGGGAAAATTATTTTGGTGTGTTTTGAGTATTGCATGCTGAAATTATTTTGGTGTGTTTTGTGTGTTACATGTTGAAATTATATTGGTGTGTTTTGTATGTTGTATGTTGCATGTCAAGATACTCTAGTGGCTGAATTGTCAAGTGTGGGCCAGGGCTTAGTGTCCCCTTGGCCGAGCAATTGTAGGTCTGTTGTGTGTGAAGTATCTGGAAGAAATGGGTTCTGGCCAAAGTAAAAGTACCCCTTTGAAATGCTTTTGGGGATTCAAGCTGATGAGAGGGGAGGATGAGGACATTGTGTAAATTAGATTGGCCCACCCCAAAATAACAAATTGGCCGTCCATCAGGACCCTTGATTTGCAACTCATTAATCCATTATATCAGAACATTTTGAATGTCCACCCTGATCAAATCCCCTACATTTCCACATGGAAGACCAATGTGGAACAGAACCCCCCCCCCCTCCTGGCTGAAGTCATGCTGCCAAAAAGTCTCAGGCAGCCGTATCTGCTCAGTCAGGAAGACAGGAGGACAACCCCCCAGTCCTCCAGGATTCAGAGAGGGAAGAAGATAAAAGTTTTGATGCCCCACCACCTCATGCCCCAGCAACAGCCCCGCCACAGGGAACAGATGGCCCAGCCCCCAATCCCGTGGACAATGCATTGGTAGACCTGGGCGAGGATGGAGAAAGGGAGGAACGAGAAGAGGATGGTGAGGATGAGGAATTTGTAAAAAGATTAGTTAAGTTGATAGGTGATAATAAGAACAGGCAGAACGTTTGAGAAAGTATGTGGAACCTTATGCAGGAGAAGTGGACGTCAGTCCCCATATGTTAAAAACAGCGGGATGTGTAGGGGAACAGAGAAGAAAGTGGCAGAAAGAGTGGGGAAGGCAGTGAAAAGAGTGACCCTCCATAGGGCACATAAGGCACAGGAGGAGGGCGCGGCCAGAGTGATGCCTCTCCATAGAGTGTATGACCCTCTGGCCCCCCACGGGACCTAACGGGGTGGTGCCCAATAGAACTTATACAGTTCAACATGTCCCCTTCTCTAGTGCAGATGTTTGTAATTGGAAGAACCAAAACCCTTCATTTGAAGAAAACCCTGCCAAAATCATTAAGCTGTTTGAGGGAATTTTTTTTTTTAAAACATACAACCCCACTTTTTATGATGTGCAATATTTGATGGATGCCCTGCTAGCTACAGAGGAGGATAGGCGAATTCATGCTGAAGCCCGAGCACACATGAGAGCGCAGGGGGCAGGAGATCAAGCTGTTGCAACAGGATATCCTGAAACTACACTGAATTGGGATTATCAGACCATTGAAGGGTAAAATACCCTCACCACTTATCGCCAGAATGTCTTAAATGGCATGAGGAGGGCAGCCAGAAAACTCACCAACTTTGTGGAGGCCAGAGAAATAGTGCAAGGAACAGAGGAGGCCCCTGGAGCCTACTTAAAAAAGCTGAAGGAAGCCTACCGCCAGTATATCCATGCCCCTATCATAAAAACTGCCTTTGTAGCCCAAGCAGCGCCCGATATTTGCCGAAAAATCCAGATGGGCCACACCCTGAAATGGATGTTAGAAAATAGCCCAAACCACTTATAATCAGAGAGAGGAAGAGGCCCAGAAGAAAAAAGGAGAAGTACCAGGCAAAGAAGTTGATGGCCCTGAAGACGGGAGGTCCACCATTAGAAGAAGAAGAGGAGGGCGAGGCCGCTTAGGAAAGAGTCAGCGTGCCATCTGCCGAAAGGCACCTATTTCCTCTCCCAGGCTAAAATGAGGAAATGTCAGATGCTACTACATCCGCGTTAGAAATTCCAAGTCACCACAACCCTCAACCCAGCTGCCCTATTACCGGTAGGAGTAGGTGAGGAGCCCACGCATGATTGCATTGAAGTAATGGATGAGGTGTATTCTAGCAGGCCTGACCTTAAAGATGAAGCAGACCCCCAGTGGCCATCATGGTTTATGGATGGAAGCAGCTTCATTGAGGCTGGACACCGGAAGGCAGGTTATGCAGTGGTAGCCCTGGAAGACCAGGTGATCGAAGCAAAGTCACTCCCGCCTGGAACATCGGCCCAGCTGGCAGAGCTAACTGCGCTTACCAGAGCCCTGAGCCTGGCAAAGGGACAGAAGATAAACATTTATACAGATTCTAAGTATGCATTCCTGACTTTACATGCCCATGGAGCCTTATGGAAAGAAAGAGGTTTGCTTACCTCCAGAGGACGCCAGGTGGCCCACCCACAAGCCTTGTTGAACCTTCTGGATGCTGTATGGGAGCCCGAGGCAGTGGCAGTTATCCATTGTTATGGACACAAGACTGGACCAGGAGAAGTGGCCAGAGGAAACCGATTGGCAGACAGAGTGGCCAAGGAAGCAGCCCAAGAACTGGCCCCCGCCTCGGTTATTGGAGCACTGGTCCCAGAAGAGATTTTAAGCACCACTGACAAGCCAGCTTATACGAAGCAGGAAAGGGACACTGCAGACGCTCAGGAGCTGACATTGTCCAAAGAAGGATGGTACCTTACCCCTGATGACAGGATATGGATTCCAGAGTCCCTTTCTCGGCAGGTTACTCAGAGATACCATGATTCAACCCACATAGGACCAGATGCTACAACCAAGCAGCTGGAGAAATGCTTCTATATAGCCCACCTCTACCAACTGGCAGCCCAGATTTCCAGGAAATGCCTGCTGTGTCAAAAGAATAACCCCAGAACCGGACCACTAGCTCCCCCAGGAGTTCAGCATAGTGGAACTGCACCTATGGAAGATCTTGTCGTGGACTTTACTGAATTACCCCGTTGTGGACTACACCGCTACCTGCTGGTGGCAGTGTGCACCTACACCGGATGGGCCGAAGCATGGCCAACAAAGACTGAAAAGGCATTTGAAGTAACCAGGTGCCTGCTTAGGGAAATCATCCCTCGCTATGGATTGCCAAGGTCCATAGGATCTGACAATGGACCAGCATTTGTTCATGCAGTCCTACAGGGACTGGCAAAAGCGCTCCAGATCAACTGGAAGCTGCATACTGCTTATAGACCCCAGAGTTCTGGAAAGGTAGAGAGAATGAACAGGACTCTAAAGAATCAGCTGCCCAAGCTGACACAGGAAACCGGGTCTAATTGGGTGACCATGTTGCCCTTGGCATTACTCAGGGTCCGCAGTCTCCCGTCAAAGCGAACCCACCTGTCACCCTTTGAAATTGTGCTTGGGAGACCGGTCCCATATGTCAGAATGTTGTCCCCACATGCTGGTCAGGATATGCAATTGAATAATTAAGTCCAGATATTCTTCCGAGTTTTCTTTTGTCTCGACAGGTGGACCCAGGCTCGCAACCCCTGTGTGTTGGCTGCATCAGTTCGAGCCAGGTGATGAAGTGTGGGTAAACGATTGGGCACGGACGCAGCTACAACCGTGCTGGAACCTTATACCATCCTGCTCTCCACACCCACCGCCGTGAAATTCGCCGGCATCACCCCTTGGGTCCACCACACCAGAGTGACCACTATAGATTGAACTGTGCAGTTAAATCCTGATTAACCCCTTCGGCTGACCATCTCCAGACCCTCCGCTGATGACCGCTCTGCTGATATATCTCAACGCACAGCTGAAGAAATGGATGGGAGGGACGCCCGCGGGCAGCGTCCCCAACGTGAAAACCCGTGCCGGGACTGATCCAGGAAGTCCACCAGGACATTTAATACTTTCATAAGGACTTTCTCTTTTCCTTTTTTTTCTGTTATATTCTGTATTGATTTGCTCTATGCCCCACAGCCCAGACCCTACCGAGCCATACCGCCCTTACTGGCCTGCTGGCCTCTGCTACGACTGGTTCGTCTTGCCGGTGGTAAGAGATGGCGTGCTCATTGACTACTGGAAACAGGGGTTTGATGAGGTTACTATACCAACCTCATCTGATGGACCAGGTTCTAATCTTAATCCAGGCGTTAGATGGGACGGAACCTATCTTAATGCAAGTATTGCAGGGGTGGGAGCCTTAACCAGGTGTGCATTGAAATTGCTAAACAAGTGCCAGTAAGAATTGCCACCCCAAGATTTCAGCTTCCATATGCTCTGGTCAGTAGGGAGGCAGCACGAGAGTTCAATCCACCCAACAGGGTTAGTATGGTGATAGGCCCAATAATGCTTCTATTGCTTTTTTGCTTTTGTATTCCCTGCTTGATGCAATGCTTGCAGAATATGATGGGAAAGATGATGTCTCGCATGATGGGACCTCGCGTGATTGCTGTAATGAGAGAATATAGACCCCTACCCCAGAACGAATCTAAGTAATAGATTGTTCAAAAGAAGAGGAGGGAGTAAAGGGAGATGGGAAAAGGTTTCTCTCAATATTTTCTGTGCTTAGAACTCTGTACCTAAGAAAGGTTGCTCTCAAATACTATCTGCAGTAAATTCCTGTGCTAATCCTGTGCTAATCTTACTTCTGCAAATTTTGGCCAGACAGTTAGCACACCGCCAGTGACTGCTTGCAAAATTTGGCTGACAGGTCAAAAGTTCGTTTCCTGCCTAGCCAGCTAGCAAGAAACCGCTGCTGTTAGCAATAACTAACCAGACCTACTAAATTTGGCTGGCGGGTCAAAAGTGCAGATTTAACCAGGCCTGCTAAAGAGGCCCCTTTTCCTGTCTTATGCTTACTAATGCAAAGATGAGAAAAGACACGTGTACAAAGGAGAGGGGAGGAATGTTTAGCAAGCAATAAAATGTGTTTAGCAAGCAATATAGATGTGCCACGTAAGGGAATAATTTGAGAAGGTATGGGAGGGGGGAAGAGTGCTCAGAGAGTATAAGAAAGTTTGCTGAAGTGTCTTGCTTTACAGCCAGTATATTTTCAGGAGCTATCCAACTGGTTGTCTCTCTGTACAGATATTGTCTCTGTGCACAGATTTCAATAAACTTTTTCTCCAAAGAAGATTTTGCTTTCCTGGTACTTTTGTTCCCTCCAAGGTCCGGGGATGGCGTGGCTGATGGATCCCTAGGTAAATAAGGCTTCAGTCCCTTTAGACAGAAAATGAATCAAATTCTAGGCTTTTGCTTCTCCCCCCCAATACCTTGCTATTCAAGTATATTATCAAATTTTTAAGATAATGTGCTTGTTTTTCTTTAAGCAAACATTCTTATTCACATATCCACCCATGTTCAATAACCACACTTAAGAACATTTGTTTAACCTTTCCCGAAGAGGCTCATGTTGAATGGGGGAAACAGAAGATTTTAGGCTGCAGTTCTGTGCCTATTTATCTGGAAGTGTTATTCTTATTTCTGTTTTTAATTGAATTTATATACCGCCCTATACTCACAGGTCTCAGGGAGGCCCGCAGAATAAAATCAAAATATAAAACCAGAAAATACATAATCAAAATAAAAACAACCCAATAACCCCCCCCCCCAAAAAACCCCCAGCACATTTTAAAGGGCACAGGATGTCAATCAAATCAAATCAACCAAAGGCCTGGTTAAAAAGGAATGTTTTTATGTCCTTGCTTTGAACTCATCGGGACTGACTTCAGAGTAGACGTGTGTAGCATCGGGGCAACAGGCAAATGTTAGGCATTGGCAGGGCCGGATTTAGGTTTGATGAGGCCCTATGATACTGGAGGTAATGGGGCCCTTTATATGTCCAGCTGTCCTTTGTCAACAACAAATTACCACTGTTTTTTGTGATGAATATATGCTATATGGTACGCTATATGGTAATTTATGCTATATGGTAATTTATGGACCTAATAGGTATCTAAAGTCATTTGCCACTGTTGCTGTATGTAGGTTTTATTTTATTTGTTTTCTATCTTATATTTTGAAAATGTACATCTAGTAGTTTTTTCCCCTTTAATTTTTTTGGGGGCCCCCAAGAGAGTGGAGCCCTTAGCTATACGTAGCTTGTTTAGTTTATACGTAAATCCGGCAATGGTGGGGAAATAAAAACTGAAGCGAGCAGGCTTTGCAGGAAAGTTTGCATGCTCTAGTTGAGAAGCTGAGCTGACTCCGCCTAATCTAAGGCGGCTCTCTGAAGAGATTTCGTACTGCTGCTGCTGATTATGCGAAATATCATGCACACCCGAATGTGCATGACTCTTCTTTCCTTCCTTTTCCAAATTCCTAGCAACGGTGCCGATTTATCGGGATTAATCTGTAAGGGCGCTTGAACTGCAAGGAGGAACCAAAAGGCTGGGCAGCGGGAGGGTAGCCGGGCCCGTCTGAGCGGCGCGCCGGATGGCGGGCGTTCCCGGGGGCGGGGCCGAGGCGGCTGCGGGCAATGAAGGCACCGGCGCAGGATCTGAAAATGGAGTGCGACATCCTGGACGCGCTGGAGGCTCTGGGGTGAGCGGGGCGAAGGCGAGGCGGCGGAGCTCGGGGCGAGGAAGTTGGGGTACCGCTGCAGAGAGGTGGTTCGGGAAGGCCGGCTGGAGAGGAGGGCCGCTCGGGGATGCGCATGCAATCCGGTTCAAATCAAGGCACCCCTTTTAAAATACTCGCCGCCAGTGCCTTCGCTCC
This sequence comes from Podarcis pityusensis, assembly GCF_964106645.2. Classification (NCBI taxonomy): domain Eukaryota; kingdom Metazoa; phylum Chordata; class Lepidosauria; order Squamata; family Lacertidae; genus Podarcis; species Podarcis pityusensis. The sequence continues at coordinate 40,774,827 of NC_138028.1, forward strand.
CTTTGAAATCCCGGGGTTCCCCTTGGCCTCCCCTTTGACTCTCGTGTGCGTGGGAGAATTGTTCGTGGAGCCCCGGGTGGACCAAGCGCGGCATTTGCGCGCGCGCGCGCGCGTGACACGCTTTCAAAAATCATCTGCTCTGATTCTGCTGATCAAAGACTGGGAGAGAAATCAAAAGAAAATAAAGACCTACGGGTATCGGGCGGTATATAAATTCAAATAATAATAATAATAATAATAAACAAATAATATCCAAGTATTAATGAATAATAATAGGTAGACATTTGTTTCTCAACTTCGCAGCGTCATCTGTTTAACAGGCGCAGAGTTTTGATTGCTCACTGAGTACCAACTGCTGAGACTGCTCTGTTGCAGCAGTATTTATCGCTTCCAAATGTGTGCTAATTTGATTAGTTGAATAGGAGTGCTCCCGCTTTGACCAAAGAACTTTGGTAATACATGCAAAATACATGCAATATTTATTTATTTATTTTAAAAAAAAATAGCTAGAAAGATTGGTAGAACACCATAGTAGTCTTGCAATAATTGAAAGTAAGAATCAGTGGGTACAAATGATTATATACTGATGTCCCACTGGCAGCCCAATCCTCCTAACATGATCACAAGGAAGAAAGCTCTGTGGTTTCAGTGTCACAGCTTCCAAGTAAGGTTGCTTAGTTATTGCAGCCTTAAACTTATTTAACTGCCCTGGCCTGCGCTTTCTTGATGGGGGAAGAAAATGTACATATTGAGATGGAAGAACCCCCAGGTTTTATAGTTTGCCATGTATGCTACCATATTCCAGGGACTTTTTATCTTCTTCATGCCCCATGTGTGGTGTCCCTGAATGAGAAATTGGCATGTGGCAAAACTAGACTCAAAACGAAATTCCATCCAACAAGCATTGGAGAAGTGTGTAAAAACACATTAAAAAAACACACAATGCATTGAGGCTAGGATTATAGGCAGGGTGTAGGACAAATGCTGGAACTGTAAATTCTTAGCATGTGCATGTATTTCACAGATGGGAGTTTTAAATGAATTTTTGTATTTCATTCTTAGTTACATAAAATGTTGCTTTCTTTTTATTGATGTCACACACAGCAGAAGCACAATACTGCATGCATAACTCTGTGTGATGGCTTGTACAGTGGTACCTCTGGTTACGAACTTAATTCGTTCCAGAGGTCCGTTCTTAACCTGAAACCGTTCTTAACTTGAGGTACCACTTTAGCTAATGGGGTCTCCTGCTGCTGCTGCGCCACCAGCGCACGATTTCTGTTCTCATCCTAAGGTAAAGTTCTCAACCTGAGGTACTACTTCCGGGTTAGTGGAGTCTGTAACCCGAAGCATTTGTAACCCGAGTTACCACTGTACTGTACTCATTTGCTTCTGTATGGAGTAGCAGGTGAATCAGAAGTTCACATGTATCCGGTAATGTTATAGGTGCTTGTTACAGTTCAAGCTTTTATGAACATCCTGGAAAGTTCATAGCAAAAGCCCATCTGGTCCTGCATCCTGTTTTTACAGAGGCCAGCCAGATGAAAAGCCCACAAGCTCCCCAATTTTGCTCTCCAGCAACAACTAGTCAAAAGCATATTGCCTTTAATATTTGAAGTACTACATAGTCTGTATGATGCATTTAGAATAATCTAGGTGTATGCCTTGGAATGCAACGTGTGCAGTTACGCTTGGCATTTGATATACGGTAGTTATTGGCAACATGTTGAAACATTGCTGACCATTCTTTAAAAATGTTAGTACAAAAACTGCCATGGGATTTCCATCCATTTACAGTAACAAATTTACAAACTTGTAGTTGGCTTTTTTAAAAAAATTGCCCCTGATTAATCAGGCAGAAGATTTTGATTTTTTAAAGTATTTGAATACAGTGTGTATATAAATGCATGTTAAAAGAGGCATTCTCACTTCTCACACACAGGAGGAATGGTTCTTCTAAGACGAAAACATATTCTTCTGAAATAGTTTTATCCCATATGTGAATTTATTTGATAGATTAAAACTCATATAATCAACATTTGGTTGCAGCCTTAATAAATAATAAAAATAATCATTTAATTCATTTCTGTGGAGTCAAGAGATGGAAGGAACAAATGACATAATGGTAAGAAGTAAAGTTGTTCCCCACCCCCCAGCCAAAAAACCCCCAGCCAATTCTTTTGTTATTACAAAAAATAATCTTGAGAGGCGTAATTTTACATTAGGCACTCCTCTGCATATTGTACAGATTTGTTGTCGCTAAAACAGATCCATATTGAAGTTCTGTTTGCCTTAAACATTTTAAAAATGGGTAAACAAAAAGAGTTATTTTTGATTCACAACCACTTTAATTGCACACACTCAGCTGTCCAACAATAATACACTCTTACTTTTCAATAAAGGAATATTTGTGAATGACTGAATAAATTCCACAGTGAAACAATTTTTCTACTTTTAAATTTTAATTCCTGTACTTAGGTCATATGTTTTGTGTTCTGTATTTTGCTCCCCAGGTACAAAGGCCCTCTTTTGGATGAAGATGCCCTTAATAAAGCAGCTGAGAGTGGTCTGGCTTCACAAGACTTCTGCGATCTTTGTGTTTGGTTAAGTTCCCAAATACAGCCGTTGTGTGACTTGGAAGAAAGCATCTCCTCAACAGCTGGTAATTTGACATGATTTTAATCTGTTGGAATCTTGTTTGTGTGTTTGTCATAGCTTTCCGTTTTGTAATTTATCTATAAACATCTCATGAATGTTTCACTTTGGAAATAAATTTGTTGTGGAGATAATTGAAGTGATTTTTGACATTCTGCTGTGGTATTAACACAATTAATGAAGAAAAGTAGTGATGTTTCTACAGTCTTTCTAACCTGTAGATCTATTATCGAGGGGGGGGGATTGTGTTTGTTTTGTCACCTGATTGAACAGAGTTGAACTGATCATGTACTCAAAAAAATTAAGAGGATTCTTTTATATTGGTGAACATGACCCTAAAACCTTCATTGCTTGAACCGAAACTCAAACACAAGCACTTTAAAACAGGAAAGGTACCTGACTTCTCCCTACAAAGGCAGACGAAAAGAGACCCGAGTCTTTTTCAGGTGTAATGAATGGAATGCAGAAAAGGTATCACGTGTGAGTTGAGGCAGTGGAGAGAAACATACTAGCTGCACACATACAAAGTGTTGATTTCAGTTGCCTTCTAGCTTGTGAAACTGCAGAGCTGGGAGCCTCTTGTATGTAGCCAGGAGCAGCGAGGAATGAAGCGCCTTATATTTGGGTATTTTTTCTTGTTTTCCTTTCCCCACTCCAATTTTAAAGGTGTGGCTTATTTTCGGGTGCGGTTTATATTCGGGCCAATACGGTAATGGGTTTATACTTCTTGTTCTTTGCTGCTGCAAAATACAAAATACCCTGCACAAAAATAAATTCAGGTTGTGTTTCTGTGCCATTCATTCTGTCTTTTTGTTGGACTGACTTAATTCTGGAGGATATGATATTAGTTCAGAGCATCACATTATTCTGATTTTTAAAATTAGGGTTTTTTCCAGCAAAATGTTACTTAAAAATCTTAAGAGCAATTTGTATGATATTTTTTTCTGAATTAGTTCACCTGGTTCCCAACTATTTTTTAAAGCACCAGAGCTGGAACCTGATATGAGGGTTTTTTAAGTGTATGACACTTTCTTCCCCTATGTTCTTAAAGGTGGTGAAGATGTTGAAAGTTTACAGCTTGAGATGAGTGGCTTTTTAAAAGAGCTGGCTTGTCCATATTCATCACTTGTGTCTGGAGAAATTAAAGAGCGGTTAAAAAAGAAAGAAGATTGTCTTAAAGTCCTATGTAAGTTACCAGAGTCTTTCTGTTTGCAGTTTTACAGGTGACTGTTTTGTTTCACGCAGAATTCTGGAGACAGAAAAGGCCCACTTTTTCTGGCCTTGTACAGCCTACATCCAGGCTTATGCACTGCAGGAGCCACATGGCAGCAGAGAATAATATTTGAAACCTGGGTACAATAGTTTAGAACTGAACAAAAAAAGGTCCACTTTATGCTGCCATATATCTGCCTGTCAGGAAGTCACAGGGCTGGTTTCCACTGCTGACTTCTACCCCATTACATTTCTGCATTTATAACTGGGCAGAGAATGGTTTGTGTGACGTGGGCTCTGTTTGGAATCAGGCAAACATTATTTCTAGACCAGATGCTCCTTTCAAGAGTGCAGCCTGGTTCTTGCTAATCTTTCTGCAAGGAATTGCAATGGGATTGATCAGTATGAACCAACCAACAGATTATTTCCTCTAAGGGGGAAGAGGGGGCTTTCCCTAGATGTGGATTTCCTAACACATCATTAAATTATTGACTGATAATCTGAAAAGGAAGTTTATATCAAAATATATTTCAGATGCATTTTTCATCGTTCATTATTACTTAAAACATTATTATGTGCAACAGTTGTATAGCAAGGGTGTGGAACCCAGAAACCAAATTCAGTTCTTCAGCCCTCTGCTTGGCCCCTGGGACTCTTCCCAGGCCACTCCCCCTCTCCCCAAGCCCCGCCCCTCACTGTCCCTGCCCTCAAGTGCTTTTGCTGGCTGAAATGTGTCATTGGATTGAAACAATGCCTCTTGCTTGCCTGGATAGAAATGGGTGGAAGGGGAGATCTCTGACTTTTGCATGGCAGTGCAGCGAGCAGCATTCCAAAGGCCAGGCTCCACCCACATTCCAAAGGCCAGGCTCCACTCATCTGTGGCTCCACCCACTTTTGCCTCTGGTCCTGCCAACCATTGGCATGTGGCCCCTGCAAGGTTGTTCACTGCCTGGTCTCTGTAGCCTTTGTGCTGAAAATGTTGTAACACTGACATGGCTTTTAAATTCTTTTCCATTTTTTCTTTGCATCTTGTTTAATTTTCATATTTACATCCTCACCCAGTTCTGACCAGAGAGCATTAATCTTACTGGTTTGCTTGTTGAAACACATTCACGGATCCTTCTCTAGCTTTTACGTATCTTCCCCCCCCCCCCCACCTCCAGTATTTTTAAGCACAGAACTTCAGGCTTTGCAAATATTGAAATTGAAAGAACATAAAAGTTCTCATTTGACAAAGAATAATGACATCCACCAAGAAATCCAAATGATCTGCGACGTCCTGGGTCTACCAAAGTCATCACCTTCATCTTCTGATATTCCGGTCTTATTAAGCAATATAGAGTCAAAGGTACAGTGTGTATTTTCTACATTTGAGTGTCATTGGTATTAGTTTTGTACACCTGCACAGCCCCAGTCCCCTGTAAAAAAACAAAAGCCAAGGAGTTGAAAGGGCCTTCTCAGGGTGACAGGCAGATAGGGTACCTGTTTAGGAGCTTTTTTTCAGTGGGAACTCCCCAGAACTCCGTTCCAACACCTTTCAGGCGAGTTCTGGCACCTCTCAGGTGGGCACCGTTGCCATTCTAAAACATAGAGGGAGGCGCTCATGGTGAGTTGTGACACCCCCTTTTCTAGAAGAATGGCACAGCTAGTAGTTGCTCTGAAATGCCCTATGTTTTTGTTCAACTGGAAAGAATTATGGCATCAGGGGAAGCCTGCATAGTTGTTGCCCATAGAGCCCCACCTTGGGTGAAGGATTCCTGCATTGCAGGGAGTTGGACTACATGATCATCATGGTCCCCTTCAACTCTACAGTTCTGTGATTCTGTGATTCCCCACCCCCCCACCCTCAGGTGTGTGTGGTAGCAATGGAGCCTGCATTGGTAAGGACAGCCATACAACCCCTTTCCTCATTAGATGTCCTGTCACGTGTGAAGAAATCTGCACAGGAACCCAGAAAGAAGTCTAGGTGACTGTAGCAGCTCTTATGTGTGGTAGCTGTTTTGCCTGCCCTTTGACCCTCTCCACGCTGCTGTCCCCTTGCTTACTCCGGCTGCAGCACCTAGCATCTTCTCACAACAGCAGCTGAAGAAGAAAGGTAGTGTTTCACTCCTAAGTGAACCAGCCAGGGAACACGGCATTCTTCCATACTTGGGCACAGGCAGGAGGAGTCAGTCATGTGGTGAGGGGGAAGAAGCATCTGGCCTGCCTGTGTGAATCATCTCATAAGATGACATTGAGAGAAAGGATCCAATTGTCTTTGTGGAAATTCTATTGTACTTTAGTGTCACTATGTAGATACACAGGATTCTTGTAATTGGTTTTATATAAATATATGTATCTTTTACTTTTTCAGGTTAAGGACATTTTATCAAAAATGCCAAACACTTATGTGGGCAAATCTCTGCTTAAAACTCCTTTGAATGCAGATCAAATGGTAAAAATTAAGTTTTTTCACTTTTATATTCAATAGCATACAAATACCTGCTGAAATTGATTGCTGCTTTTTGCTTTTCTGTCTTTATTTGGATCAAAAGTGAATGCATTCTTCTATGATTTTTGACATAAAAGAAGAAATTTGTAGCACCTGTAGTTGAAAAGTGTTGTGACTATTTAAAGTATTTTCTGTATTTTAGACTGCTATTGAACTGTTTTGTGCTCCAATGCCATAGGGAAGGTTGGAAAAAATAAACGAGACTCTTCTCAGTGAATATGAATGCCGTCGTCGTATGTTAATGAAGCGCTTAGACGTAACTGTACAGTCCTTTGGTTGGTCCGATAGAGCAAAGGTAAACATGTTTTATCAACTTCCTGGTAGCTGACTCTCCTGTGGTTCCATAAGCATTTAATTGACGATGCACAATTTGTTAATATAACAGTTTTATATTGTAAATACTAGAGAGAATCCTAGTTACTGGTTTCTCTCTACATTCAAGGGCATAGTGGGTTTTTTTTTAAAAAAGGGATTGTATTAGATATTTTTCTGTTAAAAATACTAGTTCAAAGGTATACATATAGCCAAGAACTATGTGTGCAACTGCAGTTTCTTTGAAATTCCTTCTGCATGAGTCCTGGCAGCTGAAGAGACAAGCTGCTGCTTAAACTGAAAACTGGCTTGCAACTTTGGCAGTGGGAGCTATGAAGCAAAAACACCACCACCTTAAAATAAAGCTCTGAATGCATGTATGATTCATTTTACCTCCTAACTGCAACCTTCCTCATCTATAGCATTACTCAAATAGCGACAAATGTTGTTAAGGCGTTCGGCCAGCTGTTCCTCTTGTTGCAAGGACCTTATGTGATACTAGACTGCAAAAAGGAACACATGGCATATTGGACATAACTTAAAGTGCTCCCCGCTTTTGTTTTAATATTTCTGCAACTCTGCAATATGTCTACATTTATTTTTAAGGTGAAAACAGATGATATTGCAAGGATTTATCAACCCAAACGTTATGGACTCTCTCCTAAATCAACTATTTCATTAGCCCATCTTCTAGCAGCTCGTGAAGACTTGTCGAAGATCATAAGAACAAGCAGTGGATCGTCACGAGAAAAGACCGTTTGCTCTATCAATAAGGTAGGATTTCCCCCTCATGCAAGATGAGCTTTAGGAGCTTTCTTGAGCTGACCCAACCATTCATAATACGCCAGTGCTTGTAAACATGTCTAATGTGTGAAGTGCTTAATAACTGAATGTCTTCCTGGTAATCTAATGAGGTTGGTAACTGTGCACTGAGGAATCTGAATTCCTCTGGCTTTATTATTATTATTGGATTATTTATTAAATTTGTATACCCCCCCCCTATACCTGTAGATCTCAGGGCGTTGATAGGAGAGCATCCCCTGGAAGCCCCATGTGCTCAGTGATGGGGGAAATATGGAATAGAAATGTACTAAAATAAAATTTTAAAACTTTGCTTCCACTGCAGGTCTTGATGGGAAGAGTACCAGATCGTGGAGGCAGACCAACAGAAATTGACCCACCACCACCTGAAATGCCCCCTTGGCAGAAGAGACAAGATGGTGGTGGTAGAGGGGGAAGAGGAGGAGGTCGAGGAGGAGGGGGGGGCTGGGGGGGAGGGGGTGGTGGTAGAGGAGGAGGAGGGGGTGGAGGTTGGAGAGGAGGGGGAGGGGGTTTTCAAGGGAGGGGAGGAGGCTACGGTGGGAGAGGTGGGTATGGTGAGTCATATGGTGGAAGGGGAGGGGGAGGAGGCTACAGGAGATACTGATACCACTAAATGTTAACTGACACAAACTGTTCATTGGGAGTTTGGGATAAATTGTAGCTGACTTTGCAGCATGATGTTTGACTTATGTTGGTCATGCTTTTTTGAAAATTAAAATATTCGGTTCCCTATAAATCACTTTGCACATGATAGCTTTCCTCCACATGCGACTTCCTTTTATGAGACTGCATGTACGTGTGTGCATTTGTCAGACGTGATGATCTATATGTGGTCTAAAACCATGGTTAGCAGGGAGTTCCTGTATGCAGCGTCTGTGAGAGACTGTGAGCCCAGAGAACATGCAAGGTTTTCTGTATAGAAGTGATATCTATGTAGAAAATGTTCCATGTGCACAGTGGCCTTATATGTTTCAAGTGTAAAATAACGGTTAAAGAAGCCATTGGGTTTTTTGACTCTGAGATCTGGATTTTTATGTAATATGAGAAGCTTCGGAAACATGAGCATTAACAAAATAAAACAGAATATAAAATTAAAATTGATTTTCTTTGTAAGTTTTCAAATTGCAGTGATTCCCTCAAACGTGGGAAGCATTGTATATTAGATTTGGCCTCCAATTTCTTCAAAATGTTTATGAAAAATGTAGAAATGTATACTAGCTGTAATGTTATCGGATTCAAAATTAAAACTGCAGGAGGTTTCCATGAAAATGCTGGGGGGATGCAAGTCTGTATTTTTTTTTGCAGTGACGATAATTGGAGGTCTGCATTTTTTGGTTGGCCTTGCTAGCCAGGCTATTTCTGCTTGCCAGCTGGCTGGCTGCAAGCAAACACCTTCTCCCAACAGCAAAAACGATTGCTCCTTTCCTGTAGGAAACACTGGAGGAAAGTATTCCAGCTTCACCTGATGCATGGCCAAGTCTCTCTGCTGAGTAGCTGCTGAAGGTGTCTTCATCTCCTCACTTCTCTTTCCTGTGAGAGAGAAAGGGGGATAGTGCAAGCTTCTGCTGATGCTTGATGGTGTGGCACAGAGACCCACCACCGAGCAGCGGCTGCAGGTAGCTCCCCCCTCTCTTCTTTTCTCTCGGGGAGCACAGCAAAACTGCTGGGAGGATACCCACCAACTCTTACTGCTTCTAAGTTGAAAGGAAGGGTTTACACACCACTTGATGTGGTGAGCATAACTGCCAATACCATAACCCATATGGATAAGACAAAATTCCAAACATCAGGAGTTCCATAAAATGGACCTATACCATGAACTTACAATAAAACTAACTGGTTCCCAGTGTGTTCTGCTAGAGTTGGCTGTTGAGAAGGAAGGAAAAAATGTGTGCGCATGGACCTAGAAATGTCCTTGCAACTTTCCCCTCCCACATGATGTCATGCTTACATCATCCTTGCTTCCTAATAAGTAAGCACGGGGGCTGGAAATATTTGACAAAGCTAACCACTAGAGTAAGCAGAAGAATAGGACGGTGGAACCTCGGTTTTCGAGCATCTTGGGAACCGAACGATTTGGAACCCGAATGCCGAAACCCAGAAGTAATTGCTTCCGTTTTCAAACCCGCCTCGGAAGTCGAACGGCTTCTGAGGCATGTTTCTCCGTTTTTTTCAATGGATTTTGCCCACCGCCCATTGATCCTTGGTTTTTGGATATTTCAGAAGTCGAACGGTCTTCCGGAATGGGTTACGTTCGAAAACCGAGGTTCCACTGTATCTCAGTTGGGGCCTCTTTCCTGCATTTCTTTCCCTGGGAGAAAAACAAGTTTTTGTCCTCCTTCCTTGTATACAGAGTTACGTATACACATATCCTAAGCTCATTCTAGCTGTTAGATAGTACAGAGTTGGTGTTTTTAGTTTAGTGGAGAGCAGATTATACAAGTATCTCCAGCTAGAAGGAAAAAAAGCGAAGAGTGGAATATTACAAATATTCTCTCTGCCCAAGCATGATCAGCTTGCCAGATGGAGCCACCCTCCCTCCTCCCCTACATGCTGTTCTGGGGTTCTGTGAGCCAGAGGTTGGGGAAAGCCTGAAAGTCTTTGCACAGGGCTTCCCTTGACAGCATTCATTAAGTAAATTCCACCCTAAGACATCTATCTACCCTGTTTTTTAAAATGTAAACTATTTTTTTTAAACATTCCTTACCCTTTGCAAATCACAATATATTTCAAAACAGTAAATTACTGGCAGTTTTGATCCCTATACAGGTGTGTCTTGTCAACCTAAAAAAAATGCAATAAATTAAACTTGCTTGATTTTTGAACGTTTCTATAAATCGGTTTTTTGTACGTTTTAAACCTGAACTGTATTTTGTGAAACACATTTTCTGTAAATAGTTTTGTGTTAAGAGCAATTCCATTTATGTTTGAACACTTTCCTTTTAAAAATGCTTGTGGACATAGTGAAAACCTTGTGCTTTTTGACAACCAACTGGAGAGTATTTTGTGTTTAAGAAATAGGTTGTTTACACCTGTGAGCACTGAGAAATAAAGTACTGTAAAGCTGTCATCAATGTAGCTTTTTGTACACTGAATACTACTGGCTAGCTACAGTATGCAAGAGGGACAGGCCTGTGATCAGGAACCAGCAGTATGGGGATTGGCAGTGGCAATGGTGCTTGAAATTAAATAACATAATGTGGTAGATCAGGGCAACTTCTATTTTTCTTCAATCTTTATGTAAGCTTTTCTGGAACATTGCATCATAAGCAGTGTTTTCCCATGTCTCCCTTCACAGCTGGCAATTGCATGCACGCACACAAACACACACACCCCCCTAGTTCTCCAGGAAGGGACAGTCATAGCTCAGTGGTAGAACATCAGCTTTGCATGCAGAATGTGCAAATGTAGAGTGGCCATGGTCAATTTTTGCATTGAGCCCTAGAAGATGTGGCCCCTCGGGCTGAAAAAGATGCCTCATCTGGTAAGAATAAAAGAGCCTTTCTGGATCATGCCAAAAGCTAGAGGCCTATAAGAATCTCATAAGCATTTGTGAGTCTCAGCAACTGATATTTGGAGGCAGAACATAGCCACTGACATCCTTATCCCCCATGAATTAGTTTATTCCTCTCTTGTTGTTGTTTAGTCGTTTAGTTGTGTCCGACTCTTCGTGACCCCATGGACCAGAGCACGCCAGGCACTTCTGTCTTCCACTGCCTCCCACAGTTTGGTCAAACTCATGTTTGTAGCTTCGAGAACACTGTCCAACCATCTCGTCCTCTGTCGTCCCCTTCACCTTGTGCCCTCCATCTTTCCCAACATCAGGGTCTTTCCCAGGGAGTCTTCTCATGAGGTGGCCAAAGTATTGGAGCCTCAGCTTCACGATCTGTCCTTCCAGTGAGCACTCAGGGCTGATTTCCTTAAGAACGGATAGGTTTGATCTTCTTGCAGTCCATGGGACAGTCCATGAAGAGTCTCCTCCAGCACCATAATTCAAAAGCATCAATTCTTCGGCGATCAGCCTTCTTTATGGTCCAGCTCTCACTTCCATACATCACTACTGGGGAAACCATAGCTTTTACTATACGGACCTTTGTTGGCAAGGTGATGTCTCTGCTTTTTAAGATGCTGTCTAGGTTTGTCGTTGCTTTTCTCCCAAGAAGCAAGCGTCTTTTAATTTTGTGGCTGCTGTCACCATCTGCAGTGATTCCTCTTTTAAAGCTATACAAATTGGCGGCCATCACTACAACTTGTGGCAGCAAATTCACTCATTTGCCTATGCACTGTGTGAAGGTGCTTTCTTTTGTCTTCTCTGAACCTTCCAACATTCAGCTTCATTAGATGGCTCCAGTTTCCAGCGTTATGAGAAAAGAAGAAAGACTTTTTATCCATTTTGCCCATGTGATGCATAATCAGGAGTTTGAAGTAGATTACCGGGAGAAAGCAAAAGTTAAAAAGGCAGATCAAGAGATTATCATAATTCACCTGAAGCTTGGTTCTCTTACAAATGTGATCCACGTACAGACCGCTGTTAGTTATTCTCTGGCAACATGTAAGAACTAACATGTTTCTAATTTGATGGATGCAGTTAATTCTCAATCCTTCATGTCTGCTTATGGTAAATACCAGCTGTCACCACGTGGGGTGCACCTGCATTAAGAAACATTCTCTGCATGGAACTGAGAGAGGCAGGATGAAAATCTCAGCACCTTATGCCAAAAATAATTATGGGAATTGCATCTGGCTGATCAGCTAAGAACTGAAAGTCTCTGGAGGCTCTTGCCAGACCCAAGGCTACCACAGATAGTTCAAGAACAGAGCACAAAAAATTACTGTGTAACTTAATTTTAATAAATATCAAACAAAAAATTGCACTTTAGCCAACCTTTATAGCCTGTACATTTTATAGATCAGTTTCTTTGATTGTCATAGTTTCACATATATCACGGTCAATGAAAGCAATTTATTTAAAGAAAAATAACACACAATTGGTGTTACAACGTATTTCTAATACTTTTTTTATTTTACTATTTTCATCTTGTTTGAACAACAGTAAATGTGAGGTGACTGGCATAAATATAAGACAACAGGCCTAACAAGGTGCCAAGTTTGCGTTGCTTTGGCATGTGTATTTGGCACAAAGAATGCTGAGGGAAAGACGATGAGCTAGGTCAGTACCACTCATGGACAGCTGAATGTCAAGATACTGTCTTTCAAAAAGTTCGAAATGGCTGCCATGCGTGTGCTAGAGCAGTAATACATGCACTTGCTTGCACTGGAGATGACCCATACCTATGTTTCCTTGACAAAACCGTACTTGTTAACAGAACTGTGCTTGTGGCACCAAAGCCTTGCCACAAACAATGCATGCAGCTGCTTGAGAGGATAAAACTACAGCCTAAGCATATGGGAGTTCACCCCAAGATAAATCCCAGTGAGTTCCACAAGGCTCATTGTTGTGCAACTGTCCCCAGAATTAGGACCTTCATTTATTTTATGTACTCTGGTCTAGCCAAATATCCTGAGTCAATATAAAAATACTGAATGACAAAGCAGTGCAGAATCATAAAAACCAATCGTTCACAGAGGTTAAATTTCAGCCCAACTCAGAAAGGCAACTTTAACAGATGCTCTTCAAAATAGTAACAGCTGGCAAGAGTTGCCACTGAAAAGACTGTCGTCTAAGTCACACCCTGTTTATACCTCAGATAGTTGTGGCATTCTTAGCAGAGAGAGCCTCATTGGATCATACTGGATGTGAAGGGCTTCCTTCAGATAAGAAGTCATTTAGGCTTTTAAAAGTCAGTTCCAGTTCTCTGAAATCTGCCCACAAATTAATTAGCATACCAGTCCAAATGTAGCTCTTTTAGGGCCGATGTAATTTGTTTCTTCTTACTATTTCTTATTAATAGCTTGGTCTGCTGCACTCAGGACAAACTGAGCTTTCCACACAGTGGAATGGGATTTTCCCATTATGCTAATCAAATCTAGGTTTACCAATACATGCATGTTGAGGGCAAGGTCTTTGTTTCCTGGGAAAGGGTACAACTAGTGCCCCATGTATAACTTGAAAAATGCACTCCTACTCATCACTGCTCACGTGGGCCCAGGTAGCATTTCCAAGCAGCATCTTACCCAGGGCAGGCTCTCCTATCTACTACCATATTTACTAATAATTAACATGCTTGTCTTAAACAAACTGATTATCAACCTTCCTCAATCTCATAACTCACTCTAAGCACCCATTAAGAATTTTGACTGCCTCACTGGGATTTGAGAAGGTAAGCTATAATCAGGTACCACCTGCCTACTAATGACACTGTCATGCAAAACCTCACACCATTGCCATGCAGATGTTAAAACAATGTGTGAGACAAAATGGAATCCAAGTCCTATGGCTCAGTTAACCACTCCATAAACATTCAAAGATTCTTACAGAAAGTTAGTTTAAGGTGAAATCCTACTGTCCCATAGGGTTTAGGGGGTGTCTTCTCCATGTTTTGTGCCAGAAAACAAGGTCTACCCCAGAGAACACTTCATTGCAACTGTGGAAACCACTGCCATCAGTGCTCAGATGACAAGGAGGAAGGGAAATGTGTGTGTTACGAGTAGACCAACTAGTCTAATACTAGTTTTGACTGGATACTTTGTAGGTTTGCCCAGAAAGAAAACTGTTGCCTGTGAGAAGACTGCTGAAGGAGGGCAAATGTTTGCAAAGGAAAAAGCAAACTTGCCAGATGTGTCAGTTTAGCTTTTCATTTCTATGTTCCCTAGATTGTTCTTGTTTAGTGTATAGCTTCTAAGAATCAACACAGTTCACATAGGTTTTAGAAAATCATGCTTGGTCAATTTTAAATATTACATATATATTTACAGTTTGTAAAGTGTAGTTACTTTATCAGCTCAGCTAACAATAAGAACAGGTGCTAGTTCCTTCAACTCACAAATTTACATTACAGAAGCTGCTCACATAAATAATCTTACAAGCCTCTTACTCTAGGCTTTGTAAGTAAAAGTACAAAAAAAGTTATTTAACCATGAAATTACTCCAAAAGGAGTAAGCATACACAGTGGAACACAAAGTACAAACACCACCATTGCTGGGCACATCATAATGTCATTCTTGTAAAAAATAAATTATAGACTCAATTTGAAGCCAGAGATTTAACCAGAAGTTGTGAATAAATATTAACACAAGCTACAGAAAGGGTCACAAGTGTCTGATACCATATTTTACAGTGCATCATTTATGTGTCAGTTCTGGAATCATGATAAGATGGAAATCTAAAGTGATTTTCGCAAGACAACACTAAGCAGCTTTTAGCATCTCTAATGCTATTTGTCCACAGGTCTAACGAATATGTATTGATTGTGCAGGGCTACAGTTTTGAATTATTAATCTTAATTATGCCAACCCTCCAAGGGCAGTAAGGTTGGCTGTAGAGGTAGGGGGTGTATCCAGCACTGCAGTATCATTCGCATAACAGGCGCCTGCGCACATAATAAAGCTCCCCCTCTTCCTTTCCTGCTGCCTGCAGTCAGCCCCCCCACTCCATCCCCGCCACCTCATGCCCTCAAAATGTGCTCCAAATGCTTGTGAGATATTCTGGAGCAGATTTGTTTTGGGGGAGGGTGTGCCGGTGGTCCATGAGCAGATTTCAGGACCGTTGTTTGTGTTAACCTTGTTCGCCATGCATACTGAGAGCTACACTGAATTCCACCCCTTGTTATGAAGGCAGCAAGAGTAATTCTTGCCATAATTCCAAATGCCGTCATTTCCGCCAAACAAAGGGCAAACTGTTTGAAACCTGTTGACAAGGCATGCATATGCCCACAAGTACTAATATCAGGCAGGACAGGGAAGACTGAACAGGAATACCTCTGTTTAAAAACCTGCCGCTCTGCATACGTTTGAATGCATCGCCCTCAAAGGTCCCATTGCCTTTACTGTCCACCTGGCTACAAGCAGTCTCCATGTTCCCTGCTGTCCAGTATGTGGTTTCTTCGAATGCTGAGGAATTCGATTTTCTTATGTGCCTGTTTAAGCCGTAGCTTTAAAGCTTCATTCTCTGTTGTAAGGATGTTTCTCTCCTAAGCAAAAAACACAGGTTGGTGTCATCCGAGCAGAATATACTTTAAAGAACAGTTTCGGTATCTACAGTCCTCCTTAGCAGAAACACTTGCTTGACTAGCATCTTATTCTCCAGGTTCACTTAACTATTATTCAAATCATAACGGCTTGAACAGTAAATGGAGTGAAAAATAAACAGCTGTCTGCATAAGAGAGGAGCAATTACTGCTACTGCATCTCTCAAGAAAACGAGACATGCTCTCGCGTGCAAAAGACAACATTTAATCAAGACTCTAAGAGAACACATCTGTCTAATATATAGATTTTTTTGCCTTATGCATTGTAGGCAATGCGAAGGGAGAAGGAAAATGTCGCTCCATCCCAACCTGACTACAAGAAAATGGCAGAGGAATGGATTTGATGGTAGCTCTGCCATTCTCTCCCCAGCCCAGTCAATGAGATTACAAGGTGGGATTGCTTTGTTATCAGGCTTCCACCCCAATGACACTCATTAGGCAGCCGACAGCTACTTCCCTTAAACGTATCACATCCCTTATAACTATTTGACATTTAGCAGTAGATATATCAGGGATGTTACCTACCAACTGAACAAAATTGAACCTGGGTCTTCCCAGTCTATTCTGACTTTCTCAAACTGGTTCCCATTTGTCATAGTGGTAATACTGCACACTGTGTTATTTATTACATGTGATTCTTAGAAACTGTTTGCGGTACCTGCTCTAATTCCTGGTATGTGGGTTTTAGAGCACAGGGCTCCTGCTTTGCTTTTTGACTGCAGTCCTTGTTTTCCCATTTCACATACGCCTTTTTACGACTAAGAACCGGGCTTGGACACGGCGACAGCGGAGTAGGCTGCAGAAGAGTGTTTTCAGGTAGCGTTCCTGGCTCTCTCTGTTGCTTGGGTAGCCCATCACTATGTGCCACCACTAAGTCAGTTTGCGTACTCTTGTGTAACACAGATGGCTTTAGCCTCACTGAGATCTTTTGAGCCGACACCCCCATAAGCATAATAGTTCTGTCTTTGCTCCCTTCACTGTGCTCCACAACTTCTCCGTTAGGAAATGGAAATCCTCCCTCCTCCAGACCTGTAGGGGATGGGAAAACGAGGGGATGGGAAAACACACAAATATATAAATATGGGAGATGAAAGCAGGGCAGTGGTTAAAATGAGTTGCATGCTATCCTTTAAACTTAATTATCAAAGTAGGTGAAATGCTTTGCTGATATAACTACCGTATTTTTTGCTCTATAGGACACACTGGACCATAGGACACACCTTGTTTTAGAGGGGGAGAACAAGAAAAAAAAATGTTCCCCCTCTCTGCTCAGTGCCCCTCCAGCGAAGCGGCAGGAGAAACGGAGCCCCTTCCATTTCTCCTCCCGCTTGGCTGAAGGGGCGCTGCACAGCTCTCCCTCTCTGCTGAAGCCAGGAGAGTCTTGCTCTCCCGGTTCAGCAAAAGGAAGAGCAAGACTCTCCTGGCTTCAGCGAAAGGAACCTGAAGCCCGCGGAGCGCAGCGGGAACTCGCACTGTACTCCGAAGGCTTCAGCAAAAGCAACACGAAGCCTCCGGAGCGTGGACGGAGCGCTCCCTCTGCGCTTTGGAGGCTTCGCATTGCTATTGCTGAAGCCAAGGAGCCTGCATTCGCTCCACAGGACGCACACACATTTCCCCTTAATTTTTGGAGGGGAAAAAGTGCGTCCTATAGAGCGAAAAATACGGTACATATCATTCTTCCCAGACTTCTCTTTCTATCCATTGTTGCCCACTTACTTAATTAATATCACTCCTGGCTGCATTGGTGAAGTGAAGAAACAAAACATCTACATGATCCATAATGTGGAGATAATAATATAGGGCTTTTGTGAGGATTACTGAAAATTTATTGAAAACATGTATATCTTGCTATTCCACTTTTTAAAGAAAGGCACGCAACGTTGTTTACAACTAGGATTCTAACTCCCATAATCCCTAGCTAGCAGGACCAGTAGTCTGATATGATGAGATCTGAAGTCCAACAACACCCAGGGACCCCAGGTTTAAGAAAGGCTGCTATAGGTGGAAATGGTGTAGGAGTGGAATGAAGTTGGGCTAACCCAATTTCTTCACTCATGAATTCTTCATAAGAAACTTTCTCACCATGCATGTGCTCTTTGAGCCCCATGGGACAAAGACTAGATGCAAGGGCTGAAGCAGGGCTGTTGTCTACTGCTGGGACTTTGGCTCTTCTCTTGCATTCAAATACTACCAGATCTTTGCATTGCTTGTGGCAGTTCATTCCACAATCTGCAAACAAATACAAACAAGGAAAGGTCATTGGCTTGAAACAAAAACTAAGCAGGTGGAGGGGTGTCTTTTCTCACACTAATATTTCATTTCCCACCCCATGAAGCCAAAGTTCTTTCCTCTGTAGAAACCTCACAAAATGCTAAAAAAAAAACCCAACTTACAGCACAAGTCGATGCATGATTGACTCTACTGTGTCCAATGTTGCTTACTCCCTACTAAGTGTGATTAGGATTGCAGCCATAGTTGTAATAAGCAAGGATGGAGTACTTTCCTTTACTATGAGTTACTTCTTGTGCCACTTTCATATTTATTAATGCAATATTTAATTCAGATCACATGGCTGTGTTACATTCTGCTGCTGCTTAGTATCCAAGCAATACAATCGCCTACCATTTAATGTCCAAAATGTGTGAGGGTAGGAGGGAATGATTCCTTAAATTATCTAAGTTGTTTTCTAGAAGGATGCAGGATCTGAGAGCTGGAAGTAGCCAGGGGGTGGGGAGACACTGGGGGTGACTTTGAGTGTTTCTAGGTGGTTCGTGCTAGACCCTCTCAACTTCCTACAGATTGAGACTTTGTCTCTCAGCTTATTCTTAGGTCTATTTCTCAAAGGAAAAAGTTTCACAACACAAAATGGGGTCATGGATATGGTAAGGCACTCTTAGTGTAGAACCACAGAACTGGTGTCATTTATAAGCCCTTTAAAATCATTAACAAAAGCAGAATGTGTTACCTTTGCATCTATATCCTTGTTTAATAACTCCCCAGAGCTGAAAATTCAAGCAAAGACATATTATCACACTACAGTGAACTTAAGACAGTAGACTCATACCTTTCCTCAACCTCAATTCACTACTCCAATTCTGCAAAGTCATCCAATCAAAATGACCCACCCGCATATGTGTTCTGAGGCTTTCTGCTTCTCCTTTTCAAAAATCAGTGCTCTGCCCCATTAAGAACAGACTAAATCTCCAAATAGAAAAACCAAGTGCTTTTTTACTGGGGGTACTCAAAGGTAAGCAGTACCCGCAACTTTTAAAAAAATGTTAAAAGTGTAGCACTTACTGTGACAACTTCATGGTACCTGAGCCTTCTTTTCTTAAAAAAATATTAAAAAGCACTAGAAAATCCTATACAAGAGATAAGTGTTGCTATCATCCACGGAGCTCCAAAACTATCAAAATCTAAACCACAATCACAATCTAGACTCCCTTGGATTCTTAATTGTCTAAGAAAATTACCAGCATGTTTTACCCACCACTTTTGCTGAATTTATAGTATTCTGTTCCATTTGGAACTGCTTAATGTGTTTTATAATTGTGATGGTTTTATTTGTTTTTATAATTGTAGATTCTATTGTTGTAACCCGCCATGGGATCTTACAGTGTTGGGAGGGTAGAAAATCTTAAAATAAAAAATAAAAATAAAAGAAAAGCTATGGTTCCTCCTCATTCTGGCAGCTAATAGCAATTATACTATTAAAAGCTAAAGGGGCAAAGTTAATTTAGCCATGCTAACAGCAAACTAGAGCTGATGCTGTAATAAAATATTTGTGGATAACAGTTTGCTGCACGCAGCATGTAGCATTATTTACTTTTTAAAATACCCCCTAAACCCAAGCTTACAAATCCAGCACAGTTGTCACAGAACGTAGGCTTCAGGTAAGTGGTCTCTTGGAAGTTGTGGGCGAAGCCAAGGCCTAGTTTAGAATAGATTGAGCTGGCCCTCATGAAGTAAGCTGTGATTTCATCCCTGCTAATCAGACCTTCCCTGTAAAAACATACACATACACAGAAGGAAGAGGGTCATTTGAGGTTTAATACTGCTAAAATCACAAGGAGTTAACAGTGTCTCCCGCTCTGTTTCACTCCACCTACACACACTGCCAACCCTCTGGTAAATTAGAGACTAAGGTAAATGCATTAATTCATTTTCACAGCAATGAACATCTAGAAATATATTACACGCACGCACACACATACACCCCACATGATCCTGTCAAGCAGGTCATGAGTTCTGCAGCAACTCATTTAACATTCAACAAAAACAGCTTAAGGAGCAGGCTTCACAATTGATTCTGAACATGCTGCACAATTATCGAAACAAAGGAGAAGCCCAGGGAATACTTCCTAACACTGAACCTTCAAATTGCTCTTTACAATTTCTAATGCAATTTGGGACAATGAACAGTCCTTGAGGAATATGGAAATTGCACAACAGGGGACTCCTCCCCTAAACATAAAAGAAGAACTTTGTTCCAACATTAACTCTTTGAAGGTAAGCAGGTTCCTGACTTGTAACTGTTGTTCTGAAAATAATCGCACAAATGGGCGATCTACCAATTGGAGGGAAGCTCAAGCTAGTGGTCTTGAGACATGCCTCCCCACCCAATTCCAGAATGCAGCCCAGCTACCCACAATTCTTCAGTCCATTCATCTGAGTGGGAAGCACGTGGGTGCAAGTTAACCTATTATGGCAATTAAAAAATGGAAGAGCAAAAGCATAAATGTTGTTTGGATGTACACACCTGTCCTTGTCCATTACACAAAATGAGAAAGGAAAGCTTGCTGCAATCTTCTCAAATTCTTCCTGAGAAATGTACCCATCCAGATCATGGTCGTAATTTTTGAAAACAGACTGAACAGAACAAAAGGGGGTAAATTAAATGGAACCAACTAAAAATCACTTCAGTTTGGTTTTTTAAAGCACTTGCTACAAGTTAAAATTATACGAACAAATACTACAATGTTCTATGGTAATTTAATTTCAAAATTAAATGCACTTTAGTACAGGCATTGTATAATGCAACTATGGCAACAGCCTGTGGGCATATCTATGTACATGCAGTCTCAGTTCCTCTCATAGGAAAACCTGTGCAGTGTTTTATGAAGCAGATTCTTGACTAGCATTTAGGTATATTGGAGTAAGATACTTCTGCAAGCTGCTCTGACTATGTTCTCTGCACATAAGTACATATGCTGCATACATATGGCAGCTTTGTCAAGTACACACCTTACTCTAATACTTCATTTAGCTTACACAACTTGACAAAGCACACGGTATGGCTACCTATCTGCTTTTCTCTCATTCTCCTCCTTCACTCTTTGAACATCTCGTAAATTCTCTTACATTTCCCACAGTTTTCTCCCCTCCTTGGGCACAGTAAATTGCAAGTTATATGCTGCAGTGGGGGGTCCTATATCTAGAGAGAAATCTAGGTTATCTCTCTAAAGCATAAGTGACAGTACTGAGATTCTTATACCTGGGCTACACATTATGGTCACCACTGAGATCAGCAGCCCCATGTTGTGTTTCCCACCTCCAGCTGTTTACATCTACAGCACTCACAGTATGAACTGAGGACACCATCAGAAAGCATGTTTCACTCTTTTTGCTCCATGCTTTTAGAAGCTGAGAGCATAGAAACCTACTGCATGATGGTCCCACTTAATGCTTCAAGGAGAATGGGAAATCTGAAATGAGTGGGAAACTTGCAACAGGGATATTTACCGTATTTTTTGCTCTATAACACTCACTTTTTTCCTCCTAGAAAGTAAGGGGAAATGTCTGTGCGTGTTATGGAGCGAATGCCTACAGATGGCGGGGGGATCTGCTGCAGTCGTGAGCAGAGGATCCATGGTTCCCCTTCCTTCCCTCCTCCGTGGCTTGCTTTGAAACAGCAAAGCGGGAGAAGAGCCGCTGAGTGGGGAGGAGAGAGGGACAGAAAGCCTGCTTGCTTTAAAGGAGCAAAGCAGGAGAGGAGAGGTTGGCTCCTTTAAAGCAAGAAGGCTCTCTGTCCCTCTCTCCTCCCCACTCAGCTCACTGAATAGCAGCAAAGTTTTTCAGCGAGCCGGGGAGGAGGGAGAGAAGCTGAGCCTGCTAGCTTTAAAGGAGCAAAGTGGAAGAGGAGAGGAGCCTTCTCCTCTTATACCCCTCTTCTGCATTATTAACAGCATCCTTCTCCACACACCCACGGGTGCTCCTTGTCCCTTGAGTGCTTTTCCTTCCTTCCCCACTTAGAACGTGGTTACAAAGCATGGATCCACATGGATCCTCAGGATTTTTGCACTGGGTCACCCCAAATTCACCATCAGATCACATAGCATGTCCATGGCTACAGCTTGCACCAAATAAATCACGCACCCACTGTTGCCTGGGGCCGCAGTGGTGCAAAAATGTGGTTACAAAGCATGGATCCACATGGATCCTCAGGATTTTTGCATTAGGCTACCCCAAACTCACCGTCAGATCACATGTCTGTGGCCACAGCATGAACCACAAAAATCATACATCCACTGTTTCGTTTAGAATATTTTTTTTTTCTTGTTTTCCTCCTCTAAAAACTATGTGCGTGTTATGGTCGGGTGCGTGTTATAGAGCAAAAAATACGGTACTCCCATGGTGAATGTACCATGAGCCAAATCAGGCTTGCAAGATGTTAATATAAAACAAGCATGATAAACAATTCGCATACTTACATCTACCATTCTCTGAACGTGTTTGCTAATGATCTTTGGGTCAGGTTTTGGGGCTACACCAGAGGCCCAGTCTGCTACTACTGGCGGTTTAGAAGGCGTCAAAGGCTAAAATAAGAATTATATACATCTACATTCAAACTTCATTTCCATGTTATTGAAAGAAAAATAAATCCATCTGTTAAGAGCAGTTATTCCTAGATGTTTTAAAATATCCTTACAAAAAAATAATAATTAAGCATTGCATGTATATTGAAAATGTAAGTAAACCAGTGAGACACAACTAACTTGGTGCATCCTAGTTGTATTTATTTATAATCCCACCTTTCGGAGCAGAGCTCACCCAAGGCAGTTCACAATCATAAAAGCACAATGACTGATATAAAAATAATCGAAACCTGCAAAGGCAGTAACAGTTCTTAAGAGGTCAATTAAAACAAATAACAGAGAGTAATGTGAGCTATACTTGGTTACGTAACTCTCTAGAAAAATATTTTTTTAAGACAAATTGGTTCAGAAAGGTGGGTTCTGAAAACCTCCGTAGCACAGAGGCCATGTGCACCTCTGAGGGGAGAGAATTCCACAGTCTATATGCTATTAACCTCACTCTGATTATATCATTCTCACAAGGATGGAAGATACCAAATTATAGTTGGCAAGTTGCACTTTCTCTACATTTGAAATATTCACATTCAGATGCTGTCACATACAACAGAATTGTAGAGTTGGAAGGGACGACGAGGGTCATCTAGTCCAACCCCCTTGTGATGCAGGAATCTTTTGCCCCATGTGGGGCTTGAACCCACAGCCCTGAGGTTAAGAGTCTCAAGTTCCATTGCTTAGCTATATCCTGGTGTGCATTGCAATACAGCAGCGTTGGAACCTGCAGTGCACCTGCAGGCGGCAGGTTTGAAGGAAGGTGGCTGTCATCTGGAGCCTCCTCCAGTCCGTTAATCACTCATGGGGTGACAGCAGAGCAGAGCTGAGCCAAAAGCCCATCAGTGCCCTGAGTTTGGAAGTCCCAATCATGAAGAACTGAGATACTGGGTTGCTTCAGCAGCTACTGGACTGACTCCAAAGAGAGCAACTCAAAAGGGAATTGGACAGTAGCCAGGCCCTCTCTTCTTCTCTTCTCTTCCCTCCTCTCCCCAGATGGTTTTCTGGCCTTTTGTCAAGCCTGTAGTGGGAGGCCAGATTAGGCTTGAGGTGTCCTGGGGAATGATAGTCACAATATATGCTCTTGTCACTATCCCTGGCTTTGAGAGGGCTTGGTTTGGCTCCCTTTTGACCTCCTGCCTGGCTTGTGGTGAAATACTGGTTTGAGGGTTCTACCATCCAGCTAAATTGTGGCCTTTTGGTATTCATCTCTGTTCTAGTATACTGGTTGCTAGGTTAGATTTTCAAAACAGTAAATATTCCATTTTTTTTCTTGCTAGTGCTGAACTTCTTTAAAATTTTCTGATATAATGTGCTCCAAAATGATTTTGATGCATCTGGGCAACAAATATTGTTATTTTGCTCATTTGAATTAAGGATCTTGTGCTTACTGAAATGTATAAATGGAATAGGTTACTGAGTGGTTTGCTATGGCTTTATTCATTGAAATATTACAGAGCTGAAAATCTATTGCTTCATCTTAAGTGGCTCCAAGTAATTCAAAGCACAATTTCTTCGCAGAAAAGCAGGATATAAACCCAAACTAATCTAGTAAAAATAGCACTGTTAAGTACCAACATGCAGGTTTAATGCACGGAAACTATAACTGAATTGCTAAGATTCTTACTGCAGCCCGGTGACTTTTTGGCTCTCGTGCATATGAAAGTTCATAGATTTCATCTTCCGTGTAGTAAAGATCAAGGGACAGCTGAAAACAAACACAGAAACAGTTTACACTCTAAGTTGCTGCAGCTTCTCTGGCAAGAGCTTGTCTTTTTAAAAGAAGTGTAACTGAAGCATTTTATAATGCATACTGAAATGGTATAAGCTTATGGTGTTGTGTTGTGTTGTGTTGTGTTGTGTTGTGTTGTGTTGTGGTTGTTGTTGTTGTTGTTGTTTTAAAAAAACTATTGTTTTGATTTTGATTTTTTTTAACAGAAAGTATTTAGGAGTACCTTTTAAAAGAAAGAGGATCAACAATGGAATTTAAAATCCCATTTCCAACAATACAGAAGTAATTTTTATACTTCAAGTTGGCAGCTTTCACTTAAGGTGCCTTTACACTTATATTGTGAAAGATCACAGATCTGTCCTTTTTGGATGTGTCAAGTTATTTTGCTAAAATGTAATGGGAAGCAAATGTTTTGTGGACCAAAGTCCATGAGAGAACAACTTGTGATAGCAGTGGCATGTGGGGTGAAGCATCTTACAGCTTCAGTTCTTAGAGCCAATTCTAATCTTAGTGTTGCAGAGTAGATACTCCCCAAAAAGGTTTCCATGAGTTTAGAGCTCCATGAGACCATGCTGATATATTCACTCCCACACAGGTGAGCTGCAGTGTGTGGTATGTACCCATGAGACACCTACCATTCACCCTCCACTCTCAGAAGTAGGCCACTGTCATGGAAAGTTACATGGAATCTGGCAATCTAAGAAGGCAACTGTGCATCTATTCTAGAACTTCTTATAGCTGTAGGACACCCTAGATAAGTGATGTAGTTTCGCATCACAACTGAACCATGACAGTACAGTATCTGAAAAGGCCATAATGAAGCACCATAAATTAGCAGCATTATGTTAGTGAATGATCTCATGGAAGTGGACTCACCAGCCCTCAGGAAAGCAAGTAGGTACACACTTAGTGGTTTTCCAAAAATCACAAGGCCTATCTGCCTATTGATATGTCACTGTACTGCTGAGCAAAGACCTACAATGCACTGTCAGGAAACTTTCGGGTATCATACGACAGGACAGGGTCTCAAAGATGTGCTCTCCCAAGCCAACATTCTCAGCACGTTCACACTCCTGTCTCAGTGATGTCTACGCTAGCTTTGTCATGTCCACAGAAGGGAAGGTGGCAGAATCTCCAAGGAGCCATCTTCAGGCACCAGACCAACTGGGCATTACAAAGATGTCTGCATCTGTGACACGAAGGCTAGCAACATTAACCTTGCCATGTAAGCAGTCCCTTGCAGATGACCGCAGTGGCTGGAGACAGACAGTCAGGTCATGTATCCAGAGGAGAAATGACCACTGGGAGAATGGCACAGGGAGAAGAAATACCATGGTGCATCTGCAGCAGCACACCTGGACGCATTTTGTTGCACCCAGATGCAGCAAAACATCTCTCCCATATCTGTCTCTACAGCCACCGCAGGCGCTGCAACCTTCCAAGAGTATGACTTCACCCCCAAAAGCGCATTCCGCCATTGTATCCTGAGACAGACAGATGCCAGCAACAACAACATGTGCAAAGACCTACAGGGAACAAATACCCTGCCTACCTTAAAATTGCTCGGCCTGGTTTAACAGTCCAAGCTTTCTGACATTTAAATAATTCCACAGGATGGGGGAAAGTAAAAGACATTTAAAATACGATCTGTAAAGACGGAGACTTACTGTGAGGAGATGAACAAGATCCTTGTTAGCTTCCAGGGGAGGGCCTATCTCTTGCAGCTGTATCAGTTCATTGACATGATTATACAAAGAATACAATTTATGTATATTAACTTTTTTGTCTTCCAAGTAATCTGGCATGGCCTCATAAAGGGAGATCAAGTCTTTTAGATGTACTCCAAGGATAGGGATCTTAAAGTTGCTGCACTCGTTGTAAGCACGTCGATAATTATCATAGTTCCTACAAGATGATAGCAGTTCTGTCATTTCATTAAACACCTAAAGAAAAACAAAGAAAAGCACTAATTCACTACGCTCACCATTAGGGCCACTTTAGAACCACATCACCAGCAGATGAATTTCGCATACTTGTTGTTAAATTCAATGTAAATCTACTGGCTGAAATTCAAGCCATGGCTTAGGACTCATGATTCTCCCCCCTCCCCTTCCCTTATCTAGTGTGGATAACAGTGGATGACATTAGAATCTTATATGTCTGTTTTAGATTAATTGCAGTTTAGCATAGCATCCTAATCCTAAACTGTGGTTAATCTTAAATACCGTGAGTTGAACTGAAACTTGCTTGTTTCAACTCGCCACTGTCCATGTTCAGAAACACAGTAAACTATGCTTAATCTAAAAACAGAAGTGAAGGATTCCAAACTCCTCCTTGCAATCCCACTGGAGGAGAAGGGAGGGGAGCTCACAAGTCTGAGGCTTGTTGAAATTGTTTCTCATGATGCTCAACTATGGTTTAGTGTTACATCTGAATGAGGCCACCAACCTGAGTGTTGTGTAGTCTTATAGCACATGATAGACAACTTCTCTTTTTATAAATCAGGCTTTAGCTACAGTGGCAAAAACTCAACAAACTCTATTAATTGAGCAATATTTCCATTTTGGTGGCATAAATATTAAATGAGTATATTTATTGTGAGAGGGACCCATAATTGTGAGAGGAATATAGTCTGTTAGCAAATCTGATTTCATTATTGTGAATCACTTTTACAATTCTTATGGCTGAAAAGCAGTATACAAATATTGCAAAATAAAGACATGGAACAGAGGGAAGAGTTCAACAAACCTTATGAATATCATGAGGAACATGAGAACTTGTTTCTTTAAGTCTAGAGATGGAACTATGGCAAAGGCCACCTATCACAGCCATTAATGTATTAAAATTCTGCAACTGATGAAGTTTCTGTGTAAAAAAAATAGGAACTGTCAGTTTTTGATTTTGATACTTCTCAACTGACATGATAGAACAGAGAGAGACCTGACCTCAATGAGATTTGATTGCCCCCCACCATTTAACACAATTTAATTTAATTCAATGTCAGTATCCACAATCTGGCCCACATTTATATATTTCGCCCTTCCCAAATTATTCTAAATAGGTGCAGGAAAAAAAATGACTTCAAAAAACTCAAAACAAATTATAGCTGACCTGGGCCACATGAATGAATTTGATGAATACTTCAGCTCGAAGCTGTGGTGTCGGCCTATTGAGTACCATTAGCTGCACCCACTGGGAGATACCGTTACAAAGAGCAATTGAGCGTTCCATGGTTGGATTGTCCTTCACACAGCCATTCATGATGTAGTTCTGATAATCTGGAAGCTTAAACGAAAAGAAGGTTGGTGGAGCAAAATTAACATTATTTGACATCTATTAGTGTATTCCTTATACCCCCTGTTTTTGCAGTGAGACAGACCTCTAAAGCAGGCATGTCCAAAGTCCGTTGTGGGGGCCTAATGCGGCCCACCAGTCAGTTTAATCTGCCCCCTGTGGCAGTTTATTTCCTGGGGTAAATCTTAAAAAAAGCTCAACAACAACAACTTCAGTCCTAAAAAAAGCTTTGGCCCTCTTTGAAAAAAGTTTGGACACCCCTTTAAAGACTTTCTAAAGTCTTTAAAGGCTATGTGATACCTAATGTGTAGGTGTCCTGCTTCATTTTGAGCATCTCCATCCCCAAACTGGACATTTTCAATAGCTGCTTAGAAAATCTCCATGTGAGCAAAGTTATCCACATGACAAGCTGCTCCATACATTATTTCTAAGCAGTACATGGAGCAAACTGTATGCCAGAGGTAGGCAACCTTTTTTCAGTCACATTCCCTCACAGGTAAATCTGCCAGGGGCTGTGGATGGAGTCAGAACCATTGACAGACAGAACCTGACAAAAAGGTGTTATGGATTCACTAACCTGAAATAAAGACCATCCTACTTAATTTTTCACCGATCCCATATTAATCTGCTCGCATATAACCATCACTGGGTTTGGATTACAGTCAAATATGTACACAGAGGATGAGAGTTGTTCCTATTATTATTTAATTTGTTTAATTGATTAATTAATTTTAATTAATTAAAACCACACCAAGATATTGTTCTGGAAAACAAGTGAAAGTAATTCCTTTCTGTAGAAGCTTATCAATTTGTTCTCAGACTACTAAAGGGAAAACTTCTATTCTACAACCAGGAAATACATTATCCTTATGCTTCTTGTAACCAATAATCATTAACAGTTTAATCGCAAAATGTTAAGCATTATATAAATGTGTGTGTGTCTGTGTGTCAGGGGTACACAGAGACGTGACTCCAGCTTTCAAGGCTGTTGGATTTTAACTTAGCACATGAGAGGAGTCATGAACCTAGAGCTTAAAATAAAAAGTACTGACACATGACTAAGTGAGAGCTTTTACAGTTTATTCCCCTAACTGCTAAACTTACATCTGAGAATCTGAGCAATATTATTCAGGAGACAGGAGGAGTATGTTAGGGTTTTTTTTGAAGGGGGACACATTCCACAGCTTTGGAGCAATATGGTTATACATTTTCAAGCAAAAAGGTGAAGAGAATAAAGAACTGATATTTATAAACAACCTGTTCCTGATGCAAAACAAATCATGCACAATTTTAGCCCAACAGAATAGGACTGCCAGGTTTAATGGGTTGCATCCAGTGGTGGCTGTACACTAGTGAAAAGCACTTCCGCAAGTCGAGATTCACTGCAGCTGCTCCTACACCTGATGAACAACTGAATCTGAAGATTGGGGGGACCTTACATAACAGGATGAAATATGGTGCAAAGGATTATAGTAGCTAAGCAGCTTGGCAAAAACTGGGTAACTTGCCTTGTATGAGCATAAACAACATCTGCTAGTGAAACGCCACCATTGGATGCAATCCATTATGACCCATTAACAGTATTTAAGATATTTGCCTTTTGTACCTTTCTATCCACTGGGAAGGAAATGTCCCCAAAGCCTACTAGACCATCCATTATCACCATTCAAGGCTGCATTTCAGTACTCAAGGAGGGCAAAGAGCACAACCAGTGACTGACAGGACCTGGGGAGAGTCCTGGGGGGATTTGTATTTGACCAGCAGGCTGAAGGTTTCCTACCCCTGAACTACACGTACACCCTGTTAAAAAAACCATTTGAGTTATCAACTTATGAAAATCCATCTGCTCACTGATATCCGTCGGAAGGATTTGAATTCAAGGTAAGTGAGGTGGTCTGACAACTCCTCTGGTTCCAAGTGATCAAAGAGTAGTGATACTTTCCGTTTCTTACTGCTGTTAGATTTTATCCGCTGTGTGATCTTTCTGGACCACTCTCGGGCATTTCTTTAAAAAGAAAGAGAAAGGAAAACCAAAAGGGGTAATTTATCTTCTGCAGCAGAATTTACTAGCATATTCCTTTCCAAACAAAATCACACATTCATTCATTCATTCAATTTATATCCCTCTCAAAGGAGAACATGGCAAAAAACACAATAATAATCATACTGACAATATAGTTTAAAAAAACATAATAATAATGATAATAATTTTATTATTTATGCCTCATCCATCTGACTGGGTTGCCCCAGCCACTCTGGCTGGCTTCCAACAAATATAAAAACATAACAAAACATCAAACATTAAAAACTTCCCTACACGAGGCTGCCCTCAGATGTCTAAAAACTATTATAAAAATAGTTTTAAACTTTCTCTCAACCAGCGATTTCAGGGTTTCCAGGAACAGTGTACTTCAACCATCAAATTGAGTAAATAGAAATGTTCTTAAATTCCTCCTGAAAGCTAATAATGAAGGAGACAGAGCCACCTCATGAACAAGGGCATTCAATAAACAGGGTGAAACCACTGAAAAGGCCATGATGGGTCAATGCCAACCAGACAGTCCCTGGTGGCGGCAGCACCAACAAGCCCTCACCCGTCAATCATAAGGTCTGAGGTGGATGAGGTTCTTTTAGGTACTTGGGTCCTAAGCCATTTAGGGCTTTATATGCTAGTACTAACACCATGAATTGGGCCTAGCAGTGTTTTCAGGACCAGTGATACATGGTTTTTTTAGAACTGGCTGCCCACAGTTGCATTCTGCTCCAATTATAACTAAAAGAACAAACTGCAATTTGTGTCCTCAGTGAAAACATGAATTCTATACACACAATGTGCAACATTGCACATAGAACAATTCTATGTGCAACAAATCTATAATTTTCACAGCCAAGAGATTAACTAATTTCAATATCCTTAATCAGGTGTCACTTCTTAACCGAATTAGCAGAAAGTAATATCACATGCAAGATGTCTTTCTTTCAAGGAGAGAACTGCAGGAAGTGAACTTCAGATAAGAGCATTTCTCTCCAGTATTTATAGTAAACCAGATAAAATACCCAGCAGTAAATCAAGCAAAGACACAACAAGGACAGGAGCCAGACAGATATGTGTCTATTGCTTGAAGTTATCTTTCTATAAGGCGAATTCTTCTGCAAAGAAAAGATACTGCTTTGGGGGGAGGCCATTTTTTAGCAGAATCCACCTCCCCCAAGAAATGTGGGGCATGCAGGAAAAAGCCCCATTTGTGCTAGCTAAACAGCACAACTGTTTAGTTGAATCTGGATCTAAACATTTTTCTAAAGGTCCAACTTGTATGTGCAATCCACAGTGTGGTCATGTTTGAATCACAACTGCACAGGGACACCATTTGTGTGAAATGAGTCCCTGTCTATGGCAATTTATACCCGGTCATTATTACTGTTGAAGTTTATTCCTAAGCTGCCTTTTGGCCAAGGTGCACACACAAATACAAAACCCAAGTAAAAACTGCAACTTACAAAAATGTAAAACAATAAATTTTATTTTAAAAAAGAAGAAGACTAGATGCCAAGTCCTTCCTGTTCATACTAAAAGGACTCACAAAAACGCCAGAGAGAACATTAGAGATTCTCCTTCCTTGGATGTTTTTAAGCAGAGTTTGTATAGCATCTGCCATGGGTGCTTTAGCTGAGATCCCTGCATTGCAGGGGCTTGGACTAGATGACCCTCAGGCCTCTCTCCTATTCTACAATTCTATGATTCTATATATTCGTGATTCAGGCAGCAACCATGCCACATACTGTACATGGAAACTGTTCCTGAGGAGTTAAACAAAAGGAAACATTCCTATTCATAACTGGATAGTACACATTATTTTTCCTGGAAGTTTAGCAACAATAGCTTTCTTGTGTATGTGTGTGTATTTCTCCCAATATATTAAGACCTTGACACTCACATTTGAGATGTGTCAATTAGGCGACAGTGCAACTCCTCACCATTAACTCTCACCAATTCTTGAAATTCCTCCATGGCGTTTGTAAGATTGGAATCTGTTTTGAACATGACCCAGAATTCTCTTATCCAATACCTGTTGACAACAACAATAAAATTATGTTGTATTTATAACTTTGTACGCTATTAGTAGACCCAAACCAAATAAACCATTAGCTTTATCCACTTTATCACCTAACCAACCATCTTCCGCTTTCTGCTATATTTAAAACATATTTATAACGTTTAGCAAATTTGATCTTCAGTCTCCTTCTTGACTTCTGGCTTACATTTGGTTTGCTGGAGGCTGTACTCCTGACAATCATCCCCTCCTCCTTTTTATTCATTGGATAAGATTTCTATTTGATTCTAAGAAATTATGTCACTTTTGAGAAATATACCTTTTTGAAATTAAATATATGACTGTGCAGGATTTCCTGGGCAATTTTCCACCTACATATAATGTTGAATTTGAAAGTGCTGTGGCTACTGTTTCTGCCTGGCATTATGTTGGTTTCTCAACTTGATTTTCTAAGGCACAATGATTTACTGTACCTAGGCCATTTAATTTCTACTATCATGACCCACATTCACATATACTTTGTCAATCTAAGGGTTGAAGCTTCCCATTGATGTTTTTTTATTTTGGCAGCCATTCCCATTACTTCTTGCGCCTCATTATAAATATCCAACGTTTGGTTCAGTGCCGGAGAATGGATTGCATAGTCTTCATAGAACTCATAATCTTAAAACTTAAAGGGGGGGGGCGTGTTAAGTTGTGGGTGAACATATCAGATGACACAGCGATTCTTCAAACAGCTCTTGTTTATTCACAGGCCAGAACAGAACTGAACTGAAGGGTTCAGCCAGCCTGCTTATATAGAGCTCCACTACAATGCAACAGTAACCACTTTCTGTAACTATCCAATCACTGAACGTTACTTTCAATCCCTTATTTGCATATGTGGACCTGAGTGAAAACTATCTACAGTATCCCCCTGCTGGCCCAGGGTGAGAACTTCAGTACATAACAGGGGGGACGACAATCTAGTTTGGGAGCTTTGTGGGGGAGCTTTAACCCTTTGTCTTCACTATTTTCCCGACCTAGAACAGCCCCCACTCCCCAAAATTGCTTAGTTTGCTAATAATATCACATCTCCTTGGGCCCTTAGAATGGGGGTTGTTAATTTTCACCCGCCCTTCCTAACACAGCAATCCCCACCCCCGCAATGTTATTCCCAAATGTTCCTCGGCCCTCAGGATTTTAGTTCAGTGTAGGAGACTGGCAAAGCTATATTGCAAGAGTGAAAATCTGTTCATGGATATTAGGATGTAAAAGCATTTTACAAATTCTAAGTTTGTAAATGCTGCATCTTTGGTGACATCTTGTCACCAAAGATGTCACCACCAGCACATAAATATTTATTGTCTCTTCCCAGACCATATTTAGGACCAAAATAAGCCAAGATTCACCTGGGGCCCTAAGGCTGCAGTTTGCCTGAGCAGATGAATAATCATGCCTTGATCATTCACAACCGATAAACAACTGCACATTAAATGTCTGCTTTTATTGCCCTAAAAATAACCATAAGGTATGACCTAACAAATACTTCCCTTCTTTAAAAAAACACTTGATCAATACCAAAAAGGAAAATATTCATCACAAGTTTCATTTAATAGACCATCTGTTTAAAAAAAAGCGTTCTTACCTTACAAGGTAACATATTTTATAGCAAAGCACAGAAGAATTATTTTCCAGAGCATCCAGATATGTAATAAATTGCTAAGGAAAATATGTCAAAAGGAACCCATCTGAAAATACTAATATTACAGCTAAATTGTTTAAATAATAACAGAATATTGTCGTAATAAAATTTTGTTACATAAAAATGTAAACAGTTTTTTTAAAAAAGAGCAGAGCAACCAATACTTTAGCAAAAGACTAAAAGATACTAATGGCCTCATCCACATATCACTTTAAACCAAACCTTTGTTTACAGTTTATGGTTTGTTTCAAGAGAAACAAACCATGAGCCTGGCTGTGGATGAAATGCTAAGTCAGATAATAACTCAATTTGTGGCAATGCAGTGGCGACAGGGGAGGAGCAAAGCACCCATGATTTCATCAGTATGCTGTACATTCATAGTTAAAGCACAGTTTTGTGTAACTATGGCTTAAAGTGATGCACAAACCAGGTCAATATGTAGATAAAATCAGCTAGTACCTCTACATATCCTTCAGTTAAAATGGTCTATATTTGCAAATTTTGATATTACTAGCTATATGTTCATTTGGTTGGTTTGAAGTTAACAGGTGAGCAGTGATACCCAAGGGTTGTCAGCCAAGACGTTCCCAGTGATTATATTCTTATAGCCATAGGAAGGTGTCTTATACTGGAACTTTGCAAACTATACTATGAAACCAAGCTCATATGCACCTCCCAAAATAATGTGTTTATTGGAATTACTAGCTTTTGCTCTTCCCAAGTGTTCCAGTGCCGTCCTTCCAGTATTTTGAGAGAAATTACTCTTAAAAATAAACATTTTAATGCAATTTTTCATGTGGATTTTTTAAAGTCCAAACTGTGTTACATCTAAGTAAGAGGTTCCAAAGGGTGGGTGGTGGGTGTGATGAATATAGTAGATAGGAACTAAGACCAAGAAAATTCTAAGGACCTGATTTGTTTCATGTTCATTAAGGAATTTGCTGTTAGGAATGCCCATTCCCCAAATGATACCATAGCTTCTCTATTAGGAATTAATGGAATAATTGCAAATGTTTAAAAGGATATAGATCAATAAGTTTTCGCAGCATCTCAGTGGAGGAGATAATAAGCCGGTGCATGCTCAGTGTTACCTTCAGCAGTTGGGAGTTTTTAAGCAGGTTTCCTTCTGAATCTGAAAGAGCAATTCAGTGTTATTAGGAACATGGGGGGAAAGTTCAGCACAGTCTGTACTAGATTTTCCAGCTTCCAGCTAGGCCTGTTCATAGACCCTTCTATGGCAGGGATAGCTTACTAAGCAAGCGGCTGTATGGTCATCAGAAGAAACACTGGGATGCTGGCTTCTGCATCTAACTGTGGGCTCCATTGCCCTTCCTTTTTAATTAGAAGAGCACCTTTTTACATTTATGTACTCAAGGAGGTATAAAACCCACAGAAATGGCAAAATAAACAACAACAAAACACACTGTCACCCTATAATGATTCAAAATATAACTAAAAAACAAATGAGCAAAATTTAAGTATCCAGTTTGTATATAGCATTACAAGATATCAGAATACAATAAAACAAAATTACCACCAACAATTACAACCAATGAATGATTACAACCAACCAAGCCAAGTCTGTGAAAATGCAATACACAAAATAGGCTACATCATGTAGCAAGATGACCCAGGCCCCATATTGGTCAAGGACCAGCTGACAGTGCGGTGGTGCCCCTTTCCAACTTGGTTTAGGCATTGTGAAACTACCCAGAGATCTCTCTCTCTAGGAAATTTCACAAGATGTGTGTGACATTTCAGTTCTATGTAATGGAAAAAAATTGGAGAAAAGCTGGACTGGGTGCTCAAGAGACTGGGAAGTGAACTTAAGTGGAGGACCTAAGTCTCTTGGAGCCCAGCTGAGGATTTCATGGGTGTAGGTTTGTGATTCACCAACCCCACCCCCTCCTTTCTGTGTCGAAGCTCAGATATTGGGCAGGGAGGGTATTCCAAACCAGAGAAAGGAAGGTGTTCCATCCATGTTCTTCATTTTTGGGACCTTATTAATAGTTTACTCTATTGGTTCCCCATCCACAGTTTGATTAAAGAAATGTGGCATTGCAGGAATAGTGTTTTTTTTTACAAGCAGGTAAGTGTCATCAGCCCCTTCATGGATCACTGCCTTGTCGTGGCGAAGGGGCTTGAATAACTCAGAGAAGCTATGAACTATGCCGAGCAGGGCACCCAAGATGAACAAGTCATAGTGGAGAGTTTTGACCAAACGTTATCCACCTGGAGGAGGAACCGGCAAGCCACTCCAGTATCCCTGCCAAGAAAACTCCATGGACAAAGACAACAGGCATATAAAAGTTATGACGCTGGAAGATGAGCCCCTCAGGTCGGAAGGTGTCCAACATGCTACTGGGGAAGAGTGGAGGACAAGTACAAGTAGATCCAGAGCTGATGAAGCGGCTTGGCCAAAGCCGAAAGGACGCTCAGTTGCGGATATGCATGGAAGCGAAAGGAAAGTCCAATGCTGTAAAGAAAAATATTGCATAGGAACCTGGAATGTAAGAACCATGAACCTGGGTAAGTTGGATGTGGTCAAAAATGAGATGGCAAGAATAACTATTGACATCCTGGGAATCAGTGAACTAAAATGGACGGGAATGGGCGAATTCAGTTCGGATGACTATCATATCTACTACTGTGGGCAAGAAACCCGTAAAAGAAATGGAGTGGCCCTCATAGTCAACAAAAGAGTGGCGAAAGCTGTATGTACTGGGATGCAATCTCAAAAATGATAGAATGATATCGATACGAATCCAAGGCAGACCTTTTAACATCACAGTAATCCAGGTTTATGCACCAACTACTGGTGCTGAAGAAACTGAAATTGACCAGTTCTATGAAGACTTACAAGACCTTATAGAAGTGACACCAAAGAAGGATGTTCTTCTCATTATAGGGGATTGGAATGCTAAAGTAGGGAATCAAGAGATAAAAGGAACAACTGGCAAGTTTGGCCTTGGAGATCAAAACGAAGCAGGGCAAAGGCTAATAGAGTTCTGTCAAGAGAACAAGCTGGTCATCACAAACACGCTTTTCCAACAACACAAGAGATGACTCTACACATGGACATCACCAGATGGGCAACATCGAAATCAGATTGATTATATTCTCTGCAGCCAAAGATGGAGAAGCTCTATACAGTCAGCAAAAACAAGACCTGGAGCTGACTGTGGCTCAGATCATCAGCTTCTTATAGCAAAATTCAAGCTTAAACTGAATAAAGTAGGAAAAACCACTGGGCCAGTAAGATACAATCTAAACCAAATCCCTTATGAATACACAGTGGAAGTGAGGAACAGGTTTAAGGAATTAGATTTGATGGGCAGAGTGCCTGAAGAACTATGGGTGGAGGCTCGCAACATTATACAGGAGGCAGCAACTAAAACCATCCCAATGAAAAAGAAATGCAAGAAAGCAAAGTGGCTGTCCAACAAGGCCTTACAAATAGCGGGGGGGGGGGGGGAGAGAAGGTAAGCAAAAGGCGAGGGAGACAGTGAAAGATACAGGAAATTGAATGCAGATTTCCAAAGAATAGCAAGGAGAGACAACAAGGCCTTCTTAAACGAGCAATGCAAAGAAATAGAGGAAAACAAGAGAATGGGAAGAACCAGAGATCTGTTCAAGAAAATCGGAAATATGAAAGGAACATTTCGTACAAAGATTACCATAATAAAGGACAAAAGTGGTAAGGACCTAACAGAAGCAGAAGACATCAAGAAGAGGTGGCAAGAATACACAGAGGAATTATACCAGAAAGATATGGATGTCTCGTACACCCCAGGTAGTGTGG
Organism: Podarcis pityusensis; assembly: GCF_964106645.2. Classification (NCBI taxonomy): domain Eukaryota; kingdom Metazoa; phylum Chordata; class Lepidosauria; order Squamata; family Lacertidae; genus Podarcis; species Podarcis pityusensis. The sequence continues at coordinate 40,811,894 of NC_138028.1, forward strand.
TTGCTGACCTTGAGCCAGACATCCTGGAGAGTGAAATCAAATGGGCCTTAGAAAGCACTGCAAATAACAAGGCCAGTGGAAGTGATGGTATTCCAGCTGAACTATTTAAAATTTTAAAAGATGATGCTGTTAAGGTGCTACACTCAATATGCCAGCAAGTTTGGAAAACTCAGCAGTGGCCAGAGGATTGGAGAAGATCAGTTTACATCCCAATCCCAAAGAAGGGCAGTGCCAAAGAATGCTCCAACTACCGCACAATTGCACTCATTTCACACGCTAGCAAGGTTATGCTTAAAATTCTACAAGGAAGGCTCAAGCAGTATGTGGACCGAGAACTCCCAGAAGTGCAAGCTAGATTTAGAAGAGGCAGAGGAACCAGAGACCAAATTGCAAACATGTGCTGGATTATGGAGAAAGCTAGAGAGTTCCAGAAAGACATCTACTTCTGCTTCATTGACTATGCAAAAGCCTTTGACTGTGTCAACCACAGCAAACTATGGCAAGTTCTTAAAGAAATGGGAGTGCCTGATCACCTCATCTGTCTCCTGAGAAATCTCTATGTGGGACAAGAAGCTACAGTTAGAACTGGATATGGAACAACTGATTGGTTCAAAATTGGGAAAGGCGTACGACAAGGCTGTATATTGTCTCCCTGCTTATTTAACTTATATGCAGAATTCATCATGCGAAAGGCTGGGCTGGATGAATCCCAAACCGGAATTAAGATTACCAGAAGAAATATCAACAACCTCAGATATGCAGATGACACAACCTTGATGGCAGAAAGTGAAGAGTAATTAAAGAACCTTTTATTGAGGGTGAAAGAGGAGAGCGCAAAATATGGTCTGAAGCTCAACATCAAAAAAACGAAGATCATGGCCACTGGTCCCATCACCTCCTGGCAAATAGAAGGGGAAGAAATGGAGGCAGTAAGAGATTTTACTTTCTTGGGCTCCATGATCAATGCAGATGGTGACAGCAGTCACGAAATTAAAAGACGCCTGCTTCTTGGGAGAAAAGCAATGACAAACCTTGACAGCATCTTAAAAAGTAGAGACATCACCTTGCCAACAAAGGTCCGTATAGTTAAAGCTATGGTTTTCCCAGTAGTGATGTATGGAAGTGAGAGCTGGACCATAAAGAAGGCTGATCGCTGAAGAATTGATGCTTTTTAATTACGGTGTTGGAGGAGACTCTTGAGAGTCCCATGGACTGCAAGAAGATCAAACGTATCCATTCTTAAGGAAATCAGCCCTGAGTGCTCACTGGAAGGACAGATCCTGAAGCTGAGGCTCCAATACTTTGGCCACCTCATGAGAAGAGAAGACTCCCTGGAAAAGACCCTGATGTTGGGAAAGATGGAGGGCACAAGGAGAAGAGGACGACAGAGGATGAGATGGTTGGATGGTGTTCTTGAAGCTACCAGCATGAGTTTGATCAAATTGCGGGAGGCAGTGGAGGACAGAAGTGCCTGGCGTGCTCTGGTCCATGGGGTCACGAAGAGTCAGACACGACTAAACGACTAAACAACAACAACAAGTGTCATCAGGCATCAGGCACATTCAAGGGTTCTGGAAGCCAGTGTGGTGTAGTGGTTAAGAGCGGTAGTCTCGTAATCTGGGGAACCGGGTTCGCGTCTCCGCTCCTCCGCATGCAGCTGCTGGGTGACCTTGGGCCAGTCACACTTCTTTGAAGTCTCTCAGCCCCACACCTCACAGAGTGTTTGTTGTGGGGGAGGAAGGGAAAGGAGAATGTTAGCCTCTTTGAGACTCCTTAAAGGGAGTGAAAGGCGGGATATCAAATCCAAACTCTTCTTCTTCTTCAAGTGAATTTGCATTCTTCCTTAAAACTACAGTGGTACCTCAGTTTACGAACTTGATCCATTCCGGTAGTCCATTCTTAAACAAAGCTGTTCTTAAACCGAGGCATGCTTTCCCTAATGAGGTCTCCCACCGCCGGTACCCTTCCACTGTTCGGTTTCCGTTTGTAGACCAAGGTATAGTTCGCTAACTACTTCCAGTTTTGCAGAGTTCTTATACCGAATAGTTCGTAAACAGGGCTGTTCTTAAACCGAGGTACAGTACCTGAAAAGTAACAAGTGCAAGGCCTACTCTCCAACAAAGCACTTAAGATGGGTTTATCTTGGTTCCCAAAAGAGTATCTTAGATTAATTATATACAGACAGATCTTCAGTTAGACTAAATTGCCACTCAGGCTTATAGGGAAGTAAATCCAAGAACAGGACTGAATCAATTATCTAAACAAAGTGACAAATGACACTTTTTAATGCTAGTGAAAGTACTTGCTAAACATTAACACTCATTTTGCTGCAGGGCGTACTGGTGTGAACTATTTTCCCTAGTACTTACATTGAAGCCAAGGCTTACATTGCAAGTGTTGATAACCGCCTATGGTTCTGTGGCATTTGGCCAAATACAGTATTGCAATTTCATTCAATTCTTAAAGACACTTGCTGGTTTAAGTAGAAACATAAGCTCCTTGCTTGTTTAATACACAATATATTCCCCTGAAACAAGGTAAATGCATGCTCTAACATCTTTTAAAATGTTGCTAGATGTGAATAAAAGGCAACAAAGCAGAATTATATACTTTTGAAGCAATACTTTAGATGAATATAGTAATAATATGGGATACCCTTCTCTGTTACTTTAAACTATCTCTAAGAGCTCTGGTTTTGACTGGAGCAGACCCCAATCAGCCATGAAGCTCAGCGAGTCACTTTGAGTCAGTCACTCTCTCTGACCCTAACCTACCTCACAGGATCGTGGTGAGGATAAAACAAAGGGGGGGGGGGAGGAGCAGGTTAGGAAAACTGTATGACAACCTTTCTCTGCCAGCACCACTGCTCCGATAAAAATCAAAGTTCCCAGAAGCTGCTTTAAATTGTGTTTCTTTTTCTATAGCCAGGCAATCAAAACATGGTTTTCCCTTCCTTTGTTGTTTCCAGTCCATTTTAGCTTTAAAGGTATTTGGGGAATAGGAATCTTTGTATTTCCCCTGTATTTTCCTAAGGAACCCACAGGAATTCAGCATCATGTGATGTTGAATGGTCTGCCTGTGCAAGTATATCAGCTTACCAGACAAAACAATCTCCCTCCCCCCTGCCCCCGCCACAGTTATGGTGGTTCTCCTGAACTCCCAAGCCAATTTCTGCTGACAGGGTTTGCTAGGTGACTCCATAATAATGAATAATTAAGGAAAGGATAAGAAAAGAAATGGAAAAGCAACCCACACATAGTTCTAGGAGAAAACAGTTGCATTAATATATACCTATGTAATGCATGTGTGTGCAGTTGTGCATGTCTTTATATATAACATTCTCTCTCTGTGTGTGTGTGTGTGTGTGTGTGTGTGTGTATTTAGAACATTTGCAATCCCAAAGGTCCCAGGTAGAGAATACATACATAACTAAAACAAAGCAGCACACCAAAAAATAATATAGCACCAAAATATAATTCATCATAAAAATCACAAAACCCTTAAATAGAATCAGCAACACAATGAAGTTTACCCTCATTTTCATGTGGCATGTATTACTTCAATAATAACTCTTGGTGGGTAACAACATCACTTAATACAATTACTTCAAAGCATTAAACAAATTATGAGTTTTATCAGTGTTCTAAAAAAAACAACAAAATGATGAAAACCCAAAGAAACTAGGAAAAAGAGCGAGTGTTGAACCTTCGGTGAGAGGACATTCCACAGAGTTAGGACAACTACAGAGAAAGCCCTGCCCCCACTTCTCTTGACAACTTTACCTCTTGGAAAGGAAGTTGGAGATCTCAAAGATTATTTTAAAAGGCAAGTGGATTCATACAAGCAGATTTTCAAAGATACACAGACCCCAGGCTTAGGAAGGGCTTGGAAAGTAAGAACCAGCTCCTTTAACTGGGTCCAAATACTAACAGCCACCAGTATAGTTGGTTCAGGATTGCTCCTGTTGGTGCCCTTCAGTTATATAGGCTAAAAGTAGACCCAAGGGTTCTTCAAAGCTGAACCTCCTATTACAGTGTTCAGTGAAGCAACTGGGTATGGTTTGCATTAAATCCACAAAGATCTGGGGAGTTAAAAACTGACTACAGCTCCCAAATGCTAGATATATGCTAGGTATACCCCCAAATTGTCCAGCAGCTCATAAGTTCTTTACTCAAAAGTAGACAGAACCACATCTATGCTATATTCTAAATCTTGGATTTTTCATACATTCTCATGCAGGAGCTACACACGCTGTTTTAACGAAAGCATTAGAAGAGCACAAGTAGCAAACAGTATTCTTTTAAGTCAACTTCCGCACAGTTTCAATATGCACTTGAAGCTTGTTCAGTTTATCTTAGCCTTAACAAATTGAACACTTTAAGCTTTATGAGACTCACTCTCATTTCTTCACTCTAATTTCCGCTTGCATACCTGTCAGTAAAACCACACACCCTGCTGGGAAGAAACCCTCTAAGTAAATGTTAAATGTGGTAGAAGCGTGTTGTTAGAATTACCACATTTTGCATTAGGAACCTGTTTTAAAATGTGGTATAGTTTAGTTATGGCTACTTTGCAAATAAAATAACATTGCATTATAAAAATAGAATTATCTTGGAAATGCTGCTCATTATCAATATTCAGTGTTTTCTCAGTTTCAGAAATCATTTGCTCACATGCTATAAACAATATGGCCGCATTCATGTTTCCTACATATGTGTGTGTGTGTGTGTGTAATTCATACTCAGAGTAGACCCACTGAAATCAATGCACTTAAGTCCATTAATTTTAATGCATCTACTGTGAGGATAGCTAGCAATGGTTATCACATGGGCCAAATTCTTCTTAAACTGACAGCTGAATTGGTTCACTGTATTATTTTCTCGCATTTTCTGCTTTGAACCACCCTGGGATCTTCGGATGAAGGGTTGTATACAAATTTAACAAACAACAACAACAACAACAACAACAATAATAATAATAAATAACTCAACATTCTAACATTTTGTGCTAGCTTCAAATGCTTTCAGTGGGTTAGCTTACTGTTGGGTTGAAATCACGACAGACGAGTGGCGGGTGTCAAAGGAGAGGCGTCTGCCGGGGCAAGCCCCGGGAACTCTCTTTTATTGAATATTACAAACATTGCCACAGGTGTGCTTGTGGCTGATTGGTTGATACAAACACAAAGCATCTTGTTGCTGATTGGTTAACATAGGTACAAGGCGGGAATAACATATGTCCATTTATCATTGATAGATCAAAGGATGAGGAATGGGGCTGGAACTAGACAGGCATGAATCCTCCTAATTAAATTATAACTAAAGATTAATATAACATGACTAAAACAATTACTAATGATTGATCATAACATGAAAGAACATAACAATGAAGTTCCGTAGATGTGGTCAGCTATGCATTAAGAACAGACCATATTGTTTTGTACATGAACTTGAAATGAACTGAAGAATGAGAGAGTGTCTAGGTGTGCTAGGCTTGGTATGTTTGGAACAGTATGTGCAGAAGCAGAAGCGAGACTTCCCAGAATGCAAGAGGAAAGAAGCAAGAGTTCTCATAGCAAGATTTCATAGCAAGACTTCCCACAATGCCACAGTTATGTGCAGTAAAAGAACTGCAGAGAGAAAACTTCCCTTCAGCTTACCCTGACATGCCACATAATTATGGGTCTTCTGTTTTTATTCCAGTCTCATTTCTCACTTTCCTAACAAGTCACAGATTGGGAGTCTGTGGCCCCTCAGATGTTTATTTGTGTAATAATTTATGAATCAACTTTTACAGGTGTTTCAAGGTAATTTACAAATATATTGTAAAAACAGCTAGTATGTTGTTGGACTTTAAGCCCCATTAGCCCTAGTCAGAATGGTCAATTGTCATGGATCATGGAAATTGATAGTCCAAGAGCATCTGGAAGGCCACACATTCTCCATCCCTGTTATAACTAGTACTGAAACAAGAAACATGAGCACACTTCAGATTTCAGGGACAGCAGAAATCAAGATATATGACCCAACCCATCCTAACCTTGTTGCTCTGATTAGATGCTCTGATGGTTTCCACATAACTTAATTTCAAGTTGAGCATGCTTAGGGTCTGCAGGTTTAGTAAGACATAGGGTTGCCATACATCTGGAATTTTCCAGACATACCTGGAATACTGCAGCCGAAAGCAGTGTCAGGGCAGAAACCGGCTAAATGTCCAGGAAAATCCGGACATATGGCAACTGATGTCAGCAGTGTTGTTTTTTCAGATTTCCCTCAAAAATGTCCAATTTCCTTTCAATTTTGTTAAAAAAAGCTCAACAACTTTTCTTTCCAGATGTTCACTTTCTGAAATATGGTAACCCTATAAGACATATCTTGCTATTCAACTAAAAAGCTTTAGCAGTATGTAGAAATAAAATTAAAACAGAAGCATAAAAAGACAGTGAACTGTTACATCTCCAAACAATGCTTTGCAGCAGATTTTCTCCCCTTTGAAATGCAGTTATTCTGTGGCAAGATCCATAGTCCACTATGTCAGAAAGTACATAGTCCAATACATCAAAAACCGCATTTGTACTCCCCAAGAAGTTTCTGAAATAGCATTAGTTATACATTTTAAATACATTTTAAATGGTGCTGATTACACTTTTAGCCTGCCCTTCTATTAAAAAGTTCCAAGGATGTCTTCCATCCTGTCACTGACCAGGTCAAGACCTGCTTAGATTTAATAATGAACACCATCGTGTGTTAATGTGGGCAGTTGTTTAAAGAGTGGTACAACTATAATTATAACTTCATTTTTATTAGTCTTTTATTAGCCTTTTATTAGCCCTTTCCCTCCACCTTCCTATAACAAGCACACTCAAGGAGGTTTACAAAACAAAGTAAATACACCATAAGACAAATAAAAATATAGTCATAACCATAAAAACACAAACACATAGCAGAAGAAGAGGCATAACTCATCTGCAAGCAACAACAACAAAGTGTCTCCCTAAAACTGGTAAGAAGGGAGCAGATGGACAAGCTTCCCTTGGAAGATTGTTCTACAGTTTAGTTGCCACAACTGAAAAGACCCCTCCAGCCACAAACCATAATTCCATCAGCAAAGAGACAGGAAGGATAGCCTCAGATACCAAACACAAATCTTAGGCAGGTTCATACTGGCAGCCACAGTTGCTGAAGTATCCTGGTCCCAAGAATTACGGCATTAAAGGCCAAGGCCAGAGGTCCTCCTTCATGTGCCCCTTCCATAAGAGGCCCAGAGAGTGGTAACATGAGAACGAGCCTTTCCTGTGGTGGCTCCCCATTTATAGAATTCTCTCCCTAGGACGCCTTCATTACATATCTTTAGGTAGCAGGCAAAAACATTTCTCTATAACCGGGCCTTTGGCTAAATGACCATTCTATGGTCTTTTAAATGTGGGTTTTTTGGGGGGGGGTATTGGTTTGTTTTTGTTTTATTATGTATTTTGTGTTCTCATTCTGTATTTTTATGTTGTGAACTGCCCTTTGATCTTCAGAGTAGTAAACAAATTTTAAAAATAAATAAAATAAATTTGGAGCAGCACGTTTGGGAGGGGGGAAGAGATTGCTATTTTGTCTCCTTCCCCCTCCTTTTTGATATTTTTGGTGGTTTGCTTCATCACATTGTGTCTGTGGTATGGAAGGGCTGTTTGACTATATTTATCTGAACAATAAACTGACAAATATACTTCATACAGCAGAAAATATTTTCTATCCAAAAAATTCAAAACACTGGAAATCACAATTTTTACCCCAGCAGTTTTCATTGACTATATGATATTAATTCTTTGGTAAATGTTAGCAGTTACAGCTCATTGCCAATGAAGTTGCTCACCATTTTACACTGTTTTTAAAACAATTACGGCTGAACGTTCATATTTATAGATAGCTGTTTTACATTAGTTAAACACAATCAGCTCTAGTTAGCAAATTAGCATTCTAAAGGGTTCTAAACAAGTCTTCTGTTCCTGTAATGTGATTACTTCCCTATTAACTTCATTTCAGTTGCCAAGCAACATAAAAGCTTTTATGCCACAATTACACTAGGATGAGTTAATGGCACAAAGATTAATCTCATTTTAATACAAAACAGTAAATCTTAACATGCGAACATTTGGGGGGAATAAAATCCAAGATGTACAGTTCAGGGCAAAGATGCTTTAATATACGTACATATTTAGAAGACAGATATGATATCTATTGAAAGATAAAAGAAGCAAAAGGTAAATAATTTGTTCCTATATTAAGTCCAAAGTTATATAACACAAACTACGTTGACTTATTTTTGCAATTTGTTAAGGGTCTGTATGAATGAAATTAAATTGCAGCTGTTTATTGGGAAACTGATACATTTTCACTCTTGCAAATACATTTAATTAATTATATTCCTGTATTTCCATGTTGAATAGTTAAAACTATAGCAGTTTATTAGGTAATCTGAAGTACTATGACAAAAGGTATAATGGTCTTGTTTATCCTTAAAGATAAAAGACCAAAGACTGGGGATTTTTGGTTTGTTTGTTTTTTAAAAAAAGTGTATTAAATTATTTAAGATGCATTTTGAAGTGAGAAATAAACCATGCTGATACTGTATTTCAAGTCTCTGAAATCACAGGGAGCAAGTATAGACCCAGCCTGACAAGAAACCCTGCAGTTCTACCCACAAAATAAAGGCCTAGGTCAAGAATTCAAAATTACTTTTTTTGGCAGAGGAATGATGGTTGAAACATGCAGTACTGTTTTAAAAAGACCTGCCAGTTATGAAAATATCTTGAAAATCTAAATGCAGCAAGAGACAGTGATTCTGAATTTAAGAGGGAAACCCTTGCTGATGAAGTCTCTTGACCCCAGTCACAAAGTGTCAAGGGAACAAGTGAGTCAGAGAGTTGTCAGTTTGGCAACAGGCTGAGGAGTCTAGTCTGCCCCTTCTCTCTTCGACCTAACAAATCCCAAGCATCCAAATAAAGTAACTCAAGAAACCTACAAAAAACATGCAGGGGGAGAACCAGCAGAGGTGAGGGGGCTTTCCAGCGTTCTGTGTGCAGAATGTCACAGGTACATTTATGTGCCCTGTGCTTGGTGCAATCAGCTCTTGACCCTCAGGGAACATGTTTGGCTGGCCTGGAGAAATTCAGACCAGTTGGTAGACCAAGTGTTCAGGGGCATGGCAGAGGTGTCACCACTCCCAGGGTGATAGTTCCTGTTCAGGGAACTATCAGGGGCATGGCAGAGGTGTCACCGCTCCCAGGGTGATAGAAAATGAGAGTCTTTGGGGAAAGGGCATCACTCTAAGGAAGAAGGAAATGATGCCTTAGAAGGAACCTATTGGGGGGAGAGCGGAGAACAGATGTCCTCCCATGCCAAGGAGTTTATGACAGGCCTACAAACCAGATAGTGACTTGCTTCATTGGTGTAAAGGTTGTAGATGTTACATATCATCTAGCTATCCTAGAAGACAGGACTGAGGAGGAGTCCTGTGGTCATGGTGCACACTGGCTCGAGTGACACGGGGAAATGTAGACATGCAGCCCTGGAAGCAAAATTCAGGTAGAAAGATAGTGTTGATAGGTTCAAGATAATTTCCTTGAAATGCTAACCTTTACATGAGTGGGGCCATCTAGGCAGGCAAGGGTGAGAAGTCTCAATGCGTGGATAAGATGGTGGCATTGGGAGTTGGGTTTGGATTTATTAGACACCAAGGAAAGCAGGGCCTGTAGAAATGGGACAGGGCCTCACTATTGGCATTTAAAATGGGGGGTGGGGGTGGGGAGGTGGCAGAGCAAGCTTATAAATTGATTGTTAAGGGAAAGCTGATGTGAGGAGATGGGGAATATTCAGTATGGGATCAATCATCTCTCAGGGACGTGAATGAAAATGTTTATGCTTTTCCACATGGGAGAAGGGTACAACTAAGCAATGACAGTGCAGGAGGATGCAAACTGCCTAAGTATTTCTTCCTGAAATGAAAGGCGGTATACAAATTATTTTAACAAAAAGAATGATAGCAATTCAAAGAGGCTAAAGTGGCGTAAGGTAGAACACCCATGCCAGGGACATTTGGAAAGAGATACTATGCACAGATGCTTATATGCTAGAAGCCGCTGAGAAACAGTGGGCAAGCTGGAGTGGTTGGTTTTAAAGCTCAGATCAAATATAGTGTGCACAATGGAAACTTTGTGGAACGGACATTAATGATAAGGTATTGTTATCTCTGAATCCAACTCTACTGAAAGGTCAGGGATGGAGCACACTGGATGTGGTGTCTTTTTTTACATCAAAGAGGGCACAGAGTTCAACAATCTCAAAAAGGGAATACACCTCCATAGAATCATTGGGGATGGCACTAATGGGTCCCATGAGTAATTTAGTACTGGGAATGTACTGCCACATGCGTGGCCAAAATGCTCATCTTGAGATGCAGAATGAACTCCACAGGTATTCACAAGGCAAAATGATGTAGTAGTAATGAGTGACTTCAATTATCCTCATACAGACAGGGTACATGCATGGCCCAGCCACAACAAAAAAGGTTGTGCTGGGCTTAATCTTAAGTGGTGCTGAGGACCTGGTGCAACATGTAACGTTGCTGAACTGATTGCTAGCACTATAGTCACCTCCCCAAAATTCAACATACATGCAAGCAGAGACAACTGTTAAGAAAATTCAACATGAACCCACCTAAAAAATGTGGGATTGGTAAAAAGGAAGTTGAAGCGGGAAATCAAATCTCTCCAGAATGCTTGTTGGTTATTCAAAATTACAACAATAACACAGATTAGGAAAGGTGCCAACAAGACCAAGAGAATGCCAGCATGGTTAATGACTAGAGTCAGGGAAGCTATTAGGGACAAGGCAGCTTCCTTCAGAAAATGTATGTCTTGTCCAAATGAGAACAAAAAGGAATGCAACCTTTGGCAAAAGCAGTGCAAGAAGACAATAAGGAATGCAAACAAAAGAATTCAAGGAGCACATTATTTAAAACACTATGCCCAACAATAACAAATTATTTAAATACATTAGAAACAAGAAACTAGCTAGAAAGGCAATTGTACTTTGGACGACAAAATATACCTGTCTGTGGTATATTCACACACAGGTGTCTTTGTCGTCCATGACCCATCTTACACAAAGACCACCCTACACAGAGACATCCAGACCCTTCTACCACCTGCCACATTAACTAAGGTTAACCTTGCAGGGAGCATAGCTGGTTTGCCTTCTGCCAAGTCCTTGCTCTACTTCAATTACATGGGTGTTGCTGAAAGACCCAGCAACCTTTCCCTAGCTACAAAAACTGTAGAGCAGCAATGCCAAATAGGTATTGCCATGGAGACCTGAAGGACAATGCCCTGCTAAGAGAAGCAAACCTCATTACTGAGCCATTTAAAAACATGTAACAGTAACCTACTGTTTTTTTAGTTTTTATGTTATGAGAGACAAGCAATTTCTCCATTTAAAATGAAAATCTGAGACTCCTGTGTTTTCATCATGGTCTACATGTTAGTCTCCCAGCTCAATCCCAACACAATAGTTACAATTTAACACAATTGTCTTCACAAATCACATTTGTACTATTTTCAGATTTAGACAGCAAATGCAATACTGGGGGGGGGGGGGGGAGTCCAAGAATTCTGCCCCTGACAAAAAACAAAAACCCTAGACAGAATTACTGCCAGGAAGCGTAAGCTCGGGACTCATTTTAAGTGCCAAGACAAGATTTCCACAAAGCAATATCTATCTACCTTATAGGGTTTGCATCTATAAGGCGGCCAAGTTTTGGTCTAAACGACAATGAGTTTGTATTTCAACAGGAAATCCTAAGCATTTGCCCTCCCGACCACAGTTCAAACCTTTTTATACTTCAACAAAATGAAATATTGTTATGTTTATAATTTGTGGAAAATCAGCAAAGATTTCTATTAGAAAATGAAATGCAATTACAGATTTTTGAAATCAAAACCTTTGTATATTTTAAGAGTTAAGGGTCTGAACTGCAATAATTGCAAGTTACTGACAACAACAGAGCAACTACACTGACTACTGCTTTTATTAACTTAAGACGTATCACTTCTTCTATTTGAGGCAGGAGAGCAGAATCTTTCCCTTCACTTCTGCTGATCTCCAACTAGGGTTGGGTGAATATGTCAATTTCAGTTTATCTTTTTTTCCCCCCAGTTCTCCACATTTCCACATAGGCTTGCAACTTTTTTTTTTAAGTCCTCATGAAAATCCAACAACATTTCAGCGCAAATTTATCCAAAATTTTCCTTAATAATTGCATGCAATTGTTCCAAATATGCACATTTTTGCAAAGCAATGTCCCCAAATATAATGTATTTTAATGTTGTTTTCACTAATATATGAATTTATATATGCTTTACCATAGTATGTGCTTTCTTTGTACACATTACTTGACTGATGAACTGAATTGCAAAATTCAAAGAAATGTGTTTTGGTTTGCATGTTGTTTCAAAAAGTGCAGATTTTAAAAGTTCATGTTTAAATGCAAACTGGATTGAATTTCTCCCCTATCGCTATCTCCAATGCAATGTTTATACCTTCCAAAAATAAACCAGAAACTTCCTTAAAGCTGCTTATCTGGCTGTACCACCTTCAATTCATGATGTTTCAAAAGTGCTAGAAAGTCCCAAGAGACTTAACACAATGCACATTCTTAAAATAGCATTAAATCAGTTTTAAATAGCATTAAATCTTTCACTATCTATGGAACAGACAGTGTTCTTAATTGTTATTTCAATTAAGAAATTTTGGTTTTCTGTAGTCCAGTCCCCAATACTCAAACTAAGTTGAACCTTGGAAAAGGTTATGTCTGCATATGACTATAATTTAGGCAAGATACCCACAGACTCCTGACAGCAAAAATAAATGAAAATGCATCAAGTTTTAATAGCCTTAGTACAAAGAATTTGTAATCCCTGCTTGCTGTTTCCCTCAGAGCATTACTAGAACATATTTAAAGCAGTTCCGTTCCACAGCCCATTTTTATTCACTTTTACTCAAACCTAAATGCACAGAAATACAACTTAGGCTGAAATTGCTAGCATATTTGCCTAGAGAAAAGTTACACTGAACTTAATATAACCTACCTACTTCCATGTTCACATTAGCAGCTTGAAACACAAGTTTCAAGTCACATTTGCACAGAGTTGTTCGCATCAGAGAGGGGCAGAGATGTCTTCACCTGATACACATGGCCTTCTTGTTTCCTTGCCCCTGTAATTCCTTTCATTAAGCGTTTATGTGCTCTACCGCACCAGCGCAACAACTGTTAAGGGTATGTTCACATTACCGGTTACGCAGCATCCAGTTTCCATTGAAGCTGGTTTCAGAAACAATGCACCGAGAAGCAATATTTATCAATAAGCTGCAGGTTTGCTATGGGTTGTGGCTAACGTCTTGTGAATGTGGCTTCAAAAATTAGCGGATGGAAGCACACCGGATGTAGTAAGTGGTAATGTGAACATACCTTAAGGCAAAACCCTAAATGATAGTTTGCATTTGATACATTTAACATGCTTTCAAGAAAGAGGTGAACAGACTGTGTTATTGTGGACCAACAGTTTAGTTCTTCTAATTGATTTTATTTTTTAAAAATAGGAGTAATAGTACATTCGCTTAGGTAACTGTGAAAGCATGAGTTTTTAGTGGATAAAGCTAAGGTCCCCAACACAGAGTCCCTAAACCTTCCATTTCTTAATTATTAAGTGTGTGTGTGTTTTAATCCCTTGGGTAATGCTGTGCTGCTAAATGAGGCATCCAGCCCCCACACCCTTACATCTCCCTTTTCCCAGATTGCCTCTGGGTCCCATGTGGCTGTTCTGTCCACTTTATTTCTTTGGCTGTTGGGGGAGGTTTTCCTGATTTTTGGTTGGAGGTGGTTCTCCCAGAAGTTTTTTTCTGTTATTGTTTTTTCCAGAGGTGTGTGGCTTGCCTTGGTTTTATTGGGGGGTTTTTTGAAGAAGGATAATTGCCTGTGGTTTTTTGTTTTGTTTTGTTTTGTTTTGTTTTGGAGGTTGTGGGTGTTTTGCCTGTTGTGCGTGGAGGTGTCTAAACATCTCTGGTTTTTCTTCTGTGAAATGGAAATTTCGTGATTTTTAGATTTCCAAATGTGTCCCCAGGCCCCAAAACACTGGAACCCAGAGGAATCAAGCATATGCATTACAAGGAACTACACATGATACTATGGAAACCAAGAACAGGGTGCAAAAAATGATTACTGTAGGTTCCATAGCATGAGTTCTTCACCCAATATGCATTTTGCTTTGTAAATGCTTTGTCGAAACTAAATAATGTGCATGACTTTCCTCTAGAAGTGCTGAGAGGATTAGTCATTGTTTGGAGCATGATTCAGGAAGGTAGAGTGCTAAGTGCTAAGCCTATTCAGCTTCTCTAAATCATTTACTGGAAAGAAAGCTATCAATGTGTATTATGGCACATGCATATGAACAAAAATTCAGATGGCTTGGCCAGTCATTTGCACTTGATAAGCAGTGCATCATTTATTCCTTCCCTCCTACATATAGAGACAAAACACATTTTATTTACCTACAGCTGGAATAATGCACACCTTCAACTGTATGTTGATAACACTAAATCACAATCTATGCCAATTCATGCGGCATGAATGAACTGCTTGGTACAAATTATTCAAAGCACAGCGTAAAAAACATCAGAACTACAAATATAAACAATAGTGTTGGAAATGTCCCCACCCCCTCAAAAAAACCTTATCAGAATTCTAACATTTATCATTTAATGGCTTTTGTTCACGTGTATTTTATGAACATAAATGACAACAAAGCTAAGAAGAAGCTGGTGAGAAAGAGTAAAATTTTAAGCATCTAAGACTGCAGTCCTAGGTACAGTTACTTGGGAGTAAGCCCCACTGAACTCAATAAGACTTACTTCTGAGTAAAAGCCATAAGATTCAGTTGCATGATGCTAAATTTGTTCAAAGGTATTCTGTCAGCAAAAGGGGGGAGTGAATAATTCATAAGCTAAGTAAAAGCTATACCACTGAGCTTTTTTACTTCATATCATTCTCTTTTATAAGAAAGCTATTATTTCCCTTTGGTGCTAAACAACAGTATCCCCCCCCCCCCCCGCAACCATTCATTTAGCTAAGATGCAAGTTTTCCTAAAAGATAGCATGAAACAATACCCAGATTTTAACATTGCAACTGAGTTCTGCAACAGTCTACATGCATTTCCATGTGTCTAATATTTATTCAGAAGTGTGGACAGGGGGAGGGGATTTAATAATTCCACAAAGATTATAACTGCCACACTTGTTCTTTCTGCTAGGACAGCACTTAACACTGATAAACATTCTGGACACACACAGAGTGATACTCACATAACAACATATGCAGAGACTCAAGTGTAAAAGCAGTGATGAATGTACTTGCACCTGATTATATCTAACACACTGCAAAACGAAGGACCCAAAATGCTACAGAGATACAGTCTGAAAATAGTTAAAGACAGATCACTCAACTCACCAAAAGAATGAATACAAGTATCAATAAGGTCATCTAGGCTGGCTCCCTTGGCTAAGTGACCCAAAGACATTGTTATGTTGAACTCAGCAGTTCTGGCAAGATCTGAATGGGAGCAACAAATCTCCTCCAGCTCAACAGCTGCCTTTGGATCAATGCTGCATCCTTGTGAAGCTTTCCTAAAGGGGAAAAAATAGAAGAATTACATGTGAGAGCACCAACACTTAAGTGAGAAATTTAACAACAGTCTCTACAGCAGGTTGGAAAAGAAGACGCTTGACTATTAAGCTCACAGGAATCGGGCTATTCAAACATTCCCCTCCCACCTAGAAAATGCATCAAATAAGGTTCCCTGTTTTGTAGAAGACATTCCCTTCTACAAATGTACTCATTGCTCCATGTATTCTAAGAGCCACATGTGGCTCTCACAGCACACAGACCTCTTCATTATTGTGAAGACATTTTATCCATTACTTTTTTTAAAGCATACATTAGAAACAGCAAACAAACTAACAACCACACCTTGCACCGTCAATTCAATTTATCCAATTAAAACAAGGAAGCAAAAAAATACATCCCACTATATGGAAAAAAATTCAAATAAATGTCCAGCTTCTGTGGCACATTTTATAAATACAAGACTGCAGAATTTTGGGGAACTGCATGCTTATTTCTATTGCAAACAAACAGACAGCTTGAGAACATCCATAAAGTAACAAGCTCTGGTCCTCCGCCTAAGTTCTGGACACTAGGACTTCTCTGGCGTCCCCCACAAATACTTTTTGCAAGGACTAAACAAGCAGCTCCTGAAACCCATAAGACTTCTACAGCCACTTTGGAAGCTAGTTGCTCAGCAAGAGAAAGGCATTTTGAGAGATGGGTATCTGGAAGAGTGAGGAAGTGCTTGAACCTTTTTCCTGCCAGCAGCTTCAACCCTCCCGTTTCCGTACCCACAAGATGCTTCCTCCCCTCCCCATTCTGTGGGGTTCAAAACAAGTGTTCCAGGTTATTTTGGAATACACCCATTATTTTGATACATTTCATAGAGATTTGATCATTTCTGTCACATGGATCGGATGCATCTCCCCATAAAACTTAGAAAGGCATTGTAAATTAACTATATCCCAAACCTTCGTGACTCAACTGATGATGCCAATTTCTGCTTTGACTCCTTAGCTATCAGTAATTTTGCATCAGCTTACACCTTATCATTTTTTAAAGAAGATTTATTTTATGTATTTTTATACCATCATACAAGTGCATTCCCAGGCTGGTTTACAAAAATTAATTCACCCTCCTGCTCCTTAGCACAAACCTTTAAATAGCCTAGTAAAACAGTGCAAAAATCCACAGCTATCTTAATAACTTGATAAAGCTAATGCCCGTACCAATATACTTTTCCTTCATAGTTGTGTTACATTTTTTATTTTTAAAAAGTAATGATATACAGAAAAAACAGTTTATGGGTTCCTTCTCCTTTTTCATACTCTGAAATAGCCAGAGAACCAAGGTGAAACTATGCAAATAGACAGGGGACCTATTCTTAACAGTTCTCATTATGTTCAAAATGGAGTAGAATGTGCATGGCCATTAGGGTAGCACATGCATCCAGAGAACAGGAAGCTGCCTTTACACTGCATCAGACTGGTCCATCTAGCTCATTACTGTCCACAGTGATAGGCAGAAGCTCTCCAGGAGTTCAGATAGGGTCCTGCCCCAGCCATGACCTAGCATGACCAAATTCAGCCTTGAGCTCTATAGTGAACTTAGATACAGTGCTTCACCTTCTCTCCAAATGAATGGCTGCCATTCACTTCTGTGGAACATATGTAAAGCACACTACTTGGGAACACTGTTGCAGAGTGGGGCAAAATCTGTTTCCTTTTTGGAGAAGCACTCTAAAGTAATAATGGATGTTTGTTTCTGAACTTTTAAAAATGTAGGGCCACCCCACATTTTGAAGAATGTTCTGCCAAGACGAACATCCATTTAGGTTTTTAAATATATACATATCTGTAGAGGCCTAAGACTGTTACAATTAGGACAGTGGGTCCATGGCACTTACCCGTCAACTGTCTGGGACATTCCATTTTGCGAGAGCACAGTGGCCAAAAACGTGCAAGATCATGGCCAGATGTGTGGCTTGCGTGAGATTGTGGAGCCCCAAAATGCAGGTTTCTGGGTGCCGTGCTCTTGCACAGGTCACGGGACTTGCATTGGAGCGTGGCCCGGAAGACACACAGCCCAGTTTTGCACTGGGACACGTTGGAGGGTATGGTGGCACCATTCACATACCAAACACTACCACAGATATATCAACACTTTCAAAAGTAGGGGATTCATGGCTTGGCTTTTAAAAAACAGGGGGTCAGCAGTACTTAGGTAATTGGGAACCACTGCCCTAAAGAACTGTCAGATGAATATCATCTAGAACTGGTGATGTGCTACTTTTTACAGCTTGTTAGCTAGGGGTCAAACTGCATGCTCCTTTAAACACATCTTTGAATACTGTGGATTGCCATGATGTTGTCATTTCCCCCCTTTTATTTTCAGCCAAAATCAGCTGCACAGGATCCTAAGCAATCAGGGCCACAGTGTGGTTAAAGTGGGAATTAATCCTTTGCCTTTTACCATTTTCCCACTGAAAATCCCCGCTAAATTGGTTATTTGCTGCCATGAGCAATGCTGCACATTAGCACTGCCCACCTTCATGTTCTCATCATGTTATGACGCCCAGGCAAAGTGGGAAGGAGGAAATTACATTTCACTCATCCAAAGTTCCAGTTGGCAGTCCAAAGACAATTCCAGTTTAGGTTCCCCATCCCATTTCAGCCTCAGCAGCTGGGAAAAGGCAGCAAAAACTAGGCAAAGCATTTTCTGATTCACAGGCCAATGGAGACGATGCACCTTAGAACCATCTCAGTTACTGATTTCCAGAGAAGTAGCCATGTTGCAGGAAAAGCACAGTGTCTCGTGGCACCTTAAAGACTAAAAAATGTTTCGTGGCATAAGATTTCATGGACCACCACCCGCCTCATCAGATATTTACTCACATCATATAATTGCAATCCACTTCATCAGCTATTGAGGCTTTTATAAGCTCACTTCCGGGGAGGGAGGAGTTCTTCCAACAGTCCCTTTCTGACGGTTTATCAGTCAAGTGCTAACAGCCAAAAGAACTAACCCAGCAAGACCCAACCACTTTCTAAATGAGTTTTGCATTAATTTTAGTTTTCTTTTGATGCTGTTAGCCACTCTGAGTTACCACTGGCAGAGAAAGATGAGGTAAAAATCGAATGAATATGCTGTCCTGCAAACACTGCCTCACATGGAGTTTCTGTCCTCACCTCTTCAGAAATAAGATCAGTAGGAAATCTCTGCACCAACTACATCCATTATTACCTTCAGAGAAACCCTGTGGTTTCTCTGTAAGTGCTCACGTTTTGCATATATGAAAATGTCTTACAGCACTGTGATATTTGTTGCAGTACATTAATCACACTGCACAAAAAACACCAGGCGACATCTAACCATGAACTGCTAAAACATAACATACAAACAAACAAACAAACCCTTAATCACACAGTACAGGGACCCAAACTAACCACAAGCTCCCTCTGTCTGACAATAAAGGGAAGAGGCTGAAAGAAATTACATTGCAGTCAGACTGTAGACCCCTAAGTCACTTCAATTGTCCCTGGACATTAATTGCGTAGGGTCAAAAAATAAAATTGACTAGGTCTGAATAAAGGGATTGTCTTCAGTAAATGATACCTGTTACATTGTACTGAATGCTATGAATCTTGGAAAGTTCCTGCCCTGGAGGAAGTGTATCATAAGTTGTTGTGAACATGCTCCAGCTATAAAGCCACAAGCAGCACATTGGGGTAAGGGACTGTCATCTGCCCTGACTTTTTAATGTACCTGAAGAGAACAGCTGACTCAAACAGACCTGCTTGAAACATCAAGCCTGACAAGTGGTTGAGACTTCCTGCTCACTATTCTGGAGGAAGTGTGTAACTGGGGCCTTGTAATCATGCCCTAGGCTGGAGTTTATAGTCACAAACACAGGAAAGACAAGGGTCTGTCAGTTTGACTTGAGTAGTATGGACTTTTCTGCCTCTGAATTAACCTGTGATGGGAGAGTAGGTTTGACAAGAGCGGGCTCTGGGATATGGTGACTCTTTTTATCCTGTACTATTATTGTATTAATTAGTTGTGACTCATTCTTCTATTGGTTTCTGATGGTTCTAGGGTGGGTATATCTGAATCGTTTATTATATTGGCTGCTAGAGTAAAAAATAAATGAGCATTTTTTGCTAAAACAAAGGTTGCTGTATTCATGAGTTTTGCACTGATATTTAGTTGAACTGTTATTTTCTGAAATACTGACTGAAGGTCTGTTTCAAGTTTCTTGTAGCATTTTATTGTTAGATGGTGTTTCATGTTGTTTGCCTGTTGTGCTAGGATCTTTGAACTTCCTTTTGGAGAAAACAGCAGGGTCAAATGTATTATCATCCTATAAAGCTCTGATTGGTGATCTATTTATTGAGGCAGGTTTCTGCAATATATTACACTGGGGAATCAGCAGCAATACTATGCACATATCTGCAACACACATTTTATAAGTGCAAGAGTTTCGTTAAACATACTTAATGTTCATTCTGCCCTTCATAATGAGCTAATGGTCAGATTTTCCATGCTGCATACAGGTGACCACAAATCTGAAACCAGGCTCCTGGCAAGCATGACTATCAGTCTTCCTAAAAATACTTAGCCTCTTTTAGCATCTCACAAAAAGGTCAGATGGTGTTAGACCCAGTGCTTTTTCTTTTTTTGGAAAAAAGGTGCCAGTACTCGCCATGAAGTTGTTACAGTAAGTGCCATACTTTTAACATTTGAATAAATAAGGTGTTGGTACTGTGTACCCTTGAGTACCCTCTGAAAAAAAGCACTGACCATTTCCACACAGCACAATATCATGCCTTTCTGGTGCTATGTGTGCCGCCTGTTAAGAATATTAATAGTGAGACAGAACCACAGAAATCAAATCTATATTCGCATCAATGCAGGTCTCACATTCATATTACAGACATTGCAGAAACACCACTAAAACTCAAGATATAATGCTAAACAGTGGACTAACATTACTAACATGAGCTACAGGGAGCCTTGGGCTCACACTTCTGGAACAGCTGCAAGGAAGCAGTAGGAAGCTTTGGTTCATTCTTGTAATACCAAACTATGGTTTAATGTTATGCCTGAACACAGCCAAGGTGTGTAGATCCACCCTTAAGAGAGGGAGGGGTAAAGAACATGCAAGGATGGATGTTTGTCCTCAGTATCTTACTTCTGTGTAATTCAGAAAGGGTTTGTCTATATTTTTTGTAATTCATTTTACTGTACTACAAATTCCCTTTGCAAAAATTACGGTATGTGGTCCTACAACAAATCTGCTTCTGAATGCAGCAAGCAGCAGCAGCAAGCATTTTTTAAAACAACAACAACAACAGGGTGGTAGAAAAATTAGCTCACAGTATTTATTTGTAAGAAGTTTTGGGGACCCTGCACAATTTGTGTGGTGGCAGGGAGCAATTTCTCCCTGTGTTCCTTGGGGGAAGGATTTGGGCTCCGAGACAGCTTGCCAATGTTGCTCCCACCCACCCCCTGCCCCACCAAATCTGACTTCACAACTATGCCCTGGGATTGCACTAGAAGACAAGGGGGAACTTCCATGACTTCTTTCCCCCATGCTCTCCACTAAGGAAACCACTGGGGGACAGATTGGTGCCACCTTGTTGGTTCCGCTGACATACTGAAATGTTGTTCATGGTGGAAAACCACTGTCATGCGCTGCCCATGGTCAATACCTGTTTGGGGAGGGAAGCACTTTGACTCCACCCACCCAATATTTTCCTGCAAAAGTCGGCTACTCTTTTACTAGCCGTAAAGGTCAACGCCTAAACTTTGGACCGCCGGCCCCCTGGACACCTAGTGCAGAATCATGAGCAGGATCTAATTATATTAAAGCCTTACTTGTCGGTTCCATATTTATTAGTGAAAACGAAAGTGAGCCCTTGACTTAAGCCTCCTGATGCTCTGCTCATTTGGCCACACAGAAACAGAGGGGCACATTTTTTGGCTAGATTAAAGGAGCAACCTTATACAGAACCAGCTGGTCCTCCTTTCACTTTTCTAATTGAAGTGTGTGGTGTGTGTTTTAATGCTTCCCTCAGCTCACTCACCACCATCCATATAGAAATGTCCAGCTGCTTTGGGAAAGGGAAGAGATATATATATATATATATATATATATATATATATACATACATACTCCATGCACTCCTCGCCCCCAAGCTGAAAAAGTTCGACGCTTCCCCGCCTTGCCAAGCGTCTTTGTTCCCCGCTGCCCACCGTGTGGATGGAAGAAGATGCCCGTCGGGAAAACAAAAGGAGGGAAGCCGGGACTCAGGCGAGACGTGCGCCGGCCGCTGAGGGGAGAGAAGGAGGGAAGCAGTTCGGGGCATCTCTACGGACACTTACAGGGTCGGGCTCCTCCTGCTCTTGGCGGTCTCCATGTCTGCGCCGACCTCAGCCCTCCCGCCGGGTCGCCTCGAGGCTCCCTCGGAGCGCCGCGCGCACAGAGCTCAGCGCCGACTGGCCGCGCGCGCATTGCTGCCCGTCTCCTCCGGCGCCCTCGTGCCGCCCAGGCTGGCGGGGAAGGTCGAACTTTTGCGCTCGCCCAGCAGCGGAGTCGAAGGGAGCCTGGAGCCCGGAGCCGGAGGGGAAGGGAGGGGCGGGGCCGGGGCTAAGCAGAACTTCTCCCCCCTCCCTTCCTCCCTCCGGCTCGAGGAAGTGGTGCTCCGAGGCCGTGGCGAGTCTTGGGAAGGTGGTCATGCGCGCGCGAGGGTTGGCTAGATCAGGGCTGCTCAAAGCCCGTTCCTTCCTCGCTCGCGAGGGGCCTCCTTTCTGGGGCAGCTGTCGACTTCGAGCGGGACCGGCGCCTTTTCTTTTTTATAATTTTTTGCTCATATGGGGAGACCCTCAGGCTTTCGAAAGCGGCGTCACGTGGCGGAGAGGGTCAGCAGAGAAAGCACTCCCCTGGGGGGGGGTGCGAGGGAGGGAGGGGAAGCTGCGCCGGTTGAATTTCTGCCTGTCGTATAGCGATTGCCGAACCGTTTTGCTGGGAAGAAAAGGCGCCTCGCGGAGCGGTCCTGTCCCACGTTTGCACTTGTTTCAGTGGGATTTCATAGGACTGCTGTCTCAGCCTGCCGGGCCGTGCTCTTTGCTTAAGAGTAGCCTCACTGGCAGGCTCCTATACGTGAGATTCCCCCCAGGTAAAGGGTTTGGAAGACTGAAATCGGACTTTCACATTTCTTTGCTCCAAAGGGCCGAGAGCGAGAGTCGCATCTTAGCTCTTTCTGTCTATATACTTAGTCAGGTAGGTAGCCGTGTTGGTCTGCTGTAGTCGAAACAAAATCCTTCCAGTAGCACCTTGTTGTTTAGTCGTTTAGTCGTGTCCGACTCTTCGTGACCCCATGGACCAGAGCACACCAGGCACTCCTGTCTTCCACTGCCTCCCGCAGTTTGGTCAGACTCATGGGCAACTAAGTTTGTTATTGGTATGAGCTTTTGTGTGCATGCTTGGTATCTGAAGAAGTGTGCGTGCACACGAAAGCTCATACCAATAACAAACTTAGTTGCCCATGAGTCTGACCAAACTGCGGGAGGCAGTGGAAGGCAGGAGTGCCTGGCGTTCTCTGGTCCATGGGGTCACGAAGAGTCGGACACGACTAAACGACTAAACAACAAGGTGCTACTGGAAGGATTTTTTATTTTGTCTTGTCTATATACTTGATATTGATTGTCAATAATAGTGTCTATGGCGGGTGCGGGCAGATTGCCTGCATCCTTATGGGCATCGCTAGTGCCTTAAAAATCAATACAAAATGAGAGCTTTGTGGCTCCTTAAAGGCTAGCCAACTTATTTCACATTTTGGGGATTATAGTTTATTTCATCAGATGCATGAAGTGTTACCCTGAGTTGACAGGTGTATGGGGTCAAAAGCAAAAAGTACAGTATGACAATTTTATTTAGTCAGAAATAAAAAATCACAACAGCAATGACTGGTGATAACAGAATCATCCCAGTTTTGCCTTGTTAATTTAACTCAGCAGCTCCCAAACTTTTTAAGGCTGCTGCCCCTTTGGTTCCATAAACTCATCCCCAGGGCATCCTACCCTATAAAAAGCAATATTCAGAGTAGTGGTTTGCACAACCCACTTAGGAAGATAATAACATAATAAAATTCAGAACAGTAACAATTAATTGCACATTGATTCAAAATCCAATTTAAACTATTTACAGTAATTAACTCAACAAAACTGATGAACTTGGTCCAGTGATAAAAGCTTTTCAAAGTCTGACAGACATTTATACTTCCAGTGCCCCCCAGCCACCCCTTTGCCTCTTAGTGCCCCTCCAGGTAATCCCACTGTCCCCCCAGGGGGCAGTACCATCCACTTTGGGAACCACTGACTTAACTGAATCTGTTGGTTAACACAGCTAGTTCTGCCATCAAAGCTGTTATGAATAGTTAAGCACAGGTTAAACTTTTTGCTTATCATTGCCATCTGACCCTCCTTTATATCCCTATATGTTTGTGTTGTGTACCTATCAACTGAGGGTAAATACACCTGATCATAGAATCCTAGTCTTAACACCCTGCAATGCAGGAATATGCAGCTGTCCCATATGGGAATCGAACCAGCAACCTTGGCATTATGAGCATCATGCTCTAACCAACAGAGCTATCCAGCTTCCGTTCCTGGTTTATTCTATTCTTATTCTTACATGAAATCTTGTGTTGCAATAAATCTTCATTGTTCCAAAAGACTCACTTGTGCTCATGGCTCTGCACTGGCTCTGTGCTCATGCCAGGAAGAGTGAGGCCGAGAGGAAAAGCTGTAGTTCAGTGGCAAAGCACATGTTTGCATTCAGATCCCAGGCTCAGTCCCTGACATCTCCAGGTATAACAGGGAAGGCCAGTGTGTGAAATCCAGTCAGACAACCTGTTTATCAATTTTTTTGCAGAGAAATAGACAGCATTGGCTTTTTAAATGAGTATTCATTAGGATTTGGTTTGTAAAGCATGGACCACTTATAAACACCATCTCCAACCCTCCAAAGATTCCATCAACGGTGTCTCTGAAAAATTATACATATTTGGGAAAATAGGCAAACTAATGCCACTGTACTGGAAGAAGCAAAGATCACCAGTGTTAAAGCAATGATTCTTCAACATCAATTTTGTTGGACTGGTCATGTTGTTTGGACGCCCTGATGATCGTCTTCCAAAGCATCTACTCTATTCCGAACTTTAAAATGGAAAGCGCAGTGCTGGTGGTCAACAAAAAAGGTTTAAAGACTCTCTCAAGGCAAATCTAAAAAATGTAGTATAAACACCGACAATTGGGAAATGCTGGCCTGCAAGTGCTTCAATTGGAGAACAGCCTTTACCAAAGGTGTCATAAAATTTAAGATGCTTGAACTCAGGATGAAAGGGAGAAATGGGCTAAGAGGAAGGCACGTTTGGCAAACTCTCACCGTGATCAACTCCCATCCGGAAACCTATGTCCCCACTGTGAAAGGATGTGTGGATCCAGAATTGGCCTCCACAGTCACTTATGGACTCACAGTTAAGACCAGGTTCATAGAAGACAATCTTACTCAGCTATGAGTGATCACCAAAGAAGAAGAAGACATACTGATTAGTTTGCAGAGGGGTTAGAAGATGTTGGCTATTTAATGATTTTGTGAGGTGGTTTTCTCCTGTTATCTTCATTGCATAAAGTCCTATCTTTGAAGAGGGTTTGTTGTGATCCCATCAACTACACTGGTCAACAACAAATTTGTTGTCTGCGTTTTTTCAGTTAAGTTAGGACGAATCTGATGCGCTGAATCCAAAAATCACATTGGTTTTGCTCAATCAGGTCAAATTTTTGAGCTATGGCCACATGTCTTTTTTTACGTTTTTGTTCACATGTACGCTTGTGTGGAGCATTTTAGAAGTTGGTGGGGGTAAAATGCCATGTCGAATAATTGTTTTGATTGGAAATGATTATTTTAATGACAAGAAGTATTCAGGTCCGATAGTTCTGGGTGATTATGTCGAAAAGGGATCAGTTTGAAGTCATAAAACCTCGAAATCTTCCATAAATTGGTGTGGCAAAGCATAAAGTTGGGGGATCAAAACTAAGTTAATGGGGCAGCCGCCCCACGAAGTATCCTGATCTTCAAGCAGCACGTCGTCCTGTAGCTCATTGTGATGAAATTCCAGTGCCTATCTTTGGAGAACTTCCTGACATTAGTGACGAAGATGCCTCCAGTGTTGAAGGACATGAAGAAGAAGTGGTTCTTGGAAGATGATGCTCCACATCCATTTTCCCAAAAGGAGTTGAATGATCTAGTTCGCGACCTCAGCTTGTCAAAGGACTCTGCCGAACTGTTGGCATCCAGATTGAAGGGAAAAAACCTCCTCTCTGACAGTGCTCGCATCAGCTTCTTCCGCAACAGGCATCAAGAGTACCTCCGTTTTTTCTCGGAAGGACTTGGTGTACTGTGCAGATATTGGGCAGCTTCTGCTCAAGCTTGGAGTGCCACAGTACGAACCCAAAGATTGGAGACTATTCATTGACAGCAGCAAGCGATCACTGAAATGTGTTCTGCTACACAACGGCAACCAGTTTGCCTCTATACCCCTGGCTCACTCGACTACACTGAAGGAGAACTATGAAGCGGTGAAGTATGTGCTGGAGAAAATTGGTTATGATCAGCATAAGTGGTTTATTTGTGTTGACCTGAAGATGGTGAACTTTTTGTTGGGACAACAGTCTGGCTTCACGAAGTACCCATGTTTTCTGTGCATGTGGGATAGTAGGGACTGTGCTCAGCATTACACGAAGAAGGACTGGCCTGTGCGGGAGGAATTGGTGCCTTGCAAAGAAAGGAACGTCATCAACGACCCTCTGGTGGACAGAGACAGAATACTCTTCCCACCGCTGCACATCAAGCTCGGCTTAATCAAGCAGTTCACCAAGGCTCTGGACAAGGATGGTGACTGCTTCACTTACTTGTGCCAGGCTTTTCCAGGATTGACCATGGAGAAGTTGAAAGCTGGCATCTTTGACGGTCCTCAGATCCGTCAGCTCATCAGAGATCCAGAGTTCGGAAAGTCAATGAACGAAGTGGAACTGGAAGCATGGAAGGCATTTGTTCTGGTAGTGAAGAACTTTCTTAGAATCATAGAATCATAGAGTTGAAAGAGACCACAAGGGCCATCGAGTCCAACCCCCTGCCAAGCAGGAAACACCATCAGAGCACTCCTGACATATGGTTGTCAAGCCTCTGCTTAAAGACCTCCAAAGAAGGAGACTCCACCACACTCCTTGGCAGCAAATTCCACTGTCGAACAGCTCTTACTGTCAGGAAGTTCTTCCTAATGTTTAGGTGGAATCTTCTTTCTTGTAGTTTGGATCCATTGCTCCGTGTCCGCTTCTCTGGAGCAGCAGAAAACAACCTTTCTCCCTCCTCTATGTGACATCCTTTTATATATTTGAACATGGCTATCATATCACCCCTTAACCTCCTCTTCTCCAGGCTAAACATGCCCAGCTCCCTTAGCCGTTCCTCATAAGGCATCGTTTCCAGGCCTTTGACCATTTTGGTTGCCCTCCTCTGGACACGTTCCAGTTTGTCAGTGTCCTTCTTGAACTGTGGTGCCCAGAACTGGACACAGTACTCCAGGTGAGGTCTGACCAGAGCAGAATACAGTGGCACTATTACTTCCCTTGATCTAGATGCTATACTCCTATTGATGCAGCCCAGAATTGCATTGGCTTTTTTAGCTGCCGCGTCACACTGTTGGCTCATGTCAAGTTTGTGGTCAACCAAGACTCCTAGATCCTTTTCACATGTACTGCTCTCAAGCCAGGTGTCCCCCATCTTGTATTTGTGCCTCTCATTTTTTTTGCCCAAGTGCAATACTTTACATTTCTCCCTGTTAAAATTCATCTTGTTTGTTTTTGCCCAGTTCTCTAATCTGTCAAGGTTGAAGTGTGATCCTGTCCTCTGGGGTGTTAGCCACCCCTCCCAGTTTGGTGTCATCTGCAAATTTGATCAGGATGCCCTTGAGTCCATCATCCAAGTCGTTGATAAAGATGTTGAATAAGACCGGGCCCAAGACAGAACCCTGTGGCACCCCACTAGTCACTCTTCTCCAGGATGAAGAGGAACCATTGATGAGCACCCTTTGGGTTCGGTCAGTCAGCCAGTTACAAATCCACTGAGTGGTAGCATAGTCAAGACCGCATTTTACCAGCTTCTTTACAAGAATATCATGGGGCACCTTGTCAAATGCCTTGCTGAAATCAAGGTAGGCTACATCCACTGCGTTCCCTTCATCTATCAGGCTTGTAATTCTGTCAAAAAACGAGATCAGGTTAGTCTGGCATGACTTATTTTTCAGAAATCCATGCTGACTATTGGTGATCACAGCATTCCTTTCTAGGTGCTCACAGACTGTTTGCTTAATGATCTGCTCCAGAATCTTCCCTGGTATTGACAATAAGGCCAGAAACTACGCAGAACTTGTCAACAACATGCTGACTGCTTTCAGAAAGCTGGGCTGCAACATGAGCATCAAGATGCACTACCTATTTTCACATATGGACCGGTTTCCTGAGAACCTGGGTTCAATGAGTGACGAGCAGGGGGAGAGATTCCATCCAGACATGAAAGAGATGGAGACCAGGTGTCAGGGTCGCTGGGGCACAGTCATGATGGCTGACTACTGTTGGACTCTGAAGAGAGACCTCCCTGCTGCTGAGCATTCCAGGAGTTCCAAGAAATGGAAGTTCAAGCCCTGAAGTTTGAAAAATGGTGAAGCAACATGCAATTTACGTGTACTTACCTTTATCAGTGCCCACCATTCAGTTTACAGTAAACCTGACCTGATGGAGAGAAACGGATGCCATTTCCTGATTCAGCAGTGCAAAAATACCCTAAATCAGTTGTAGAAATCTAGACAACATTCAAAAAGTAAAAAATTGTTGCCCAGTGCTATAATTGTGCAACCTAAATTCCAATCCATGCTTCAGAGAAAGAGAGCAGCTCAAATCTGTGCTTTGTAATAACACAACAATGCAGTCCCTTAGCTTTATCTTGCAATGTAAGTACTTGTAGCAGGTCTCTGAAAGGACCAATACAACCACTTTTACAAACACAGTAAGTAAACTTAATTCCTTACAATGCAAGATTAACCCCCACACACAAACACAAAACCCCCATATTGTGTCTCTGGAAAAAAGAAGAGAAGAAAAAAAGATTGACACTGTGGACTTTTCATTAAGAACTCATAACTCAGACGTGGAGCTGAGCACATAGTGGTATTTATTTATTTATCTGTCTGTAAGAGGTTTTTATCTACCACTTTTCAGGGGAGATTACAAAGTGGTTTACATAATAAGATTAAAATAATGAGTATTCATAAAAATTACCGTATGCAATAAAACAAAATAAAACCAGAAAAGCAAATAGGGGGAAACCCTTTATTGAAATGCTGGGTTTTTGTCATGCTTGGTTCTCACACTAGGTTCCCTCTTTTCCCTGTAGAGACAGTTGGGGGAGAAAAGGGCCACCGCAGCTGGAACACACTGGTGTTTCTGCTGCTGCTTCCATCTTCTCA
The DNA here is from genome assembly GCF_964106645.2 of Podarcis pityusensis. Lineage (NCBI taxonomy): Eukaryota > Metazoa > Chordata > Lepidosauria > Squamata > Lacertidae > Podarcis > Podarcis pityusensis. The sequence goes on from NC_138028.1 coordinate 40,841,180, forward strand.
GGCTCAGAACAATATGGGACTTCAGAAGCCTCCTACAGTGGCAGTTGCAGGAGGAAAGGAACATCTCGGCTGGAGCACTGGGAGCTAAATGGTAGAAGCTCAACAAGCTGTTATAGTATATGTTTAACTGATTCATGCCCCTGGGGTGAACAGTAAATGGGATTGGCTGTTTGTAGTCCACTCAGCCCAGACGTTCCCATGGGAGGGCACAGAACTCATCATGCCATCTGATGTCACATTCTGTTAATTATTGAGATCTGTTTCACCACCAGCGTTTTCAATCGCTGAAGTGCAAAATGTGGAAGTGAAATTCCAGAGCTGTTTACCTACCAACATTTTAAAACTGCAGGGGCATATTAGTCCCACCAAACAAAAAATTCCTCACTTCCTGTCTTACTCAGCACCCCTTTTGTGACCGACATGTTGAAATTCCCCTTCTTGACTCATGCTGAACAATCAGGTGTTTTAACTTGGATTACAGTGTCCATTAAACATAAAAATATCAAGATGCTTCCTACTGTCACAGTGCTGAACAGGAGATTTGGCTTATTTTCTGCTCTATGTTTTGTCTTGCTCTGGTTGCCAGGCATTGTGGGGTGTAAAGCGGTTCATCCTGTTTCCCTCTCTGCACCACTTCGTTAGTATTATTTTTGGCAGCTTCCTCTGCTAAGTAGTTTTAACTATGGAGCCAGAAATATAGAATAAAATAAAAGCAAGAGAGAGCCCATGTGACTTAACTTTCAAGGACTATGCTTTGATGGTTTATGGCATTGCAGTTAATATGTTGTGAGTTGCGTTGTTGCAACTGTGATATAAAATTGAAAATTAATAAAAACATTTTCAAAGAGACGGAGAGAGCGAGCGCCAATGTGGTGTAGGGTATCGGATTAGGAGCTGGGAGACCAGAGTTCAAATCCCCAGTCAGGCACAATCTCGCAGCCTAACCTACCTCACAGGGTTGTTGTGGATTTTAAATGAGGAGGGACAGGACCATGTATGCCCATTTGAGCTCCTTAGAGGAATGCAAATGTAATACTAATAACTGAAAATAATTATTATAATGTCGAGAGGGATAACTGGAAGTTATTTGGTCCAACTTCCTGCTCACTGCACAATCTGCTGGATGTTCTACAGAACCCCTGACAGATGGTCAACCAGACTCTGCTTAAATGCCACCAGAAAAGATAGACATCTTTATGCCTTCAGTATGCCAGTATAAAATAATTTACAATAGTACTTGATGTCTCATCACAGAACAAAATGTGCAGAACCAAGCTGCAGAAGTGTTGAAAACATAATTCAAAAAATGACTCAAAATTGCTTAAGGCTCAGTCCTGTGTTCCTTGTGAGGTGTCCTGGGGGGCCATAGGAGTTTGTGGCCTCCCTCTCTTTGTAGAGCAGAAGTTGAGGTCTCCTTTTTGCAGATGCTGAAATATACCCTCTGCCATCAAAGCTTTGGTGTTGAGAACCAAAAGAAAGTGCACTGGGGACTCATTCTCTCAACACAGACTGGAACTGGAGCGTGGAGGGGGAAGGCGGGATTACAATAATAAGTACCGTATTTTTCGCTCTATAAGACGCACCAGACCACAAGACGCACCCAGTTTTTGGAGGAGGAAAACAAGAAAAAAAATATTCTGAATCTCAGAAGCCAGAACAGCAAGAGGGATCGCTGCGCAGTGAAAGCAGCGATCCCTCTTGCTGTTCTGGCTTCTGGGATAGCTGCGCAGCCTGCATTCGCTCCATAAGACGCGCACACATTTCCCCTTACTTTTTAGGAGGGAAAAAGTGAGTCTTATAGAGCAAAAAATACGGTAAGTAAGCAAGCCAAAGGAGGAGAGGGGAAACACACAGCTTCCACTGAGATTTTGGGGTTTGGCGGCTCCTGCACCACAACCACCCCTTTGGGTGTCTTGACCCTGTGAGGTTGCTTTTTTACTAAATATGATCTTGACCCAAGACCAGCCTGAGACCTTTGGGTTCCTGAAGCAGGTTTGCCACCAATGCTCCCGCCCCGAGCATGCTGCCTGAGGCAGGTCACTTCAGGTTGCCTCTCCAGTGTGCCTGCTATGCTAGAGCAGCAAGCTATCTTCAGAGCTATAGGGCAGCAAGCTAGCTTAAGAGCTATAGGGCAGACACATGATAAACTTTCTAGTCACTTTCCACCCCTCAGAATTTGCTGTCAGAGGCAGCTGTCTCCCTCTGCTTCTTGGTAGGGCAGGCCCTGTCTTGACCTAAAATGATGTTGATGATGATGTTAATTCAGATTATTATTGACTACAGTAGCTCTGAAGGATTAAGTAAAAATCACTTTCCTTTTATTGTTAAAATGCTTATTGCCTATATTATTAGGTACAGTGGTACCTCGGGTTGCATACGCTTCAGGTTACATATGCTTCAGGTTACAGACTCCGCTAACCCAGAAATATTCCCTCAGGTTAAGAACTTTGCTTCAGGATGAGAACAGAAATCATGCAGCGGCGGCACAGCAGCAGCAGGAGGCCCCATTAGCTTCAGGTTAAGAACAGTTTCACGTTAAGAACGGACCTCCGGAACAAATTAAGTACGTAACCAGAGGTACCACTGTAGTTTGTTCCAATAAAAAGAACTCCTGACAATGGAAGTAGATCTCGCCATCTCAGTTGCTGTATTTACATTTAAAATGTCTAAATTCAGGAAGCAGAAATTAGTTACCCATAGGGATATCTTTTGGCACAGCAAACAGGGATGATAAACAGAGTGTTGTTTTAACCTTTTCAAAATGCTTTCAAAGCTTGCTGTTGTGAGATGCTGATGAGGAAGTCTTTGAAGATAAAAATAGCTGAATGAAAGACAAGCCTTTAACAGCTTCTCCTCCTCCCCTCCCCCAAGCTAAATTTAGTTTTATTCAGTCTTTACAAGGCAACTCATTTCTTGTGGGCACATAGCAACATCAGTAACACCATGGCACAGTAAACGTCGTAAGAATGCTTCATTTTTAAAGTAGAGTTCAAAAATCTGTCTGGGATTCAGTAGTGTCAACATAATACATTAAATTCTATGCAGTACTATGGAAATACACAATTGTCTTCTGAGAAAGATAAAAAATTGTTTTACTTTTTTTTGGCCATAATTAAAATACAACCAACTTTCCCCCCTTAACATCCCAAGAGAATTTCCTTATCGTAAAAAGTCTTATCTTTTGGGACAGCGGGTTTGTTGCACATGACATCCCAATCAACTAAAATTGTACACCCTGAATTTGCTGGAATACAACTGAATCCCATGCAAAGAGAGTGACAGTCTAGACTCTAGATGCACCCAATTTATTATTTATTTATTTATTTATTTATTATTAAATTTGTATACCGCCCTATTCTCACAGATCTCAGGGAGGTTCACAACAAACTTGCATGCAAGTGCATTTAATGCAACAATCTAGCATGCAAGCGCATTTAATGCAGCTGATGGTCAGGATCGCAATGGCTGCACCATCTTAGAGAAGAACTGCACTCTTCATGGTTCATGCGCAGAAATACGAGATATCCTTGCCAAAGAAGGAAACATCTGGATTTCTACAACAAATCAGGGGAGGGAAAGAGAGAAACTGTGTTTAGATGTCTTAATTTTCTTGGGCTGTTTGATTTCCTCTCCCCATTAAAAATTAAGAAAGATGGAGAGCGAATGCATCAGCGAGAAAAGCAGCTCACATTTAACAGCTGCTGTTGCCCCAGGTGATCTAAGGAAGAAGTCACTGTTGACTGCCCTCTGCATGCAGAGAATTACCCTGCCAGCTGGCAAGGAAACGAGAAAAGAGGCATGCTGGGACCAAGCCAATAGGTAGGAAACCAGCAGGCAGGAAGTAGGAATGCTGGGCCTCAAAAAATATATACATTATTTTGAATGGTAAAATCTTTCGAGTATGTTTTTTATCTAAGAAGAGGAATTCATGTGTTTTTTTCCCCACTGAAGCAACTATAACAGTTTAATGCATTCCCCTTGGACCAGAAAACTCAGATGAGGGTGGATTAGAACCCTGGTATTTCCAGTTCTTTCCCAGTAGTGATGTATGGAAGTGAGAGCTGGACCATAAAGAAGGCTGATTGCCGAAGAATTGATGCTTTTGAATTATGGTGCTGGAGGAGACTCTTGAGAGTCCCATGGACTGCAAGAAGATCAAATGTATCCATTCTGAAGGAAATCAGCCCTGAGTGCTCACTGGAAGGACAGATCCTGAAGCTGAGGCTCCAATACTTTGGCCACCTCATGAGAAAAGAAGACTCCTTGGAAAAGACCCTGATGTTGGGAAAGATGGAGGGCACAAGGAGAAGGGGACGACAGAGGACGAGATGGTTGGATAGTGTTCTCGAAGCTACCAGCATGAGTTTGACCAAACTGCGGGAGGCAGTGGAAGACAGGAGTGCCTGGCGTCCTCTGGTTCATGGGGTCACGAAGAGTCGGACACGACTAAACGACTGAACAACAATTTCCAGTTCAACTCCAGCCCTATATCTACTAGATCACATGTTCAAAAACACAATTTTGCATTCATCTAAGACAAATGAATGTAGCTCCAGGGGGCAAGCCAGGGTTTTTTTTTGCCCCGGGTGAAACTTCCAGAGAGGTGCCATTGAGGATCCCAGCCTGTGTGTGAATAAATATGCATGGGGGTTGCCGAGCTGGGTATTTGACCTGGGTGAAGTAAAGCCAAGTTTTGCCCTGTATAAAACACAGAGGAGTGTGATTTTATGTCCATATCCTGGCTGCCCCCTTATGAGTTACAAGTTTGTGGAGGACAAAGGAAACGCTTGCTTTCTATTACCACAAATGTGGTGTTTGCTCCCAGTTGTCAGGACTCATTCCTTAAATAAACCTTGCCTTGCTGATCTGAACTGATTTCCTGCATCCACCCTGGTTCCAAGCTGCTTCCTAGCCTGATTGGTCCAGCAAAAGAAAGCAGCCCCTGAGAAAACATAGAAGAAAAATGATTCTGTCATGACGATCTGTAATTGTTTTGAAACTTCTGTAATAAAATTGGGGTTTTTTTTCCCTTGAGGCAATCCTATACTCCAGTTATGCTCTCTTGGGATCCACAGAATTTGGCATAAGCCCCACTATCTTGGCAGAACACAGGGGAAAACTGATGTTGGAACACCTCAGGTGTGTCAGGAGAACATCCAAAAAGGTTTAGGATTGTGAGCAGCTCAGGGGAGCAGCAGACTCTGAACATATCCTATATTCCTCCAAACCATGGCCTAAGCCAGGCATAGGCAAACTCCGGCCCTCCCGATGTTTGGGACTATAGTTCCCATCATCCCTGACCACTGGTCCTGTTAGCTAGGGATGATGGGAATTGTAGTCCCAAACATATGGAGGGCCAGAGTTTGCCTATGCCTGGCCTAAGCAATGATGGAACTTTGCACCAACCCCAGACCTAGTGCAAAAATGTTCCCGTGCATTGACATAAATGAAAAGGGGGGAAATAGACAGTGCTGCCACTAACAGCTAGCCAGGGTTGCCCAGTGGTTAGAATGTTGGAACATAATCTGGGAGAACCAGGGTTCAAGTGGGTGACATTGCACAGTCAAAACTGTAGCCCAAGCTAGCTCATGGGCTTGTGATGAGGGTGAAATGTGGAAGGTGAGACTCATATACTCTCCAACTTGAGCTCCTTGCAGGAAAGGTGGGATAAAAGTGCAATAATAAATAGAATGAAAGAAAACAGCATAGGAAATGTTCAGCACGCAATCACACCCTTGTTGTTATTTAGTCGTTTAGTCATGTCTGACTTTTCGCAACCTCATGGACCAGAGCACGCCATGCACTCTTGTCTTCCACTGCCTCCTGCATTTTGATCAAACTCATGTTAGTAGCTTCGAGAACACTGTCCAACCATCTCGTCCTCTGTCATCCCCTTCTCCTTATGCCCTCCATCTTTCCCAACATCAGGGTCTTTTCCAGGGAGTCTTCTCTTCTCATGAGGTGGCCAAAGTATTGGCGCCTCAGCTTCAGGATCTGTCCTTCCAGTGAGCACTCAGGGCTGATTTTCTTCAGAATGTATAGGTTTGATCTTCTTGCACTCTATGGGACTCTCAAGAGTCTCCTCCAGCACCATAATGATTCAAAAGCATCAATTCTTTGGCGATCAGCCTTCTTTATGGTCCAGCTCTCACTTCCATACATCCCTACTGGGAAAACCATAGCTTTTACTATACGGACCTTTGTTGGCAAGGTGATGTCTCTGCTTTTTAAGATGCTGCCTAGGTTTGTCATTGCTTTAATCACACCCTACCACCCAGGATATTAAACCAGGGAGACCACAACTTGGATGGAAGGATGTGGTACATGGGATTATATTTCTTGGCCCTCAGGTTGCATGCACTTAGAGCATACAAGGGGACACTCTGGTGAAGGGAAAGGGGCAGGGACCGTACCACTGAATAACATTAAAAAACAACCCCTGGACTTGCACCATTTTGTGTCTCCTTTCCAACTCTTATGAGTAAGATGGTTGAATTTTGAAAATAGATTCATATAAAAGCTCCCTTTGAAATTGTTGCATCGAGATGTTAAGAACCCAGAAGTGTCACTGAACAAAAATAACCTGGTGCTCTGTTAGGTGTTCATTTGCACATGTGGTTTTCCTTTCCCTCAAACTTTCCCTATTTCTCCAATCTCTTGAAAAACTTCTAAGTAAGTGGGTGTCTGCCTACTCCTGTGGAGTGACTAATAGGTTAAAAAGTCCTCTTTTGTTTCCTTGATGAAGAAAACAAATTGAACCTAATGGAATCAAGAAACAAGGTATGTGGTTGGAGATTCAGGTGGGAAGCAGGTTGACTATTGTTTTAGAAGGTTGTAGTGTTAGCAGAAGACTGCCAATAAACAAGCCAACATTAGTCATTTTGCCTGACTGGAAGAAATTTAAATTGCTTCTTTGAGGCTGTCTGTATTTGCAGCTGTCCCTATATAGAAGGGATTATCCCCAGAATCTGGTCTGTTAGCTGAAAATATTTGATGTGCCTTTTAAATATATATACAGTAGTGTAGTGTACACATATATTTCAGCCTTGTTTTCCAGGTCTCTAGGTGTTTAAAGATCTGACTGGAATAGGGAAGGCACTCAGGCTCGGGTTGTACATATGTGTAAGTAAACCATATATCATTAAGTCTCCATGGTCCCTCATTCCCAAAAGGAAACACAAACCCTGGATAAGCACCTAAAAACCCTGGAATATCTCACTGCTGAGAGATTAGGATGGCATGCAACAATACTTTCTGAAACCACAGAACTACATTAGGGGTGTGCAAAAAGAGGGTCATTTAATTTTACTTAAACTTTTGCCAAAAGTTTTAACTCAATAATTTCCTACGAAGGATTGCTGCGCCACGCATTAAAATTCAGAACGTCCCACTGTATTTTTTAAATTTTTTACAATGACTCATACACTTAACGTTTCAACAGCACTCTGGTTGCTAGGGTACGTGTAATCAGTGTGACATCTAAAAGTTCCTGTTAAAAAGAGTTTTAGGTTTTGGAATATAAGGAACAAAGCTTCACATTTATTACCTTCATAAATACCCCCTCTTAGTATTTAATTATGTAAATCAGCTTGACATTTTAAAAGTCTTCAAAGAAAATTGATCTTTGGAGTTCACAGTCTCCATCTGATAACTATATGATATACTCTTTCCATTTTTGTGAATGATCTCCTGCCATCTTTCACTTGCAACATGGAAGTTCCCTTGCTGATTTCTTGGGACTTTCTCTCTCTTCTTCTGTTTAACTTCACCACAGGGCAAAAAAAACACCAGACAATAATCCTGTTTCTTGCTTGCAAAAAAGACTTTTCAAGGATTACAGGTGGCTGGGGCAAAATGCAGCCCAGGTTAAACACTCCTTGGTTCCAGTGATTTCAAAAGGAGGGTGCTAAACTCCACTATTAAATTAATAGGATTGTAACATTGGCTGGATTGTACCTTTGACATTCTCAGTAGTGTTTCATAGTCCAATGGAAAGTGCAGATTATTACTTTTTAAGCCCTAAATCAATGGTCCTCGACATTTTTTCAGTCTGGGGGCATGTATACCCCCTCCCCACTCGGAAACATAAAATAAAACACAGACCAAAAAAGTAGGCAACACTTCCCAAATAAATAAAAGAAAAAGCGGTGGAAACGTACTATAAACCAACAGATTCCCCCCCCCCAAAGCCTGCAGAGCACCCCCACTTGGAGCCCAGAGGCATTCTAAGGGAAAGTTGGGTAAGAGTGTGGGGTGGTTGCATACCTGCATTTTGTTTCCAGCTAGTCCAGCTCCAATTATGGTAACAAAACAAAAAAATAAAAATACTAGGGGCAGGGGATCTTGGTGGTCACAAAGCAGGGAGGTGTCTCCATGACACACAGTGCCCTCGGTGTCACAGTGGGGACCCCAATCCCGAAAACATTAAGACCAGAATGCTCGCCTTCCACTTGAGCCTTTCTGCTGTAACATATGTTTGTTGGAGGATGTGGCGTTTGCCCGTTCATTTAGAAAATGCCTGTACAGGGGAGAGAGAAAGGGTTAAAATGTAGACCAATAGGAAAGCCGGAGGCGGAGCCTACCTGTTTATAAAAGGGCTTAGCCCGAGGTTTGAGTTGGTTGTTGGTGGTTAGTTGGTTGGTTTTAGTGGGTTGTTTGGGAAAGGCAGTTGGAAAAGCAGTTGGCAGGCAGTTGGAAATAGAGAGACAGTTAGTGCAGTGGGTTCTTGTGTGAGGGGAGGTAGAAGAGATAGAGACAGGATAAAATAAGACTAAGAAGGTAAAGAGTAACAACGTTTGGAATGCAGTTAAAGTTTGTTTGTGTCTGAAATAATCTTTGTTACCTTGAGAACCTGACTGAGACTAAGTGATTTACCGGGGAGGACCTGGTTGGTGGCAACGGATTAGTGGTGTACGGGTCAATAGTCCGTGAGACGACCGGGGGTTCTGTACAAACGCCACAGAGGGTCTTATCATTTCACCAGTCTCCACCATCAAAAGAGGGCTTTCTCCAGGGTTCATTCAGTACTTTATCCCTTGCTGGGCACCATGTTCTCTGGAATTTGTCTGCAGAATGGTGAGAGCCCTGGAGACCAAGTTCTACGAGGAATGATCAGAGGAACGAAGTATATTTTAGCCAGGAGAAGAGGTTATTAAGAGGGAATATGATACTGTCATTTTCAAAGGGATGCCACATAGAGGTGATGAAGCACATTTGTTTTCAATGATTCTAGAGAGCAGGGCCCAAACCAATGGCGTCAAAATACAAGAAAAGGAGCTTCACCTAAACATTAGGAAGAATTCCTGATAGTATGAACTGTCAAGAAGGTAGTGGACTCTTTTTCACCAGAGTAGAGGATGGATGGCCACAGGTCAGCATCTGCAACGGATGGGTCTAGATGTCCTTTGAGATCTCTCCCAAATTTTATGATCCTGGGAAATCTGCTTTGCCCACTTCCGGTGAGCTTTTCATTGCCATTAAAAAAAAAACCCTCATGTTGTTTCAAAAAGCTTATGGACTTAGCTGAGTTTTGTATTAGCTACGATCCCCTAACTTTGTGTTTGCTGCTGATGCTATTTATTGCTTTTATACATTAATTAATGTTGTTGGTTGTAAGCCACTTTGGGCATTGCAGTGCAACAGAAAGTGTATCTATAACTGTTTTTAATAAATAATAAATAAATGTTATTTTCTTGAGGAAATGCATGCGAAGTTGCACAGTATTGAATGTACTTCGGGAAATTGCATCCCTTAATTAAAACAATATGTGCTACAAAGTCTGTCCTACCCAAGCATTTTAAAGTAGTTATTATTTAAAGTATTAGATTTTAATGGTTTGTCATTGATTGGTTGGCTTTGAGTTTTGACATATACATAGAAAAAATGGGAAGCTTCAGAGAGAATTTCAAAGAGAAATTACAGGGCATTTCTCAGGTCTCTAATGTAAGATCAGCAATAAAGTCAGAACTGATTTAATCAGTAGAAAGACAAAAGGGGTCTGATGCACTGGAACCATTTCAAAATTACTAAGACAAAAAATGGCAGGTCCCTAAGAGTGCTATAGAGATCTGTGCTTTTAATAAGCAAGTAAAATCAGGAGGTTATACGAGACCATCTAAGCGTCACATCCAGAGCCACTCTTGGCTTTCTCACTCATTCTTCATCCACATAAATATAGGAGTAACTTGAGATGTGTCCAGCAGAAAAAGGACTTGCATTTAGCTGAGCAAACACAATTGAACTGTCTAATTAGATTATATTGCTATTAAAGTAATATCTCTGAAGCAAGACATTACAGTGGTACCTCGGGTTACATACGCTTCAGGTTACAGACTCCGCTAACCCAGAAATAGTACCTCAGGTTAAGAACGTTGCTTCAGGATGAGGACAGAAATCGTGCTCCTGCGGCGCGGCGGCAGCGGGAGGCCCCATTAGCTAAAGTGGTACCTCAGGTTAAGAACAGTTTCAGGTTAAGAACGGACCTCCGGAACGAATTAAGTACTTAACCCGAGGTACCACTGTACTCATTGCATCGAAATCATTCTTTGCAGGTGTACCCCATTTAAACTCCAGGCAAGTAGATGGGAGCAAATGCATATCACAATAAATGATTTTGGAATAATGGCAGCTGCATGCATATTCACGGGGAAACAGGCTGTGGAAAAGGCTACTGTCCACAGATAAGTTTGTACTAGTAAGTTGTTTCAGGTTGCCTTGGGCAAGTTAAAGCGACTAACAAATTTAATTAATTAGTTAATTAATAATATGTTTCAGAAGAATAGTTGTGTGCTTTTTTGTTGTTTTTTGGGTGGTTCTTGCAAAAAATCTTATGGCATCTTTTTAATAATAATAATAATAATAATAATAATAATAATTTATTATTTGTACCCCGCCCATCTGGCTGGGTTTCCCCAGCCACTCGGGGCGGCTTCCATAGAAACCAAAAATACAGTAAAATATCACAGATTAAAAACTTCCCTGAACAGGGCTGCCTTAAGATGTCTTCTAAATGTCAGGTAGTTATTTATCGCTTTGACATCTGATGGGAGGGCGTTCCACAGGGTGGGCGCCACTACCGAGAAGGCCCTCTGCCTGGTTCCCTGTAGCTTTGCTTCTCGCAATGAGGGAACCACCAGAAGGCCCTCGGCGCTGGACCTCAGCGTCCGGGCAGAATGATGGGGGTGGAGACGCTCCTTCAGGTATACTGAGCCGAGGGCGTTTAGGGCTTTAAAGGTCAACACCAGCACTTTGAATTGTGCTCGGAAACGTACTGGGAGCCAATGTAGGTCTTTCAAGACCGGTGTTATGTGGTCTTGGCGGCCGCCCCCAGTCACCAGTCTAGCTGCCGCATTCTGGATTAGTTGTAGTTTCCGAGTCACCTTCAAAGGTAGCCCCACGTAGAGCGCATTGCAGTAGTCCAAGCGGGAGATAACTAGAGCATGCACCACTCTGGCGAGACAGTCCGTGGGCAGGTAGGGTCTCAGCCTGCGTACCAGGTGGAGTTGGTAGACAGCTGCCCTGGATACAGAATTGACCTGCGCCTCCATGGACAGCTGTGAGTCCAAAATGACTCCCAGGCTGCGCACCTGGTCCTTCAGGGGCACAGTTACCCTATTCAGGACCAGGGAGTCCTCCACACCAGCCCGCCCCCTGTCCCCCAAAAACAATACTTCTGTCTTGTCAGGATTCAACTTCAATCCATTAGCCGCCATCCATCCTCCAACCGCCTCCAGGCACTCACACAAGACCTTCACCGCCTTCACTGGTTCTGATTTGAAAGAGAGGTAGAGCTGGGTATCATCTGCATATTGATGGACACCCAGTCCAAATCCCCTGATGATCTCTCCCAGCGGCTTCATATAGATGTTAAAAGGCATGGGGGAGAGGACGAAACCCTGAGGCACCCCACAAGTGAGGGCCCAGGGGTCTGAACACTCATCCCCCACCACCACTTTCTGAACACGGCCCAGGAGGAAGGAGCGAAACCACTGTATAACAGTGCCCCCAGCTCCCAGCCCCTCTAGACGGTCCAGAAGGATGTTATGGTCGATTGTATCAAAGGCCGCTGAGAGATCCAGCAGAACCAGAAAACAACTCTCACCTTTGTCCCTAGCTCGCCGGAGATCATCAACCAGCGCGACCAAGGCAGTTTCAGTCCCATGATGAGGCCTGAATCCCGATTGGAAGGGATCCAAATGGTCCGCATCCTCCAGGCATGCCTGGAGTTGTTCAGCAACCACGCACTCAATCACCTTGCCCAAGAATGGAAGATTTGAGACTGGGCGATAGTTGGCCATAATGGCCGGGTCTAAAGATGGTTTTTTAAGAAACGGTTTAATGACCGCCTCTTTCAGCGGATCTGGGAATGTTCCCTCACAGAGGGAAGCATTCAGCACCCCGCAGAGCCCATCGCCCAGCCCTTCCCGGCTTGCTTTTATTAGCCAGGATGGGCAAGGATCAAGGAGACAGGTGGTTGGTTTCACGCGTCCAAGCAGCCTGTCCACATCCTCGGGGGTAACGGATTGAAATTGATTCCATGCAACTTGACCAGACAGAGCTCTAGCACTCTCCCGCCCCGGCCCTGCTCCCACGGTGGTGTCTAGCTCCTTCCGAATATGAGTGATTTTATCTGCAAAAAACTTTGCAAAATCGTTGCAGGAGATCTTGGGGTCTTTACAAGGCCCCGGTGGTAAAGGTGGTTCCGTTAAATTGCGAACCACCTGAAAGAGTCTCCTGCTACTATTTTCTACAGATGCAATAGAGGCGGTGAAGAAAGTCTTATTCGCCGTCGCTATCGCCACTTGGTAGGCTCAACGTTGAGCTCTAACCTGTGTCTGGTCAGATTCGGAGTGAGTTTTCTGCCACCGACGCTCTAGCCGTCTCAGCGATTGTTTCATCGCCCTCAGCTCCGAAGAAAACCACGGGGCTGTCCGGGCTCCATGCAATCGGAGAGGGCACTTCGGAGCCAGACAGTCGATAGCCCTGGTTAACTCCGCATTCCAGCGGGCCACCAGGGAATCAGCTGAAAGGCCGTCAACATGGGCTAAAGCATCCCCTACCACTCTGGAAACCATTTGGATCCATTAAGTGGCGGGGGCGGACCATCCGAATTGGTCCCACCTCCCTGCAGAGGGGAAGGGTCGCGGAGAAGTCCAGTTGCACCAGGAAGTGATCTGACCATGGCACTTCTTTTGTTTCACTTTTACTTAGTGTCAGATCACCCACGTCACTAGAGGTGAACACCAGGTCTAAGGCATGTCCATGACTATGAGTTGGGCCAAACTTATTCAGGGACAGCCCCATGGAGGCCATGCTTTCCACGAAGTCCCGAGCGGCCCCTTGTAAGGTCGTGTCGGCATGGATGTTAAAATCCCCTAGGACAACCAAACTAGGTGTCTCCAGGAGAAAATCTGCCACGACCTGAAGCAGCTCGGACAGGGAATCCTTGGTGCAGCGGGGAGGTCGGTACACCAAAAGGAATCCTGTACTGCCCCTATTGCCCAACTTCCAGAACATGCACTCAGAGAACTGGATCTTCCCAGTAGGATGCCTGGTGCAAGCTAGTGACTTCCTAAAAATCACTGCAACCCCCCCTCCCCGCCCACATGACCTGGGTTGCTGTGCGTAAGAGAAACCTGGTGGGCAAGCAGCGGCAAGGACAGGCCCATCTGCTTCCTCCAACCAGGTCTCTGTCACACATGCCAGGTCAAATCCTCCATCCACAATCAAGTCGTGGATGGCAGTGGTTTTATTCATCATTGACCTGGCATTGCACAGCAACACTTTCAGGTCATGTGGGTTTCCCCTGTTGATTCCAGTATCCATCCGGTCAAGGCCAGACCTGGAGGCAGGGATAGTCTTCAAACAACGACTAAACCTGCCTCCTCGGTAATGACATGGTCTGGTCTTAGCGTAACTCCGCCTCCTGCCCATGATCACCGAGATCGGATGTCCCAGTGCTTCCCCCCCGTGGAACTTGTCCCAGCCATCGTGTTGGCTGGGGAGCCACTCCCAGGCAGCCCTGATCCCGCCCCTTAAAAACAAAACACAAACTATACAGAACCAATAAAACAACAACAACAAAAAGGAACAGAACAATTATACTAAAATTAATCCCCAACCAACTATCCATCCCACCCACCCACCCCCAACAAAGGAAAAAAGGGAAAAAAGGAATAAAAATTGAAATTGCCACCGACTGCTTGAGGACATTTTAAAGCACATTAACCACCTGGAACAGGGAAGCAATGGCAGAACACTTCCCACACTTCCCCAAAAGTTTGTTCCAAATAAGGGCCTGGGCTAACTAGCATAATTGCAGGATGACATTTCAAAGGCAAGCGACCACTTTGAGGCCCAAAATGCTGAAACATAAAGAACATTTAATAACTTGTCTCATAGTTCCTTCAGTGCCCTCAAAAGAGACACCCATGCTGATGTTTTCTGTATGCAGATTATTTACATTTAACTGATTACTTGACCAAATGGCACCAACTCCTACATGTCTACTCAGAAATCAGTCCTGTTGCAGGTTTCCTTCTGGGTAAGTGTGTACAGTATAGGAGTACAGCCTAAAAAGTCTCATTGTTTCATGGAGGAACATAGCTTTTGTACCATATCTTTGTACCATGGTTTTTGTTTCCTCCTCTCACATTGTAATAATGTGAGTTGTAATTAGTATGTGAAAATTAATTTTTAAAAGATGCATATGAAAAAAAACCATTAACTATTCACGCACAGAATACAGTAATCATGTCACGTTGTTGTAGGCAGACAAAGGATGTATATCAGTTGTAAGCTCCTTTCAGGTCAATTAGCTTAACACAATTTGAACTGGAACACAGTAACCTCCTAGTGTGCTTTTAGAATAATTCTTTACCAGATATTGTTTTACCCCACAGCAAACAATGAACCCACTCTGGAAACAAAAGAGTGTTCAATCAGCATTAATGAGTCATATCAGAATGTTTTTTCACTGGAAACTTAGGTCATTTTATATTGGAATCACATAGAATTACGTGCAATGTCTTTTCTTACCTTGCCTATCTCTTAAAAAAAGTAGCTCAGAAGGCAACTCTAAGTTTGATCTAAATCTCTCTCTTTTTCCATACAGCTAAACCACAATGGCAGCAATTCTAAGCATACAGTGGTACCTCAGGTTAAGAACTTAATTCGTTCCAGAGGTCCATTCTTAACCTGAAACTGTTCTTAACCTGAAGCACCACTTTAGCTAATGGGAGCTCCCGCTGAAGCAAAGTTCTTAACCTGAAGCGTCTGTAACCTGAAGCGTCTGTAACCTGAAGCGTCTGTAACCCGAGGTACCACTGTACTTACTTGGGAGTAAGCCCCAGATAACTCAGCGGGACTGACTTCTGAATAAATAGGGTTGTGTTGCACAATCTTCTTCTTTCTTCTTTGACGATCACTTGTAGCTGAGTAAGATTGTCTTCCATAAACACGGTTTTAACAGTGAGCGCTTATGCACCAACACTGGATTATAAGCTTGCACAATACATCAGTGATGATTATAGGTCCTGTACAAACTTCCTCACCCCAATGGCATGCCAAGTATGCCAAGTTTCTTGCAACACTCATCTTTATGTTACCCAGCACATCTAAGTCTGATAAGCATCTAAAAGTGTTTTCATCTAAATGCAGCTCCGGATCTATGTGAAAGCATTGACTAAACCTTCCATCAATTTATCGGTGCCAGATTTTGCTCACAGCAGCTCTTTTGTTGTAAGAGCTGCTAAAATTAGAGCTAAGAAGTAGCCAGCATCATGCAATTTTAGCTATTATAGCTACCTGGAACCTCCCGTATAGCTCTGATTGAGAGATGCTGAGGACAAAGGGTAGAGATACTTGCATAGCCTGCTCTATAATTTTGCCAAGCTTCTGGGGAAAGCAGCATAAGGCTACATCTGAATCATGTAGCTTTACTGACATTGGCCTCTACAATTTTCGGTTGTCTTGACTCAGCTTGCCCTGTATCCAGCCTGAACCTCACTTTACCTTGCATCCTGCCTAGGCCTCGCCACATCACAGAGCAGAACAGACAGAAACACACACATTTGAGCAGGATGGATCCCCTCAAACTCTCTTTCTAACTTAGAAGTGCAGCGGGGAGCAAAGAATGATCCTACAGCTGCTATTTATGGGTTTTTGAAGATGTGTGTTATTTGCATTCATGCAATTAATGTGCCTAGCTTTGGCTCTAGGCTGCAATCCTGTGCACATTTCCCTGGAAGTCCCGCTGAACTCAGTAGGACTAATTTGCCAGTTGTGTAAAATAGTGCAACTAATGTGGGAGAATTTTATGTCTCTACTCAAGAGATACAGGTGTACATGTTGCTCCCATATCCATCATCCAGAACACCCTTGATTTCATTTATTGTGACATAAAAAGTTGGAGCCAGACTTCCTGTAAGCAGAATGCTATTCACAGGATGACCCTACCATCAGAAGGAAGGAAAGTGATTTTACAACTAATCCAGAATGCAGCAGCTAGACTGGTGACTGGAAGTGGCTGCTGAGACCACATAACACTGGTCCTGAAAGACCTACATTGGCTCCCAGTACGTTTCCGAGCACAATTCAAAGTGTTGGTGCTGACCTTTAAAGCCCTAAACGGCCTCGGCCCAGTATACCTGAAGGAGCGTCTCCACCCCTATCATTCAGCCTGGACACTGAGGTCCAGCTCTGAGGGCCTTCTGGCAGTTTCCTCACTGTGAGAAGTGAGGTTACAGGGAAACAGGTAGAGGGCCTTCTCGGTAGTGGTGCCTGCCCTCTGGAACATCCTCCCATCAGATGTCAAGGAAATAAACAACTATCTGACTTTTAGAAGACATCTGAAGGCAGCCCTGTTTAGGGAAGTTTTTAATGTTTGATGTTTTATTGTATTTTTAATATTTTGTTGGAAGCTGCGCTGAGTGGCTGGGGAAACCTAGCCAGATAGGCAGGGTATAAATAATACATCATCATCATCATCATCATCATCATGGATTCCTCCTTCCTCCTAAAACACCTCTGGAATGTTTGGGAACCATGTAACAGTGTGGGATGTAGCATTGGGGAGGCTGTAGAGAAAACCTGCAAAAACTGCCTCCTCCCCTTCTTTGCTGGTTCTCACTCATTTCTGTGAATGAAAGGAGCTTTTCCATTTGCACTGGATCCAGATCATATCTCTGGATCATATGCAAGGTATTTTTTTTTCTAATAAAAGAGGGAATAACTAACACAAAGTCTTGTAGTGTAGCCCAATGGTGGAAACAACTTGCTGCTTCACGTGTGTTCTGACCTTGGGGCACGTTGCCACTAGACAAAAAAGCACAAAAGAGCAGGTGCATAAAGAAAAACCTTTGCTGAATGCTTGCCATTCAGAAATCAGCTGCCTGGATTGTGTGCTAACTTTGTAGATCCTTCAGACAAAGCATGGTATCTTAATTGGCATGTTACGGTACATCAGACTTCAGACTCGTTGGCCTTATCTTGTTTTGTTACTAGAAACACAAAATCGACCAAGCAGTGCTAGGTGCAAAAAGCATATGAGGTAGAATTACAGAATAGAGGGCCTCTGAACACGTTCTAAGCCTTGGGAGTTTTCACTGCCAGAATTGAACTGAACTGAACTCACAGTCCTTTCACACAAAAATCCAACCCTGGTTAGCTTCCATAATTGCAGCAGCCTAATTTAGGTGGGAAAAGTCATGTTGTTGTTACAATTGTTAAACAATTGAGAGTCAGAAATCCCTACAGATCTACTGCAAACCACTCAAAGATCTTCCAGTTAGATCTTTTGCCTATCTGTTATATGATATCCATGTTTATCCAGCAATAAGCCCCACCAAACTGAATAGGACTTACTCCCTTCCAAGTGTGTATAGGATTACAGCCTTATACTTACAAATTTCAGCATGGATGTTAAATAGATTATTATTGATATCCCCTCAGCAACACTCTAAATAATGTTATCGAGGGGTTTGTTTGTTTTTCAAAGTTGTTTTTTTTAAAAAGGCATACGAAATAGGAACTGGAAGATTATTTGGTTTTGTATCACATTTATTTCTTTGAAAAACATCATTTCTTCTGCCAACTGTATGTGTGAGAAACTTAAAATATGGCAAGAAGGCAAGACCAGAGGCAGTGACTAACCTGAAGCATGTCTGTTTAGAAGTTGGCCTACTGAATTCAGTGGGGCTTACTCCCAGGTAAGTGGAGTTAGGATTGCAGCCTAGCATTGTGAGCTGGATTCAGCTAACCCTGTGTGCTAGAGGGAGCTAAGACAAGGGCATGCAAGGATGAAAGGGATGGATATTTTGCCTGGCAACCAGAAATATTTGCACTGACATGATGATCGGAAGAGCGTGACATTTAATTCTTCCCAGAAACAGGAGGTGGGCTTCTTTGACATCAGGTAGTTCTTCCTGTTGCACTCTGGTAAATCTTGACTGGCTCCTTCCCCCTAAAACATTCTAATAGTTATCAAACTGCACAAAAGCTGGATGAGGGCTAGTGCCACAATAAATAACACTAAAGAGGAAAAACAACCATTTATTGAACATGCCTCCTGATTTGTTTGCAGACAGATGATGTTGGCTATTTAATGAGCATTGACTCTGGACTCAGCTATACAGCTGCAAATAAAACGTTTTAAATGTGTTGTAAAGTGCAATATACAAATCAGACACTAGATGGCGACAGTGAGCTATGCAAAATTCAATGTATTTTTCAAAACTTTTTTTAAAAAAGCATTTTCACAGGGGGTTTTTTAAAAATGTGTGTAGATTCCACCTCTGATCTGAGGGGACGCTAGACAATTTGCAACAAAGCCAGTGTTATCCCACACTACCCAGGGCATTTCCCCATCACTTTCAGCATCACAAAAAACTTCTTTTGGAGAAATGAATTTGTTGCTCAGGAGCCACAAATCAGCTTCAATTGTGCAGCCTGAATTTTCCAATATGCGACTGAATTCCATTTGAAAATAGTGACAGCCTGGGAGTCCCAAAAGAGTCTTATGGCACCATAACAATTTTATTTGTTACTCTTTCGGGTGCTACAAGACTCTGTGCTGTTCTTCCTGCAATACACTAACACTGCTACACCTATGGAAATTGTAACAAGGAAGTTACTCCTGTTGTTCCAGGGAAATAATCCTCTGCACAGAGCCTTTATGAAGCTTTGTTCTTATGTTTTCATGCCAGGTAGGTTATTATATGTTCATTTGTTCGGTGCCTAAGGTGCTGCAGAAGAGCTTTAGCATAAAACAATTCCCTGCTTGTGCTCATAATCTAAAAAAGAAAACGGAACATAGAACGGGGGTGGAGTTGGTAATGGAATGGGAAAGAACAGGGACAAAAAGATGCAGGTGATATTCAAGTACATGTACTCTTTCTTGATAAATAGATGATAAAGCTACATTTGGAGCCAGTGTGGTATAGACTAGAACCTAGGAGACCACGGTTCAAATCCTCAATCAGCCATGAAGCTCATTGGGTGAACTTGGGCCAGTCACTGTTTCTCTCACCCTAACCTACCTCACAGGGTTGTTGTCCCAACAGGGTTGGGATTAAATGAGGAGGGGGGAAACTATGTAAGCCACCTTGAGCCAGTGGCGTAGCGTGGGGGGTGCAGGGGGGGCCGGCCGCACCGGGCGCAACTTCTGGGGGTTAGGGTTAGGGGGCGCAAATCCACGGGTTAGGGGGCGCAAATTACTTGCCTTGCCCCGGATGCTGACAACCCACGCTACGCCACTGCCTTGAGCTCCTTGGAGAACATGGAATAGAAATGCAATAAATAAATACCTCACTTTATCTGGAAATCATTCCTCAATTCCCCTACCCCAGCAATAATTCTCGACACAGTCAATAGTAAGGATGGAGGGATTTTAACTTATCCCTTTCACCCCCATTTCCCCTTCCCCATCTGTTTAAATTTCATATATATCCAGAATCATTGTGAGTGAAACCGTTGAGCCCTGGGTATTTTGCACCTGGCCCAAGAACCCATAAAAAATAATAATCTCATCCCATAATTTTTATAAGCTTTTTTTCAGTTCCACTCAAACCATGAACACTCAGCAGCTCAATCTGCCCACAGGCAAATTTGTATCATGGGCTATGCCCTGAGTCTTCTAAGCACCTAGAAAGTGCTCTCTTCCCTTCCTCATCCCCTGCAGTTCTATCTCTTTCCCCTTATATTGAATAGTAATTGGTTGGGCTACAGTGCTGCGTGTCATGCGTCCAGTCAATCTCTTTATTATGGCCAAGGACCAGTATTCAAAAAAGAAGCTTTGTACAAATTAAAAAATAATACTGAACAAACCAAAACAGAGAACCATAACAATAAGATAACTAGTAACTGTATCGTACTATAAAAGGCATAGAGAATAAAATTATAAATTTGCAAAAACAAGGGGGATTTACCGGTACATGTGGCAGCACCATATTTGGCCCCTCTGGAAAGAGGCGGCTGTGTTCTGATCCAAAAAGAATAAATAGCATAGAATGCATCCAATTGTTCTGGGAATTTCTGCAGAGTTCAATTAAAATCTTATGCATGTCACAAGGAAAGGAGCAATACATTAGAATATGAGTTATCGATTCTACTGCTCCAGATTCATGGGATCATTTACGTTGACCAGAAGGTTTAGGGTTTTTTTTTTAATTCCCCCTCCAGATCTGCTGATGGGAGAATGTATAAATGCATCAGGCTCTGCAATGTTTTTGAACGGAAAGCACTTAATGATAACTCACTGGTTTATAGGACTGAAGTGCTCTGACTATATGTTCATTCATTCAGTTGTTTCTGTCAATGTTCTAAATACAAACTTTTTTTTTTTTTTTAAAGGGAACTAGGTTGGCCTACTCTCATTTCTGGTCAAATAGTTTGTGCCAATAAAGCGCTAGGAGACACCAGCATTGCCCTCAACAGGAAACAGGCTACCCACCCTCCCCCAGAATGGTTTTCAAATCCTGCAAAAGGTTTGTTACCTTAGATATTACAGTAACATAACCTGTTAAAAACCTCACCAGTCTTTGCTCTTCAGTTAGCTCATGGTTTTTAAACAGGAAGCCAACCTCATGTTTGGTGGTTTTCTTCAGCTTGACAGAGCTAATATCTAGGCCTGTATTCATTATGTCAAGCAGCAGAAAACCACCTTCCTGAACAGGTTGTATTACTACTGTAAACTCTAAATGGCTCTTTGTGCATCTTCAAAGATCAGTTTTGCTGCGCTCTTACCAGCTGCACATGGCCGGATGCAATGGATAGAAAAATGAAAAGAAACATGATGGCAGTTCTATTAAAAACACAACCTACAAAACCCATGTTTTTCTGCAATGCTTCACATGGCACACTGCTTTATTTTTTAGAGACAACAAAATTAAGGGCCCTCTTTATATCCATATATGCACAGTCTTTCACCTCTTTGTAGAAACTCTTATCACAGTCATAGTAACTACAGAGATACCGTATTTTTCGCCCCATAGGGCGCACCAGCCCATAGGGCGCACCTAGTTTGGGGGGGGGAATAAAGAAAAAAAATTATTTCCCCCCCAGGCGCGGGGCTGGGGCGGGGGAAGCCAGAACAGGCAGCTCTCCGCAAGCCTTGGGAGACCGGCGCTCCGGGCTTCGGGCAGCTCTCTGCAAGCCGTGGGAGACCGGCGGGAACTCCCGCGGGCTCCCAAGGCTTATGGATAGCTTCCTGAAGCCTGGAGAGTGAGAGGGGTCAGTGCGCACCGACCCCTCTCGCTCTCCAGGCTTCAGCGAAAGCCTGCATTCGCCCCATAGGACGCATACACATTTCCCCTTCATTTTTGGAGGGGGAAAAGTGCGTCCTATAGGGCGAAAAATACGGTATTTATGGTAGTGAGTTTCATACACACACGTATCCAGATTCTGAAGTAAAATTAACCTTGTGGTTAAAATAGACTCCTGGGAGAGAGATTAAGACTGTAGTATTATGCACACGTACCTGGAGGTTAAACCTTTGATCTCAATAGGATTCACTTCAGAGTAGATATGCATTTGAGAAATTCTGTAAGAATTCAGTGAAAAGTTTTTTTTACAGATGTTTTTGCTCAAACTTTCCCCATCCTATGAAGTCCTATGGTTTCTTCTGCAATGCTGCATTTTGATACGGTTCCTCCAAAGCCAGTGTCACTCTGACTTCAAAACTGTTTGAGCAGTGAATCCCAAGTGTATACAGTGAACCCATCTCCTGGGGTGGTCCTATATGACTGGAGCAGATCTTGGGTGTGAGAATCTCTCTGTGTGTTTTTTTAACAAGGTAAAAAGGTAAAGGTAAAGGACCCCTGGACAGTTAAGTCCAGTCAAAGGCAACTATAGTGTTGCGACGCTCATCTCGCTTTCAGGCCGAGGGAGCCGGCCAAGGGCATACAAAGGGGGGGCGGGTCACCCCAGATGCCACTTGGGGGGGTGACAAGATGGCCCCTGCCTCCCCCCAGCTGTAGAGCGGTTGAGGGGGCGTGTAGTCAGTATGGGTGCCGCTCGCGCAGTGTCCGTACAGGCAACCTCTCACACAGCGACTGTACAGACTGCCGGGTGTGTGAACACCGTACGGGATGCCACAAGTGCGCAGTCCATACAGAAGTCACGTGTGTGCCACCAGGCGGTTCGCCCCTCCCCTCAGCATCCCACCCCAGGTGCTGGAGAGGGTTCACCGCCACTGGAGCCAGTGTTCGTCCACAGACAGCTTTCTGGGTCATGTGGCCAGCATGACTAAACTGCTTCTGGCACAACGGAACACTGTGACAGAAACCAGAGTGCACAGAAACTCTGTTTACCTTCCTGCCGCAGTGATACCTATTTATCTACTTGCACTGGTGTGCTTTAAAACTGCTAGGTTGGCAGGAGCTGGGACAGAGCAGCGAGAACTCACCCCGTTGTGGGGATTTGAACCACTGACCTTCCGATCGGCAAGACCAAGAGGCTCAGTGGTTTAGAGCAGCTTCCAGATGACTTGTTTATTGAGCATTGTTTGCCAGGGAAGTAATATGACTTCAGTCAAGCAACCCACACCTTCCAGTGCATTTTCTCATCACTTTCCTTACAAAAAAAAGTCCTTTTTTTTGGAAGCAGACTGTTGTGTGAGATTGCCAAATCCATTTTAATTGTGCAACTTGAATTTCCCAGTATGCACTTGAACCCCACCTGCAAAATGGTGGCAGCCTGGAAGCTCTCTGAGGTGGCAAGTGAAAAGTGTGTCTGACAAGAGACTTAAAATTAAGGGTGTGGTTGCTGTGTTGCTCCAACAAAATTACGAGAAAATGAGACTGGGGTGAAGGTGGGGAACAGTACAGGTTGTAAAAGATTCAGTAGCTGATAGTAGAGATAATCCTCTCTTGAAATCTGACAGTCTAATTCTAAACAACACATTTGTTGAGCAAACCTTTTATCAGTACAGCAGTACTTTCAAACTACTTAGAGCTCAGATTTTTGCTCATGCATAAGCCTCAATGAAGTTAAAGGGCTTTCAGTACCAGAAGACTTAGGGGCATGAAGACATTATTTCCCTTTCAACCAGCTTTTACTTATGAATTATTACTAGTATTATTAATTATTGTTTTCTTTGTTATTTTATTCATACCCTGCCCATCTGGCTGGCTTACAACATATATAAAGCATAGTAAAACATCAAACATTAAAAACTTCCCAATACAGGGCTGCCTTCTGTGATGCCACAGATAAATAAGAAATCTGTTCAGTCCATGTTCTACAATTTGCAGAGCCATCCGGTGATGTAAATGATACCCTTTATAATTAGAATGTTGCTTCTTTTGAAATAGTTTATTGATTCATGACTACTGTTAAACAGTGCATTCCTAGACATGCCTTCTAGGAGTAAGTCCAACTGAGTTCATTAAGGCTTAATAACAGGTAATTTGATATATAATTGTAGTGCTAAGGCTCCATGGACTCTACATCACACGGGTTAACATTCTATCAAGACTTGCTTTTTGTCTTGAAAGTTTTAAATGCCATCATCTTAAGAAAAGAGCTTGGAATCTTAATGGTTTTCATTGACAACTCCTAGCTGAAGAGCAATTTTGTAGCATAATGGTTCTCACTGCATGCTTTTCTTCTCGCCATAATTTTAAACGCACAACTCACTTTCCCATATCCACTTCCTACGCTGACTGAGAGAATCCAGTCTTTGAAGATATCTGTCTCTGACGCAGGGAGACAAAAACGAAAATATGACTAGAGATGACTGTGAACAGCAGCATTCAGATACAGACTATAATTTCAAAGAATAGAATGGAGATCAGCAACAGGCATCCTAATGTAGGGTGCTTTCAGATGTATTTGTTAAGTATTCATTCTGATTTTTTTGTGGGGAGGTTAGATGACATTACATCACAACTGCAACTTCACACATCCCAGTGCATTTCCCCTCTGCTTTCCTTATTGGAAAAAGACTGATCTTTTGGGGAAGCAGGTTTGTTGCACAGGATCTCCCAATTAACTATAATTGCACAACCTGAAATTGATGGTATATTATTGAACCGCAGTGTACATGGTACTATGAGGCAGGAAACTGTTTATTTATCAGGCAAAATAGGTTATGAAATAATGACCAGTGTTGCCAATAAAGGGAAAAAGAGTTTCGGTATTTCAGGCCAGAGCTCCCCCTTGTGTTACATAGGCTACTTTACAATAAACAGAGACATATTGACCATGGTATAGCATGCGAGGCTGTTCTGCTCTTTTAGAACCATCAAGGCAGGTCTAAAAACCATTCATCCCGTGTTTCTGTCCCACATGACATAGTGGTATAATGTATGACTCTTTTCTGGCCACCTCCACAGGCATGTTTCCCATTTGGGAGTACAATCCTACGTGTGTTTACTATGCCTGCTCTCTATGGGGCTTGCTCCCTATCCCTAATAACGGGAGCCTTAAATCAAATGGTCAGCTCAATTTCCATTCTGCTCGTTATGTTTATACATACCAGGGGTGCAAACTTAAATAAAATATGGAGGGGCAGGTAAGCCCCGTCTTGCATAACCAATCACAAATCGCGGCACAGGAACACCATTTGAATGGCAATGCCTATCAACTTTTGAGAGGCCCCAGGCCCCTCAAATATTTTTTGGGGGGTGCGAAGGGACCTTGGACCCTAGGAGTTGGCTCCTAGGACAGTCATTTGCTCCTTTAACTGTATGCATTAATCTGGCTTTGAATGGTTGTGCTGGCAGTCACACATCCCAACATGGAGGTTCCAGGCTGAGACTAATTACTTCCTTGGTGACAAGCAATAGCCTTGTGCAAATGCTTTTTTTATTTTTTATAAGATATTTATTAAAATTTTCAATGTTTTACAAAACACACACAAAAAAGAAAAAAAATAAGAAAGAAAATACATAGTAAAAATATTTAAAAACAATTCTTTCCTTCAATTACTTAACCTTCATTTACTTATTTCCAGGACCTCCTCACACCTTCCTTTTTTGTATTCCAGTTCAATTATTTTGTTCAGCAAATCCCTCCCCTCTTTTAATATCCAAATCATTAATCATAAAAATGTTGTAATTTTAGATTTTTACATATTACATAATAAACCCTTTTTTCATCTTCCCTTGTAACCTTTCAGCTAGAGACCACTTAGTTTCTATCCAGCATCATTCTAACATGCATTAATTTTACAATATTTCTGTAAATAATCTTTAAACTTTTTCCAATCTTCCTCCATCGACTCTTCTCCCTGGTCTCGGATTCTGCCAGTCATTTCCGCCAGTTCCATATACGCAAATGCTAACAGCACTTGTGCCCTGCTTGCAGCAAGCCCAGATTCGAGACATACAAAGCACAACTTTTTTTTTTTTAATGGCCTAAATATAAAATAAAATTCATGTGTTAAGCCTCATTCTCGAGTGGCGGGGTGATATACAGTGTTGTATGTTAGGAAACCTCCTGCAGTTCGGTGAAAGTGAAGCACAAGCATGGTTTGGTTGGCTTGCGCAAGACAAGGAAAATTCACTCCCTTCTATCCTAGGGGAGCAAGATTTCTGGAGAAAACCAAACGCCACCTCCTATCGGCCACCTACTCTTCTTCCCCTAGAGATAGGAATATGTAGAGTAACAAGCATATTTGAAAAACCATCAAACAAGGGGACTAGGAATACAACTGTTGAAATCAATGGACTAAACTTTGTCCTAACTAAACTTATTTTAATCGGTCTACTTTGCATATGACTTAGTGCATGGGTAGGCAAACTAAGGCCCAGGAGCCGAATCCGGCTCAATTGCCTTCTAAATCTGACCCGCAGACGGTCTGGGAATCAGTGTGTTTTTACATTAGAATGTGTGCTTTTATTTAAAATGCATCTCTGGGTTATTTGTGGGGCATAGGAATTTGTTCATTATTATTTTTCAAAATATAGTCCGGCCCCCCACAAGGTCTGAGGGATAGTGGACCGGCCCCCTGCTGAAAAAGTTTGCTGACCCCTGGCTTAGTAGGTCCCACCCAAATAGCTTTGTGGCACCTTGTTTGAGAGTGCAGATTGTGAACTGCGAGGATGGGGAAATAAAATGAATAGAAGTCCAGAAAGAAATAATTACACAATTCACTGTGTTCATTCTGATGTTGAACTTTCTTGATAACATATACATACTTGCCTTGGTAACAACCTTGTTTGTTGTGTTTTTAAATAATGTTATTTAGTTGCAAACTGCCTTGAAAGGATTTCTATTCTGAAAGGTGGGTTATGATTGTAGCAACAATTAGCACGTGGTGTGATAAAAACCCTTTGTTGAAATTCAGTTCAAAGGATAGCACTGAGTCTCCTGACATATTTTAAATCAGTGGTTTAATGCTGAAGTCTCCCTTTGAAGTTCCTTTGACTTTGAGGTCACTTACACTTTCAACCTGTCACTATTTTGGGGTGGGATTCAATCACATACCAGCAAATTCAGGTTGGACAGTTAAAGTTGATTTAGAACTCCTGCGCAACCAACGTGTGTACACAAACATCCCTCCCCCAAAATTAACAGTCAGTCTGCCTGTAGACGGTTGATTTTCTGGTGTGTTCTACGCTGAAGCTGTATACATGTAAGTGCTGTACATTAGCAATCAGTTTCCTACATAAGGTGATGCTTTTGTGTCCATTATGTAATTGCACAGCTGAATTCAGAAAGTAAAACTCCTGCATGGTCTGGCCCGGAAATAGTTGTAAAACAGGGAATGGTGAGGGTGAGGGGAGAAGATATGTGTTAATTGTCACCTCCCTCACAAGGCCAGTATGTCCAGGCTCTAAAATTTCCAAACTGCACTGCTGACTGGCCTTGGTTACTATGCACCTTGACTTGAGTGTGTGTGCAATAAGCTGTTTCCCTTCAGGCAGCAAAATATTTTAGGCCTGCCCTGGATGACTCCAGGCTTTAGTGTTATGAGAAGGAGAAACACTTCAATATGAGGATAACTTTTTCTCTCTGCTTCCTTCCTCCAAAGGCAATATGGCAAAAATAATATTCAGCAGTTTATTTCTCCCGCTGCTAGAGCAGGAAACGTGGCTTGGGTCATTTTTTTAAAAAGTCCCTAAATCAATGTTTTAATATAATGAAAGCTGCACATGAAAAGCCCTTGCTGCTTCTTTGTAGTTTGGGAGCTGGGAGGAAGGAATGATGACACAATGTTACCAAATCACAGCTATCATTATGCAGTCTGGTGTTACTTTATTGATTATGCAAATAATGAGGCACATGGTAGAACAGTATCCATAGTTTACAGCACAATTTGGCATGCATGAAGTATATATTTTAGTTTATTTTACCCTTCTCCCCTCCCTCCCCCTCCCTGATGAGGAGATTTCACCCCTCCCATATCCAAGAATCTCCTGAGGAGTCTGCTGATTCTCCAGAGAGGAGGAGGCGTGTTCTGCTCTCTACTTATTCTGCTCCAGCACCAAGTCAGTCAGTCAGCCAGTGTCAGGGAGAGAGAGAGAGAGAGAGAGAGACTGAGTGTTAGAGATCGTGTGTAGAGATAAGGTTGCTGCTAAGCGCAGCTGCAGACACTCAGTGCAGTGTAGCATTCATTTATGCTTAGACCTATTTAGCTCTGTATATAGTTGTATTATAGTTGTAGTTATAGAATAAAGAAGATATTCTACAGAGCTGCTCTCCGAGTTGTTTATATACTCTGCTAGACTCTGCTGTACTCTGCTGTGCAACGACTGTCTTCTTGTTGGAGTGAATCCGGTGCTTACAACTCTAAGCTGTGAGTCCACAGCACTTTGACCTGTTCCTGTGCAGAAGGTGGTCTCTGGAAGTGCTACCCAGCTCGCCTAGCCCAGTCGGGGCTGAAGTGGATGAGTCCAGTTGGTGGCACTGGTTCAAGGGCGATGCTGACACCTATAAATTCTGTTATTGATACAAAATAAGCAATACACATAACTACTATACACAATTTCTTATCTGTTATAATTTTGGTACATACGCTTGTATGTTGTTGTTTAGTCGTTTAGTCGTGTCCGACTCTTCGTGACCCCATGGACCAGAGCACGCCAGGCACTTCTGTCTTCCACTGCCTCCCGCAGTTTGGTGAAACTCATGCTGGTAGCTTCGAGAACACTGTCCAACCATCTCGTCCTCTGTCGTCCCCTTCTCCTTGTGCCCTCCATCTTTCCCAACATCAGGGTCTTTTCCAGGGAGTCTTCTCTTCTCATGAGGTGGCCAAAGTATTGGAGCCTCAGCTTCAGGATCTGTCCTTCCAGTGAGCACTCAGGGCTGATTTCCTTAAGAATGGATAGGTTTGTTCTTCTTGCAGTCCATGGGACTCTCAAGAGTCTCCTCCAGCACCATAATTCAAAAGCATCAATTCTTCAGCGATCAGCCTTCTTTTTGGTCCAGCTCTCACTTCCATACATCACTACTGGGGAAACCATAGCTGTAACTATACGGACCTTTGTTGGCAAGGTGATGTCTCCGCTTTTTAAGATGCTGTCAAGGTTTGTCATTGCTTTTCTCCCAAGAAGCAGGCGTCTTTTAATTTTGTGACTGCTGTCACCATCTGCAGTGATCATGGAGCCCAAGAAAGTAAAATCTCTCACTGCCTCCATTTCTTCCCCTTCTATTTGCCAGGAGGTGATGGGACCAGTGGCCATGATCTTCGTTTTTTTGATGTTGCGCTTCAGACCATATTTTGTGCTCTCTCTTTCACCCTCAATAAAAGGTTATTTAATTCCTCCTCACTTTCTGCCATCAAGGTTGTATCATCTGCATATCTGAGGTTGTTGATATTTCTTCCAGCAATCTTAATTCCGGCAAGGGATTCCACCAGACCAGCCTTTCGCATGATGGATACAACTTTGTTAATACATTCAGAAAAGTTTGAGTGTTTATTGCTTTATTTTATTTTTATGTATTTGTTGTGTGTCATGTGCTCTAAAGTAAGCAAAGATACATAATCAATTCAGCCATGTTAAACAGTTAAAAGATGAAAATGAATAAAAACTTCGTTACAAAAAAATAATAATCACAGCTATAATAAAAGTTCTGCTTTCCCCCCGTTATCTCCCGTTGCCACTAACGATGTGTGAAAATGGTCCACAACAGGCTTGCAAATCAAAGGCTAGTCAGTCTTAACGTTCTTGTGTCTATGTTTGCTTTATTTTTGAAGTGCGAGGACCCTTTAGCTGACTACGCGAACCGCCTGAATTTCACGAATCCTGAATGGGAAAACTTCGGAAAGAGAAGCCGACGCTCGAAAGCGACACGTTGTTACTACCCCCGCTTCCCACCGCAACCGCCAATATGCTAGTCGCCGAGGCCTCGAGCGAAGGCTGCCAGCAACCATACCGGGCGTTTGCCGAGGCACGTCCTTCGGCGCCAGCCGTTAGGGGTCTTGTAATTTCGAACAGGGAAATGAGCCAATCGGAGAGGAGAAGGGGCCGGGAGGCGCTCAGTTTGAGGCGAGACGCGGCCGACGGAGGCCACGGCGAAGAGCAGCGGCCACGGCGACTGGGATGGAGGCCTTGGAAAGCCGCGGAAGAGGGTTGGCGAAGCTGGCGGTGCAGCAGCAGCTCCGAGCCGCCTATGGGATCAAGGTGAAGAACCGGCCGGCGAAAGGGAAGCCCTTGCCCGCCGCCGCCGGGGAGGGGAAGGTGAGTGGAGTCGGGGGAAAGGGGCTGAGGCGAGGCGGCGGAGGCAGAGAAGGCGCCGCCCTCACGCCAGCCGGGAGGCCTGGAGGACTCGGAGCAGGGAAGCCCGGGGCTTGGAGCTCCTCCTCGCCGCCCGGTTTGCAGGCGACTCGGGGCCCCTCGCAGCTTTTCCGCTGCCCGCCTGCTGGGCGGGGGGGGGGGGGGGGAGTCTGACCAGGTAGCTGAGCCTTGTGCCACCACGTCCACCATTCCGATAATAATAATAAAAAATAATATTACTTATACTCCGCCCATCCAGCCACTATGGGCAAAGGTGCGCTAGTGTCAATCAAAAACAAAAGCACTGGGTTGAGAAGGCGCTCTTAGAAGGCGACCCGCTTGACTATTGGGGGGACGCCTTCTTAAAAAAAAAGCTAGATTTGCTGTGCAGACTTCTAGGTCCTTACTCAGGCTGCCTCATCTTTTTGAAAACGTAGGAAGCTTCTTCACACTGAATTATTGGACTCCCTAGTCGTTTAGTATTGACTCTTCAAAAGTTTAGGATCCAAGATCCGTATATAAGCCCAAACGGGTATTTTGTGGGGAGGGACTTTATTTATTTATTTATTTATTTAAACCATGTAACTTCGCAACTCTGGTTGCGATTACTGTAAGTCAGGCTGCAGCCCGGTGGTGAGAACATACGACCAGTTGAGATCAAACATCTGACTGACAGGGGCTCTTGATTTCCAGGCAGGAGTCTTTCCCAGCCCTTCCTGGAGATGCCAGGGACTTGCTGTGGCCTTATTAAAAATGATGGGTTGCATGAGGTGTGCAGTCAGATCCTATGCATTTTTACACAAAAGTAAAGCCAACTGTGTTCAATAGGGTCAATTGTGAAGTATGTCCCATTAAAGCCAGTGGGAGTTGCTTCTGAGTAGCCATGCTTTTGGATTGTGCTGCAAGGTGTGCTTTCTTTATTTTCTTGCATAGGCCAAGGGATATAATGTTCCCTTTTCTCAAACTTCAGAAATAGCAAACCTTAGAAATAGGCTATAGTGAGGATGTGTTGATTCAGTGAGGACTTGTCTTGCAGGCATAATAGTGGGCTTCTTTCTTCCTCAATATGAGTGAGAAGAAATTGCAGTTCAGCAAGGCAACAAAAGACCTCTGTTATATAAATAGTAGTGTTTTTACTCCCAGTAACTATGTATGGAGTGCTTCCGTCGCTTTCTTTTTAGGAAGCAGTGAGACTAGATGATGTGGCTTTATTCTTGTACATAAACATGATAACTACACAAGAGCCCATTTCATCAGACTCGTCATATATGGAGTGTTATCCAGAGTTGGCAAGTATATGCACATACATGTGTGCATGGGAGGGGGGATTAGCTGTGAGGCCACAGGCAATGATTTTAAAAATAAAGAATAAGAGCTGCATTAAAACTTAAATGTATGCAACTGATTGTAGTGACCATTCACAAAAGATGGATGTGCACTCATAGAGGGATAACTGTTAATATCAATACTGCTTTGTATTGATTTAAACTGCCCTGTGATCTTCGGATGAAGGGTAGTATATAAATTTAATTTGTGAATGGTCACTGTAATTAGTTATATACATTTATACTTTAATGCAGTTATCACTGTATTTTTTGCAACACAGTTACCTTGATTTTATTATGCAGCCATCTAAAGTACTTTTGAGTGGCCACCTTAATTAGTTTACACAACTTTTAGCTTTAATGTAATTATCGCTGTCTGGTGTTTTTCATTGAGCTCTGATCTCATAGATTCCACCCCCCCCCCTCTGCTCCCATTTCCTACCAACCCAGGATAAAATCCTTTCATCTGATGAAATAAGCTCAAGCCTATGATAAGAAGTTGTTGCTGCTGCTGCTGTTGTTGTTAGTTTTTAAGGTGCCACAGGATTCATTATGTGTTTGCTGCAGTATAGCTACTCATAAGGAAAGTATCATAAGGATGTGCCTTTAGGTTCCTCATGAACACATAGACACAAGTAAAGGTTTTCTTTCAGCTCTGGTTAGAGCATAGAGTAAAAAATTGATTTTTTTTTACCCTATTTTGTGCTATTGTGTATACTTCTCTCTTTAATAAATCATCCCATCCCACCTTACTTCCAGTAGTGCTGCCCTCATCTTTAAAAGAACAACTTAAATTATTTGAAAGACACTTAGATTGAGGCCAGTCTAGATGGCTCATGTTACAAAAATGCAAACATTTCAACTTCCATGTCAAAATAGAGCTAGTATAGGGGTCCCTGTTATGCTTCATTTTAAGGCGAAGATAAAATTTGTGTTCTGGGGCAAAGGTAAATGAGCATGCAGTTACATTCGCTTGAATGAGTAACTAAGAATGCATGTATATAAGGATCAGGTATTGTGTGATTAGATAAGAATACTATCTGTGGTCCTGTCTTAGGCTGAAAAACGAGTAGTTTTTTCATCCGATGAAACAAGCTGTAAGATACAAAGTTTGTATTGTACTAAATCAGTATTCAGTAAGGCATACCTTATGGAATTTATTTTCTCTTGATTTTCCACTTTAAAATATTAAATTATGTAAATCACTATCATAGGGTAGAATGGAAGCAATGATTTGTGTTTGCAGTTGTGCACAATAATTTCAGAAATGTTTACATCACAAAAAGCTCTTTTAGACAGGTCTGTTGGCATTAGAGAGTCCCTTTGCATCCAGTACAGAGTAAGTGCAAGTTAATTCCTTGATGAAAGTGCTGTGCATGCACTTCAAAAGATATTAAGACAAGATTAAAAGGGCGTTTACTTCATAAGAATCAGAAGTTCTAGTGTCCTTTGTGCACGACCTCTGTGTTCTGCTACTTGTTGAAAAAAGTTGTTTTGTTTTGTTTCTTAGGGCAAAATATTTGGAATAGCTCTTCATGAATTACCTCATCAAGATGTGCCTGAATATGATCGTATACCTTGGTAAGCAAAACCTATAATATAGCAGACATAAGGCATAATTAGGTCTTCATGCAGTTTATTCTGGTAGAAACATAAAAGTGAATCTGGGGAGAGAATAATTCATGCGATCAACTCCTGAAATTTGTTTCTGTTCCCCACCCCACAAATGGTTGGTGCCAAGGAAGGAAAGTTCTTCATACTGATGAGGGGAAAGGAAATTGCAACATTCCCATGATCACACCAGCAGGCGTACAATGACCTTTTGTCCTGATAGAAGGGAGATCGTATGCTTTTCTAGTAGAGCATTGTGAAACAGTGCTGTTTGAAATTGTGTAACTGGAGGTGGTGAAAAGCAATTGCAATAGATAACATTTGGGGAGAAAAACTATTTTTTCATTTACAAGCTATTGGTCAGGAGCACAAGGAAGATGCAGGACAGCTGAACTGATTACATCTTGAACTGCCCTGCTTAACCCCACTTTTGTGCCTCCAAATTCCAGGGTCTGGGCTTAGTGCTTGTGTTTCCACAGCCTTCCCCCCCCCCCTTTTTGTTTCTTACTCTGCCAGAATTATCAGTCTATCAAATTCTCTCTGTCAATTTGTATCCTTCCCCCCCCCCCCCCCAAGGCAGCTTGACACAACTGTTTCAAATATATATCCAAAAGAAGGAAACAGTCTCCAGGGTCCAAGTCAAATTGTTACTAAATCTCCATGGCTGTAATGCCTCTTTGTCTCCCATACACAAAAATGTCCCTTGCAGAAACTGTCCGCAGAAATCAGACGCTGACTTCCTTTTTGGCTTCCTTTTCGCCAAATCAGTCAATTTAAACCTAATTTTTTTACATAATGCTTTGTTTGGGTTTTACCTCTAATTGGAAGATCTGCCGCTTCTGGTGACAGTGTGTGGCTTTTGTCAATAGAGTGAGTTGGAGCCTTGAGCAGACTCAAGCCCCTTCCCTTTCCCCCGTGCACAAAATGATGTTACTTTCTGATATATATCAGTATGGACATAATTTAATATTTCTTTGCTTGCAAAGATTGAATTCTTAATGCCAAACACACTGATTGTTTTTCGCTTTTTCCTTTAGCTTCTTAGTTGAGGCATGTAAATATTTAGAAGAACACATTGGCACTGAAGGGCTCTTCAGAATATCCGGATCAGTTGTTCGCATAAAAGCATTAAAGGTACAGTACAACTGTCTTTCTCAGTCTGTCTTTCTAAGTAAAGGGCCTAACAATACTAGCTATGCATTGTACAAAATTAAAAATAAGGCAGGTTCTGCCTACACTTCCATAACCACTTAAAGTAAATGGTTAATACTATCTGTGCCAATAGGCCTTCAAATATCTCAACATTTCTTACAAATGCCTGTATGGTCTTCCATCCAGTTCTGTGCTTTTTCACTATGGCAATGTCAGTTTTAAAACTTATTTATTTTATTTTTAGGGTAAACTGGATCAAGGTGAAAACTGCCTGTCAACTGCTCAGCCCTGTGATGTTGCAGGGCTTCTGAAGCAGTTTTTCAGAGAACTGCCTGAGCCCATTCTCCCAAGTGACCTGCAAGAAGCTCTCATCAAAGCCCAACAATTGGGCAGCGAGGAGAAGAATTCTGCCACACTGCTGCTTTCCTGTCTTATGAATGACAGAATAATCAATATACTCAGATATTTTTTCATGTTTCTCAAAAAAGTGTCTCTAAGGTAAGTTGTGCTTACTATTGGCCCTCTGTGCTTGGAATAGCACTAAAATGTTTCACATCATAGGAGTGCAGTTTTTGTTCCTTGCCTTTTATTTAATTTAGTAGGATATCTTTTCGTGCCACTGAACAGTTAGCTAGAAGAACACACACGTGCGTGCACTATTTTTAAAGAATAAAAACAAATCTCAGGGGGTCTTCCACAAACAAAAATAAATATGCAGATATATGAAGCAGTATAATCTCCACCCCAATCATCTGTTCCCATACCAATGATTGCCATGTAGAGGAGTTCCTTCCTAATATCAACCCAGTTTCTAAACAACTACACTAATTTAAGGCTAAACATTCACGATCAAGGTGTCTCCCCTGCCAGGTAAGTAAAACATTCACTTGCCCTTTGGGTCATAACCTGTAGTTTAGAAAAGAAAGATATATCAAATATAAAAGTACTAACTTAAAGCATGCACATACATGCACTACTACCCCAAAAATAAAGTGAGGAATAAAAAACTGCACTGAAATTATTAGACGAACCGTTAGCAGATGGGAATATCCCCTCCCCCAAAAACTTGATCTTTCTATAAAACTATTCTGCAACCTGTATGCTTAGATTTCATGAAATACTTTTATTTCACTTCTCTTGAGTGCTCACAGAGCTTAGGTCTCTTGCCTTGTCTACGAAGGAATAATATCTAATTTTAACCAAATGAACCTTGCTTCTTCCCCCTTACCAATGCAGGAACCAGCTCTTGAGTTAAATAACAATTGCTGAATGGCTGTATCACTCCATCAGAGTGTTCCATCAGAACAGTATACTCAAATGCCCCACCCATTTCTTTTCCCTTGGTCATGCTGCTTACTCTGAATTTCCCTTTGTGTCTCTTCCTCCCTACCCCAGTACTTCCCCAAATCCAATAGGGAATGTTGAAAATGGTCCCTTCTTAATCCCGTGCCAATATGAGATAATTAACAGCAATAGTTAAACTTGGGAAAGCATGGCGTAGGTTCCAAAGTAGCTCCCACATGACTTGAAGTGCTTTTTTTACGTTTTTCTCCTTGCCCAAGATGGCTGCAAGCTTGAGGAATCAGAATCTTGTGCTACTTAGGATAAGCTAGTTGCAGAAGGTCTAGAAAATAGCTGTATTAACGAGCCAATGCTCAAGAGCTCTTCAAGTTCAGTGCTGACTAGGCGTTTGTGCAGGGGAAATAATAATTGCCTGCAGTCTTAAAATCAGAAATTGTATACAGTCATACCTCATGTTATGTTTGCTTCATGTTAACGTTTTTTCAGGTTGCATCCCGCGGTGACCCGGAAGTACTGGAAAGGGTTACTTCCGGGTTTCGCCGCTTGCGCATGCACAGAAGCACCAATTTGCGCTGCGCAGATACGGCACTTCAGGTTGCGGGCTTTTCATGTTGCGAACAGGCCTCCGGAACGGATCCCGTTCGCAACCAAAGGTACCACTGTACTAGTATGAAACTTCTGATGCCATTCTCTTTTTGGTTTTCTTTTCCAGATCTGCTGAGAACAAAATGAGCAGTAGCAACCTGGCAGTTATCTTTGTTCCAAACCTCTTGCAATCAAATGAAGCTGACAAGATGTCGGCTCATACAGAGAGAAAGCTTCGTTTGCAGGCGGCAGTTCTGCAGACGCTTATTGATCATGCAGAAAAAATAGGTACGGTGATAATTTTGTGTGACATAGAAATTTTTAGCAGTTGTGATATTCCTTGCACAGGCAGCTCCTGGGTTGGGCGCATCTGAATGATGCGCAATTGCGAACATGCGCACGGCACTGGACCCAGAAGTAGCGCCCCCAAAAGTCATAAAGACATCATGAAAAGGGACAGGGATGGAGTGGGCTTATAGAATGGAATCCCCGCATAACATGCATAACAATTGTTCCCTAATTCAGGGCATGTACCAAAGTTCATCCTGGAAAAGATACCTACTATGCTTGGCATTGATGATCCTGTCTCCACTCCTTTGCGGCAAGAATATGAAGAAAGTGAAGGTGAAACTCCAGGTGAACCCACAAGGAGGAGGAGGAGGAGGAGCATGGGAGGTGAGTGTGCTTCCCTTTGCACTTACCTGTAACAAGGGGAAAGTAGCTATACGAGAACCTTCAAATTGCTAAACTAAAGGGGAAAGTACACTTACATTTAATGTTAATGATAAGAATGCTTAATTTCAATGAGCCGTGTATGTGGAATGTATTTTGATTCTGGGAGCAGGTTGCTTAACAATTGATCTAGGGATATATATTTAGACCACACACCTATAAATCAATATGTGTACTGTTTTGGTGTTTTTGTCCAAAAGTGGTTTCTAGTCTACCTTATGAGCAATTTGAATTAGTAGGAAATAGTTGGACAGGAATAGAGCATTTAAATTGTCCTTGGCCAATAAGTAGCATGCTGTTGTTTTTGTTTTTTTGTTTTTTAAGGAGCGCACTTTTGCATCTATTTATCAGTATTGATTTGTACACTCAGATTTCTGTGTCTTCTATCAGGTGGCAAGGGAAATTTGATTATTTGGCTATAGATAATAGAAAAGCTATCTGCTCTTGAAACCTTAAGTGTGTTGCCCTTAATGACCTAAGGGCACTTGACCTTGAGATTGCAATCTACATATGTAACAGATTGCAGATTTATCAGTGAACATGGTAAATATGATGTAAGATCTTCACTATTTCTTATTTTACGTATATATGGGCAAACCTTTAGCACTAGTGAGCAGTTGCACTAGCAATAGTGCTATTTCCACATCTGAGTTTTAGATATACGCTGATGTAATATTGATCTTTAGCACATGATTGCTTACTATGGCCTGATTCACACAATGCTAAGCCAAACTATGGCATACTGTGAATAAACAAAAATAAAGGTTCTTGGATCAAAGATCATGACTAGCTGTTGTAGCTAAGCATGGCTTAACTTAGCATAACGTCTGTACCCAGGCTTGTGGTTGTCTCACTCCAAGCAAACCATGAGCTGCAACCAAGGTTTGTTTTTGGTTTACCATTTGTGGTTAATCTTAGGAAGACAAGCCCAGGTTTGGAAGTAACAGGGTAAACCATGGCTTAGCCTTGGATAGTGTGCTGGCAGCAGCCAGGGTAGAGCACAGGAGTCATGATTTTTGTTCCAGTAACCTGCTAGTTTGCACTAAGCCACAGATTGGCTTATTATTAGTAGTAGTAGCAGCAGTATTTAAGTCTTTATTTATTTATTTATTTATTTCCCACCACATGGTCCTAGGGCAGGTCTCAGCAAATTTAAAGATAAAATATTAAAAACAGTTTGAAACAATTGCATGCAAATTATGTACAAACTAGACCTGTGTTTTGAGTTTGTGAATTTTTTATATTTGCTTTTTCCCTATGTTCATTCTGTTTAATTTATTATTTTTGAAAAGTATTAACCGTGCAAAGAAAATTCTATGTCTCATTTTGTTGGGATCTCAAATTGTCATGGAAGGATTATTTAACACTTTGGTCATTTTAACCCATTTCTTTGCAGGGAACTTACTTTCCAGCCTTGCTGGGCAGATTAAAGGGAGGGAATCCAAGTGGAAGAAAATTATCCTGGGTCTTCCAGCTAACCTTCAGAAAAAAAACTTTAAAAAAGTTTATTGAAGGGCGGTGGGGCCTAACAACATTGTGCTTCATAGTTTGGCATGGGCAACATACAACCCACAGAGTGGAACTCTCATTTGTCCAAGGCAGGATCATGTAACTAGGCTGCTTTATTTGTCCTCTGCTTCTGTTTTCGTCCCTGCCTTTGCCCAAAGCAGAGTTCCTCCTCTACTTTAGAGCTCAGGCCTATGTACTTTTCCTTAATTCTTCTTCCTCTCCCGTCCCCAGTTCTCCTGCACTAAATTTCCCACTGCAGTGTGTACTTCTCCCTTAAGTAGCTGAGGGGTACATGTGGGGAAATGCTTTCCTTTCCTTTTGTCCCTTACTGCAACCTTCACCTCCTGCTTGGGCCTGTGGCACCACTCAAGAAACTCCTATACAGTGGTACTTTGGTTCTCGAACTTAATCTGTTCTGAGAGTCCATTCAACTCCCGAAACCATTCAAAAACCAAGGCACGGCTTCCAGTTGGCTGCAGGAGCTTCCTGCACTCAGTCGGAAGCCGCGTTGGGACATTCAGCATCCCAAAAAAGTTCACAACCTGGAACACTCGCTTCTGGGTTTGTGGCATTTGGGAGCCGATTTCTTCAAGAGCCAAGCCGTTTGACTACCAAGGTACCACTGTACCTTCAAAAAGGGACAGTTTATCCATTTAAAAGTTCTCCTTTTTTTATTAGAAAAAGAATTCATTCAAAGTTTCAAAGATTCTCTCACAGCTGATATTAAGGAGTTTAGTTCTGAGTGTCCAACCCTCCTACAAGTGTTCAAGCTGCTTTTCCTCAACTTCATCTGATTTTCTTCACATCTCAGTCCATCACTATTCCAAGGAAGGAGAAGTTGTCAGTGCTGACCCTAAATCTAGTCAAGCTAAAGTTTCACATGAGCATTTCTGAACACCAGTCTCCTGATCCACATACCACATCCAAAAAGAAAAATCTACCCAAATCCAACCTCCCCTGCTATATGGGTCAAAACCCAGAATATTACCTCAGCCAGGATATCTCCTGCCACCATCTCTTCAGAGAGAAAAGAGGGACAGTGAAGTGACAGAGGACTCTTGGAGCTATAAGATGGCTTAATGGTTTTGATTACAGTATTTACTTTATTGACAACAATGATTTCTGCCTTAGGTTTGCATTCTTTTGAGCAGGATCCAGCACATGGCATTTCCAAAGAAGCTTCTCTTCTGCCAGCAACAAAATTTCCTTAGAGGATTTCCCCTATAGGTTTTAGATACTTGAGTCAAAGTGGACCATACATTTAGGCAGCAATAAATTTAACAGTGCGCACAATTACAGCATGGATAGCCTAACATTCCCTTCAGATGTTGTTGGGCTGCAAATCTCATCAGCTTCAGCCAGAATGACCAGTGGCCCGGAATGATGGGAGTTGGCATCCAGCGACATCTGGAGGGCACCACATTGGCCATCTGTACATTAGAGCAACAAGCCCCATAATAGCCATGCTGTCAGGGTTGGAATGGAATTGTGATGCCCCCTTCCAGGAAGGGGCAAAAAAAGAAATTTGATTTGACCTTAAAGAGGGTTATGAGGCCCTGGCTTTTCCCATAAGGGCAGCTTCTATCCTCATAGCAAGAGCCAGCCATTTGTAGTTCAAGCACTTAACTCCAGTTCCAGACTTTGACTAGATAAGCTACACAGGGACTACCCCGCAATTATCTAGATTGATGCCACAATGGATGTGTTAATTTTTCACCAGAGCCATTGTGGTTGCTGTTGTAAATAGAATGCCAACATGGCTAAAACACTGGAATGTAGAATTGGCATCCCAAAGTAATCTAGCTTTAGTCCCCTTTAAAGAAGCTGGCCTCCTTGGAGAGGAAGCACTGAAGGAGGTTTTAGCAGAGACACAAGGATTTACTGTCTGTTTCCAGAAGAAGGCAGGCTGCGATCAAAGAGACAGTCCTTTTCCTTTTGTCAAGACTCCAGGAGCAGCAAACCTTTTTGGCACTGTCATTCCTCAGAAACCAGAGCTTCACAACTTAAACCAAGCCAGACAAGCACCATTGTGACATCCAGATCCCGGTGGGGAGTGGCTCCATTCTCCATTTTGTAATGCACAGTACATGATAGAACTTGTTTGACTGTCTTGGGACAGTGTCTGCTCATCCCCAACCTCCATGTCCATTCAGAAATGTTGAATGATAAAAGCAGGCATCACCCACTTATTGGAGAAAGAGGCAAAGGAACTTGTTACCCCAGAAAAGTGATTCTAATCTTTGTGCTTCCTACTGAGCCTCAAGTACCTGACCTCATCAGGTTAGCTTCCACCCCCAAGGCCATGCAGGACCTCTGGAACATTTGTACAAATATGTTTTTTCTCAAATTTCCTCAATGGCTATCTTTAACCATCCCGTAGGATAGTTCATCTGGGGTGATCACCTGTATGTTCTGGGGTCTCTTATCCCTCTCACCAGTGAGGATTCTCAGAATCTGGCAAGTGATCTCTCCACTTTGAAGATCCATAGCGAAACAAGCATCAGAATTCTTGCTTTTACCTAGCCAGGCATGCAACAA
Organism: Podarcis pityusensis; assembly: GCF_964106645.2. Taxonomy (NCBI): domain Eukaryota; kingdom Metazoa; phylum Chordata; class Lepidosauria; order Squamata; family Lacertidae; genus Podarcis; species Podarcis pityusensis. The sequence goes on from NC_138028.1 coordinate 40,882,092, forward strand.
GGTCTTGGGCAAAATGGCCTCAAGCAAGAAGCCTAAGTGCTTCTCTTCTTTCAGCGCCAAACCTTTGGGTTCATATCCTCATCCAAAGAGATTCATCAGAGGGGCCTCCTTAATCTGCCTGCCCACTAGTTTCCTTCCTGGCAATTAAACATGAACTTTTATGCTTTATCTCACCTGCTGTTTGAACTCCTTAAGGCAGTTCCAGTCCATCTAACCTTGTTCAAAGCCACCTTCATCACCATAAGCAAGATTCATCTGAGCCCAGTTCATTATCAGTTAACAAGAACCTCTGAATCTTCCGTAAGGCTAGAGTTATCCTGAGAACTGATCAGTCTTCATCTGAAGCTTGACAACATGTTCCACATATCCCAAGAGTTAATTTCCCCCTCTTTTGTCCCAATTCTAGTCATTCTCAGGAGCATCCTTGGCATAACCTAGACATTAGGCAGACCCTTGAGTTACTCATTTAAAGAGCAGGGGCCTTTAGATAATCTTATCAGCTGTTCCTTTTTATTCTGTGACCCTGGTCATAGGAGGGGATGAGAAGTGACTGGCTTCACTGTAGCACACTGAATCAAGGCCCACATAACATTGGCCTATGAATCCCAGTGCTTACCCACTCCATTGTGCATTACTGATATCTCCATTTTAATGAGCCACTATTAAGATAGGTCTATACATGCAAGAAGAGTTCTCCAGAACCTACTACTTCCTGACTAGGCAGCCACCTTTATTTCTGCCTGCTCTTTGTCTATCTATAGCTTTTATATGTCTCTCAAAATGGATTCCTCCCATGCCACACTGAGAATGGAACATCAGTTTCTTTCCTTGAATATTCCTTCTTGTTTGGCAACGTAGAGATATCCATTGCCACACTCAAGTTGTGGCATTATTTTATTCAAGTAGCTGTTTGCTTGCATGCATGAAAACTCCCAATCGAAGTTTGTTTGTGGCAGGCTTTTTCCTTTTCCTACTACTATATGGCTGCCCCCACCCACCCACCCACTTTTCTTATCTAAACCTAATGTTTCTTACGAGATCCCTTCTGCTTGGACATGGTGCCGAACTGGAGGAGGAGCCAGAAGGGGAGGGAGAGGATAATCAAATTGCCTAGTCACAAGTCCCTGCCTTGGCTGAATGAAAGAGATACCGCTTACATAGTCACTGTCTCCACAGGCAAAACATGAACCTTCATGGTAAGGAACCCAAATCTTGTAACTGAATACTTTTAAAGGTTCTAGTGAAGTGTTTCTGAATACCATTTTCCATTTCATGGGGCTGGCATAAATGTGCTAACCTAAGAGGTAGGACCTTAGAGGGAAACAAGTACTTATTTCAACAGTTGTATGCATCTTCGTCAGCACGACTGGGATTCATTGTGCTGAAACAGTAATTTTTTTAAGGATCAGCTTGGTAACGGCACATAACAATTTTGACAAATTGGGTTTCAGCTTAAACAGAAGTACAAAAATTGATGCATCATTAAGAAGCTATCCTTTCTCTTTTTTAATAACAAAAATCACTTTATATTAGAAATTGAGCAATATAAAATTCCTAGTAAAAGCTTGATTGCTTGGTGTGTCTTCAATTTCAGATATTGTTAGTGGAGCTCTGAATAAACTTAAATCTAACAGAACCCCCTCCACTACACCACAGAAAGACAGGCATGGTAGGTATAGTGCATTTGCATGGAGCACTTCATACCTTGTCCTCAAGACTTGTGCATTTTATAACAAGACTGTGCTCGGATAGGGTGCTGCAGATTACCATAACAAGTCTGTAATACTGGCTTGCTTGCCCTTGCCGTTGCACTTGCACTGATTGTAATGGTCTGAGTTTCAGAGTTAGAAACTGGGCTGCTTTTTGCTACTGCATACTGGGGCTTAGGTCCCATTGATATGCTATCCATCAATGCAAATTACTAAAGAATCTCTCTTAACTTGGGTACATTTTCCTTCAGAAACATTGCTTTTCTCCTAAATAAATTTTGCCAATGAGATATCCTTGTCTAACATTGCAAAGAGTGCATGGCTTTAAATGTTTGTCATCTGCAAGGGGAGATGAGACTTTCTAGAAGTTATGGAAATAAAATTTGTGTTTTTTTTTAAAAAGGCAGGAATTTACTAACTGCAGGAGGAAGTAAGCAACCACTTTAAAATGTTTCCTATCTGTATTTTCTATTAACCTATTATTTCACCTATAAAAAATGTGAGTGCCAGACCTGCTCTAGCTACTAGTGCAAATACCAAGTTCCACTGTTTCAACTGTACAGCAGTTTTATCTTGTTGCTGTCTGCCATTTTAAAGCTTTTATTTCATCTGTTGTTTTCTTTACAGTCTTTTCATCAGTGACTCCAGTGATACTTACTCCAAATTTTAAACGTAAATGTCCAGCTGATTCCTCTCAAGGTTTCTCTAACAAGAAAAGGCGATCTATCAGGCATAACTTGGCTCTTGAATTGCTACCAAGTAGCCTTTTTAGCGTTGGATCAACACCTGGTTCAGGTAAAGTAATGATTATTTAAATATTTTCTCCAACCTAATCAGTTCAGAATTCTGTCCCTCATGGTAACCCTCTTTGCCTTACAAAACTGTAGAGTTACTGCAGTCCAACATGGCTACATAAAGATGACTGTTTTGCATTTATTGTTTATGTTCCTAATTGTACTTGCATTATGAGCCCTCTCATGCATTGGGCTAAGTTATGGATTGGCGCCCATGGGAGACAAATCAGCTTCCCTAACATATGTATGAAAAAGCATATAAAGGAGAGTGGATGGGTTAAGTCCCAAGAGAGACATTCTATCTTCAATAACTGATTTGAAAACAGTTAAATACACAATTTCTTGAACAACTTTAATGAGAACTTACAAATTTTCAGTGAAAAATGGAGACCCAGATCATAGGTTTTTAAAAGGGGAAATAATTTTGTAGTTATTTTAACAATAGATCATTTAAACACTTCTCTCTAACCTATTCACAGCTCATTTTGAAACAAGCCCTAATGTATCTCTTGACGCACCTCAGAGTTCTGTGTCTATCTCAGTCAGTAGTGAAAAGCACCTGCCTAGTGTAGGAAGTCGAAGAAGCAAAAGAATTGCCAGCAAAAAAGTACATAGGTAAGTTTGTCAGAAGATTGGCATTACAGGAACAGAGGGGGAAATGCTGCCTATGTTTCATGATGTTTAAAGAAGTCTATATAGAACTCTAAATTTTCTAGATTAAATACAATTTCTAAGTGAAATGAGTTAACTGAATTCTGTGACCTTGGTTCTTTTAAAAACTGGAGTTTATATTTTGGCTCCCATCCTCTCAGTGCATCATCAAATGTATTTTCAAATCATTTAATGGGGTAGAACTTTGTACAGTCTTTCACACCGTCTCCCACAATTTAGGTATAAATGGCCTGTTTTATGCTTAAGGGGTGGTTACTGTGTTGGAGCCAAACTTAATCTGTAAATTCTATCAACGACCTTCTATCAACATAAGGCTTTTATCCACCACGTTATTCACTGGGGTCTCTCAACTCTCCAGAGCAGATTTTTGAAGAGCACAAAGGGAACTTGTAAAAGCTGCTTCCTGCACCCTTTTTTGCCAGTAGCAGTACCCCTTGAGTGAAACTCTACTTGGGAAGCTCCCACTGGCAGAAGCAAAGTCTGGATCCAAGCCAAATTATGTACATTATTAGACTTAAAACCTAGGGTATTTGAGTTCAGGACAATGTGTACTCAGCTTATTTCTTATTCTTTTCAGGGTTGAGTCTGGAAAAATGGGTTGCTTTTCTCCTAAGGTTAGTCGGAAAGAAATGGTGCGCAGGTCATTGCGATTAAAGTTCATTCTGGGAAGGAGCAGCAAAGAGGTACTATTTAACATCTCTTGTTATTGTATTAGACTCTTAAGAGAAGTGATTACTTTCAGTCTTGCGGAGCTTTCAGTTAATTGTTGCAACTGTAGAGAATTTTTTTAACGTTAACCGATTTTTAAATGCTTTTAAAGTAATCAAATATTTCCATGACCCATAAATTCAGGCCGTTTGTATGCGTTTTTATATTACTGTCTTATTGGTTTTTTGTTGAGTTTTTGTCTTAGTGATATTGTGCAGCACTTTGAGATTTAAAAAAATATTAAGTACCGTATTTTTCGCACCATAGGGCGCACCGGACCATAGGGCGCACCCAGTTTTTAGGGGGGGGAATCAAGAAAAAAAAATCTTCCCCCCCCCAGCCCCAAAGAGCACCGCACAGGCTGCGCACAACCTCTCCCTGCCGGAGGGGTTGCACGCGGCTATGGCACAAGCCAAGGCAGCGAGCAGGATGGATCCCGCTCGCTGTTTTGGCTTCCTCTGTAGCCCCACGCAGCCTCTCCCTCCCGGGAGAGGCTGCGTGGGGCTAAAGAATCCATAGCCCCGTGCAGGCTCTCCTTGCCGGAGGGGTTGCGCACAGCTATGGAGCAAGCCAAGGCAGCGAACGGGATGGATCCCACTCGCTGTTTTGGCTTCCGCTTTAGCCCCGTGCAGCCTCTCCTTGCCGGGAGACGCTGCGCAGGGCTTTCCTGGCTTTCCTGGGAGGTGGGGGGATTCCCTCACCTCTCCCAAAAGCCCGCAGAAGCCGCGCAACCCCTTTAAAGAGATCGCGGCTTCTCCTGGCTTTTCTGGGAAGTGGGGGAATTCCCCCACCTCCCGCAAAACCGGCAGAAGCCACGCAACCCCTTTAAAGAGATTGCGGCTTCTCCTGGCTTTTCTGGGAGGTGGGAGAAGGGACTGATGCGGCCAGTTAGTCCCTTCTAACTCCTGTGGAAAAGCCCGCAAGAGCGCACGGAGCTTGTGTGCAGCTCTTGGGGGCTTTTCCCGCCTGCCTCCCCCCCTGCATTCGCTCCATAGGACGCACACACATTTTCCCTTGCTTTTTAGGAGGGAAAAATTGCGTCCTATGGTGCGAAAAATACGGTATTTATAAATGATTTTAAGTAAACAAACTGCATTCTCTGTGCAGATATGCATTGGAACTGAAGCAGGGAGCCCATCTCTCGATGACTTGTGATCTTGTTCCAGTTGTAATCTCTAGTTTCCAAAAGCCTTTCCCAGGCTACAGTATTTGTGTTTTAGGTTATTTTTAATAAGTAAGTAAGTAAGTAAGTAAGTAAGTAAGTAAGTAAACAAATAAGGGGCTGAAAGGTTAATCCATGTGATGGAGAATGTTTGGCAAATGTCACAAATTCTAAATACTGCATGCTGAAGTCCGTGAAGGTCTGTACTACTGCCATTTCTCTGTCCCTTGTTCACCTACTCAGCTAGCTCCAAATAGCTGATCCCTGTTTGTGTTCCTCTTCTACAGCTGCTTGATGTCTATCTCTTGCCATTTGCAGCTTTTTCTCAGTTGTAGCCAGTTATTCCTATAGACTTTGGATTGGGGTGCTACCATGAATTCCCAATGCAACACACTACTTTTTTCCATTCACATGACAGACCTAACATTGCAAGCTTTTCATTGCATTCCTTGTTTAAATATATAGTACAGCAGCATCTTTAAATTCTGATTCTTTCCTTAAATTGTAAAAGCAGTAAATCATTTGTGCTGTCTACATAAAATAAACTTTTTTTTATCCTAAAAAGAATACTGCAGTGGAACATCTGCCTAGCAACAGATCTGAAAATGTTGGTCGTCGACTTGCAAGTCAACAAAATGTTGAAAGTGGGATGAATCATGGAAAGACAGCTGCATTTTTAAGCCCATGTGTTGGTGAATATATAACAAAAAAAGGTAAATTTGGTTTACCCTCTAAGTGTCAAATGTTGCTTTCTATATTATAAATAAAATTACCAAGCGTGTCTGAAACAGGTATGGCATTCCAATCATGATACCAGTTTCAGACACTTTGAGATATTGCCCAGCCCTAGTTGGGTCTGGTGCTTTATAGCTTGTTCACTGCTCAGCCCTGACTTCAAATGATATGAAGTGTCCTAGTTTGCTGATGACACCTAATTCCTTGGAGCAGTAAACTGGTTGGCCACTCTTATAGGGACTCTTGCTTTCTGATCTTCAAACAGGTAGATACTATTCGGACTGAATGCTAAGGTCACAGATTTTTATTGGCTGTTTGATCTTTAGAGAAGGAGCTGAGATGAACTAAGCTGATCTTGGGCACACGTGTTCTGAAAGAATGCTGAGAGCAGTATTAGTGTGGATCAAGACAGTAGCATGGTGTGCATGCACTTTCTGTTTTCCTAAAGAAAAGCTGATAGTAACATCTATAAGGTGGAGTAGGGCAGTCCACAGACCAAAATGAACACACATATTTATGAGCACAAGTGATTATTTTTCTGGAGCATCATATCTCGTATTTGGTATAAAAGAAGTAACCATAATAAATCATATGGTCATTCTTGGTGCTTAAATGAATCTTGTTCCCCCTTCCTTCCTGAAACCTGAAATGGCACCAGAGATTGAGGTAGCGACCACCAGTTTAATACCCATTGTTGTGTTCCCAAGGTTAGGAAAAACATAAGTGTGGTATGTCTATTCCTTCTGCATTTTTTCTTGAAGGTGGTGTCACCCGTGATCGTATGGTAGAAAGTTTTACTTTATACAGGCAAACAGGCAAATGTGTTATTCAGATGTCAGCAGCCTTGAGCTGTGGACACATCTGGAATTTTCTGAGAGTGCTGCGGGTACCACCTCTCTGATTACTTCTCTCCCCACTCCAGACAAAAAAGAAAAACACAACATCATTATTTTTTGCTTTCCCAATGGGTCTGGGTAAAAAGTCGAACCAAATAGAATTGCAGCAGATGTTGAATTTTTATCATTTTACACAAGTCCCGTCCCCAAATTCAATTGTCAAATGAAAGCTTAGGATGGTGGACTGCACAGAAAAATTGCAGATCCAGTTCTTGCTAGCACCAAAAGAACATTGATCCAAGGCACAGATTCTCATGAGTTTTGTGGTCTTCCTATGTAACTCTCACACAAATCATGGAATATATATGTGGACCCAGAGATTACCTATTAGTTGATGGTTTTGAACAGATCCCTTGTACCTATGGTTTTGAACAGATCCCTTGTAAAGAGTGTGCAGATGATAATCATTTGTACCACATATCCATGTTTTTGTGCTATGGCGACACTGGAAAGCAATGGGTTTTCGTGGTTCAATCAATTGAAAAAGATACAGGGGTTTTGGATTATTTTTTTATGGGATGTGGGGAACCCAAAAATAAACTGGAATTTTAAAAGGATGTGTTTTACTGTGTGCACACATGCACATGAGCTATCTCCTGACACTTGTGACATTGCACTTTTTACCTACTGACCACTCCATTTTCCTTTCCTCAAGCCTCTCAGATTGCTTCTCTTTCCCTAGAGTGGCTGGGGAAGCCCAGCCAGATGGGCGGGGTATAAATAATAAAATTATTATTATTATTATTATTATTATTATTATTATTTCCGTACTACCTCAATGATTACTTTGCTTTCTGTTTAGCTGCTGGTCAGATCCTGATTTCAGCCTTGAAAAGCAGGTATAGCTGAAAGAGGGAGTGGGAAAGAGCATCACTTCTGCCTTCAACTCTATGTACTTTTCAAGGGAGAAAAAAAGGCAACCCCCATTTTACCCCATGATTAAGAGTGCAGTGAGCAGGTGCCAAAGTCCTTAATGGCACTACTGCAACAACAAGTATCACATTTGTGATCCCAAGTGGTTTCAGTGTAAATTTAATCAGCAAGATTATAACTTTCTGATATACTTACTGTGTGCGTTTTTGTTTTTTTTAAAGATTCCAAAAACATCAGCAAGTCAGAGGAAAACTTGCAAATTGAAAACCAACGTAATGAAACAACCTACCGAATGTCCTGGACTGGCCCCAGTACTGCAGGATCTGAGAAGACTAGCAATAGGGCTGCTGCTTTAATGGCATGTCGTGAAGCAGAAACCTCTTTTTCTGAGCCTCTTCTTACAACTAGACTACCACCAATCATTCCTGTTAAGTCAAGACCCACTGATGCAAGTTCTGAACAGGAAAGCAAAAAACAACAAACTTCTTTTTGTGAGGATGAAAATGATTTGACTGCAGACACTTTATTGAAAATTAAGACAGCATTTTCTGAATCGGGAAGCAACCTTCATAATTTATTTGAAACTGAGCCTTCAAAATTAAATTTAACACAAGGTACAGCATGCTTTTCAGAACTCAATCTAGAGGAAGAGCTCTCTAAAGCCCAAGCTCAGAAACTGACAAATGTAGAACAGAAGACTCCATTTGTAGGTTCTGCGAATAAATCAAATGTCTCCGACAAACGTCTGCCAAATATGGATCAAGTCAAAGCTGTAGACAGTTCCCTCTTCCCAAACAATACAGAGACTAATCTTCCAGTCCATGATCTTAGCAAAAGTGAGGGATCAATAAAAAAGGAGCACTTGACCATAATGACATCTCCAGGGATGCATTTAAATAGCACAAACACCCTGAAAAATGAGACATTGGAATCGGATGAAAAAACCGATGAAGAATTTAGATACTGTTACTCAGAAATTAAAGAATGTCTTGAAAAAGGGGAGCTGCTTTCTCAGTTGCCAGAAGATGGCAACAGAAACAATACATGTTATCTACACATGGAAACTATTGAGAAATCTACATTTTCCCCTCCAGGAAAGGTTGCTGACCATATACATTGGTTCAACAAACTTTCATTAAATGAGCCATGTTCTGCAACCAAAGCCAAATCACCACTTAAGTTTCAACGTACGCCTGTCCGTCAGTCAGTACGGAGAATGAACTCCCTCTTGGAGGGTAACAAGCCGTCAGTTGCTTGTGGATTAATAAAAGCTGGCAATGACTGTCCTTCTCTTGTTAAATCAGTGAGTTTTGAAACCGCATTGCCGTCCTACATGGAAAATACCTCTAGTACATCTACAGCTTCTCTGCTTTCTTCTGAATCAACCTGCAAGCAAGAGTCTACTTGCAATCGGTATTCTCTGCCTTCCAAATCCTGCCCACAACAAATACATCCATTACAGCAAGCCAGCAGGCCTGGTACAACCTGCAAAGAGACACTGACTACCAGTCATCAATCCAAGTCAGTCCTTGAGGACCTAACTAATCACGAAGCACCAAAAGCTGTTGTAAAAACGAACACAAACGTAAATATTCTGGTTGCTACACCTGACAAATGTGATTTCAGGAGAAAATTGTCAGAAAAGAAGGTTCGCTATAGAGGGTCTCCAAAGAACCCAATAGCCACAACCAAACTCCTTCCAGTTGTTAAACCTCTTGACTTATAGGTTAAACAACCCAATTCCTGGCATGTTTCCTATAGACTTCAGTGGTCTTTGTATTTAGGATTGTAGCCAAAGTCTCTTGTTTATCTTAAACTATCAATCTGCTTCTTTACTTTTTAAAAAATATCTGTCGTTTTTGTTTTTAAATAGGATTCTTTCTTGAACTGAGAGGAAATGTAAGCTGCAACTGAAACTTGAATAAGTTCTGTTGGGTAGTGTTTACCTTGTGGCTTCTAATAAGTATTTGCCTTTCATATTTTGACTGGATTTTAGAGGGGGTGGGGAAGCTTGAAAATGCTGCTGGTTACGGTTAATTCAGTTACGAAGAATCTGTTTTTAGTTGATCTTGTAGTGTAAGAAGTTTAAAATTGCATTTGTAAGGAAGTGCATTCCTCACTTGCAAAGTATAACACTGTGTTTGCAAGTTCTTGGTTCACAGTCATGAGTCTCACAATATAGTTAGTTCTTACAACATTTTAAGTGTCTGTAAGGTTGATATCGGGTACTGGTGCTCAGGTAAAAGCAGCTGTTAAGAAGCTCACAGCTTGTCTACTGATCGGAGGTGCATTTTTTTGTTGACTCAAACAAATAGCACCAAATAAAAACATTGGCAAGTTAAGCAACTATGTAATTGTAGGTGGATGCACACAGAGGATGCTAGCACAATTTACGGTAAATATTCCAATGCTGCTGGATGCACATTATTTTCTAACTGCAAATTGGGGGTAGGGGTATGCGCAAAAGAACTTGCAGGTCTTAATTTCTTTTCTTAAAGTAATGTGGTACAGCAAACCACATGATTAAAAATAATGAAATATGCCTATTATGTCACCACAATAAAACTGTATAGAGCCATACTGTTCATTTGCACAGATATTTTGCTCTGTCTGCTGTAATATTGAAACTGTTCAGTTCTGTTTATAGTACATAAATTATTTAAACTTGAAGTTGATTTTTATTTAGCTTTTCTATGTAATTTGATTTGTGATAGTGCTAAATTTATTTTTTCCAAAATAAAAAACTTATTTTTTTTCTCTTTAATGTGTGTGTGGTTCTTGATTCGTGGCCCATTCTTAATTTGCTGTGCTTGTGCGTTTTGATGTATAATATTAGCTGCTGCTTTTCCAGGCCACCCAAGTTAACTAGGAAAATATCCATATTTATAATACCACTTAGATTTAGTAATACAGTATCACTTTATAAAGTATCTCCATTCTTATATAGTACTGCTTACAACTACAATTAGGTTTGTTCAGTGCTTTTTTTCTTAAAAACGTTTAGGGGTATTCTCATTTTGATTAAAGAAAATCACCATTTTATAGTTCAGATCAGGAAAAATAAATACAGTAAATGGACAAAAGTACAAAGATTCACAAAATGTTTAGGGGTATGCGTACTCCCAGAAAAAAGCACTGGATTTGTTACAGTTTATTAACTATGAAGAGAGGTCCTGCAACTTACAGCAGCCTAGGTTCCTTCGGAGTCCCAAGTCTGCCTTTTAGAGGAGACTGGCTGAGGCTGTTATCACTAAAGGAAATCCCAACCTCTTATCACCAGGAACTTAAATTTAAATAATCTTAATTTGCTCAATTATTATACAAACCTAAAGTTTCCCTTCTCTTCCCTCTGCCCTTCTACAGAGCTGTGGAGTACTGTTACTCACAGGCTCTGCTTGACTTTTCCTCCCAGAAACTAGAATACTTACTACTTTTGTGGACTGGGGGGTGTTGGTAAACAAGACCCAGTGAAATCAATGTGCATGACTACTTGGGCCCATTAATTTCAATGGGTCTAATCTGGATAGAACTTAGTTGGATACAAAGCTCCTCAAGGCCATATATGATAAGATAAATTTTTAGAACCAATTCAACAGAAGGAACATTTCTTAACTGTGCAAAAGGAAATAACCATTAAAAATTGTGTAGCAACCTCTTCTGCACCAAGGCTGGAACAAGCTCCCAAAAGATGTATAGCCTGATTTAGGGTTGCCATATAAAAAAAAGTTTTATAAACACTGACAGCTGGGAAACACTAGCCTACGAGCGCTCCAGTTGGAGAAAAGCCTTTACCAAAGGTGTCATGGGCTTTGAAGACACTCGAACTCAGGACGCAAGGGAGAAACGTGATAAGAGGAAGGCATGCTTGGCAAATCCACACCGTTATCAACTCCCGCCAGGAAACCAATGTTCCCACTGTGGAAGGACGTGTGGATCCAGAATTGGTCTCCACAGTCACTTACAGACTCATTGTTAAAACTGTGTTTAAGGAAGACAATCTTACTCGGCTACGAGTGATCGCCAGAGAAGAAGAAGATTCCAAACAGTGAAAATCCAGACAGAAAAGTTGAGTTTTTTTGGCAGAATCACAAAAAATTAATCTGCAAAAACTGCACTGCTGCCATGAGCTGCCATACATACAGATTTTCCTGGAAATTTTGTGGGGGGTTTTGTCCGGGAAATTCTGGACATATGGTGACCCTACATGGTGATGAGTAAAACATGGTTGTGTGAGTCTTGTACAGACCATAGGATGGGCGAAGTAATAAAATCCTGAGATGACGGGTTGGCTGTGGAAACTCCTGGCAGCAGTTTTCTTCCTGGCTGTATAACCCCACCTTCAGAAAATCTCACAGCCTTTTCCATCCAAGCAATGACTCCCCCTTCCCCTGTACCAAACTAGTACAATGACATTTAGCTGGTAAAATTATTCCGGGGTTAGGCTTAGCTATAGTGAATTAATTCAACAGCTTTCAAGGAAGGAACTGTAAGACAAGGTAGACTGGGTGGCTGTGTTGTAACCTCTAAAGATCACTGAACCAGAATAGGTTTCCCAGCCATCAATTCCTCCTGGAACCAAAACATTGGTTTTCACCTGACCCAGGTTTGCAAATTGTGGTTATTTTCTCAATTTTTCATGGAGTATAAGGTGGTCAGCGGCTACCAGCTGTGCTGGCTATGTACTACCTCTAATAGAGGTGGCAATATAGGTCTGATGATCAGTTCCTGGGAGTCACAAAATGGGGAGAGTGCTTGCTGTGCTCATGAGCTTTCCCATGGGAACTTGGCTACCATGAGCACAGTGGTGCTGGGCTTGATGGGCCTTTGGCTCAGTCCCGCAGGGCTCTTGCATTGTAGATGCGGGTTGGAAGTGCCTAGTGCAAGTTTTAATCCCCAAACTCTGGAAGAGTTGGGGGAGGCTGTGGCAGACTATTAGGAAGCTCCTATTTCTTCTTTGGTGATAAGCTGTAGCCAAGCAAGATTGTCTTCCATTAACACGGTTTTAATAGTGAGTCTGTGACTGTGGAGGCCAATTCTGGAGGGCCTTCTCAGGAGCGGCACCCGCCCTGTGGAACGCCGCCCTACCAGATGTCAAAGAGAAAAATAACTACCAAACTTTTAGAAGACATCTGAAGGCAGTCTGTTTAGGGAAGCTTTTAATGTCTAATAGGTTATTGTAGTTTAGTGTTCTGTTGGAAGTCGCCCAGAGTGGCTGGGGAAACCCAGCCAGATGGTCGGTGTATAAATAAATTATTATTATTATTATTATTATTATTACTACTACTACTACTTATTATTCCACAGTGGGTGGGAGTTGATCACGGTGAGGGTTTGCCAAGCGTGCCTTCCTCTTAGCACCTTTCTCCCTTTAGTCCTGAGTTCGAGTGTCTTCAACGCCCAAAGGCTGTTCTCCAATTGCAGCGCTCGCAAGCCAGTGTTTCTCAGTTATCCCCGTATCAAAACACCAGGAGAGGACTCGCTGCAGGGCGGGGAGGGGGAGAGATTCAGTGGCCAAAAAGCAAACAAAACCATCTGCGCCCTCCCACCTTTGAGCATCAGGCCTCTTATCTGCAGCGTGTGTAAATGGGAGGACAAAAAAAAAAGCCCATCTGCCGGGGCTCGCGTCTCCCTCAGGGAATCCTGGCAACCGTTCCTGCTGCTGCACCTGCGAGGGGAGAGGAGAAGGATGCGGCGGCGGAGGACAGAGCCCCCCCCCCCCCCATTGAATGATTCATAGTTCATCGCGCTGTGCGTCTACGCCGGCAGCCTCGCTCTGCGCCTGGCCGAGCAGGTGACGCTCGAAGCAGCCGGCGAGCCGCAGAAGCAAGAGAGAGGGCGAGAGAGAGAGGCGCGCGGCCCTCGGGCTTCTCCTGGTCCAAAGTGGTGAGTGCGTCGCCTCCTTCCCTTGGGAAACGGAATGGCGGCGGAGGGGGACTGGGAATACCCAGGAGCGCTGAGCAGCGGCGACGCGGGAGAACTGCGGCTGCAGGGGGCACGGGCTCGAGGGGGGTGGGAGGGAGGTTTTCCCGCTTCCTTTCTCGCCAAGGAGCGGGGAGGTCTTTGCTGAGGTGGTGCGGGGCCAAGAATGGGAAGCGCTGCTCTCGGGTGGAGTCTCGGTCTTCCTACCCCTCCCTCTACAATAGGGAGAATTTGGGTCGCAAAGGGTGCGGCCACGCCAGCCCTTGTTTCCTGGTAGCGGGGGACGGTGGGGAGAGAAGGTTGCAAAGAGGAGAAATTCGTCTCGAAATCCCTTAACGGGGGTATTTTAAAAAACGCTTGGGGGGCATACCAAACGAATAGCCTTTGAAAGGCATTCGTGGGCCACTCCTCTTGTTTTCCCGCTTAGGTAGGCCTCCCGTGTTGGAATATTATTATTATTATTATTATTATTATTATTATTATTAATGCCGCATGTGCTGCGCCGGGTATGAAATAAGCTTTCCCAGCATGCACCGTGAACATGAAGAAATGAAATTTTATGTCCACTTGGGAGTGTAAGGCTACAAAATCCTCTTGTGTTCCCATTTATCTGGGAGTGAACCCCCCCCCCCATTGAGTTTGATGGGGTTTATTTCTGAGTAGACAGGTGCGGCAAGTTTCATTAAACTGAGGAAACAAAACATGCCTAGGATGTGGCTGGGATATTTTATGAAGGTAAACAAGATGGTAAGGTGATGTGATTTGGTGTGTTCTGTCTGTTTAATCTCTTCCACCTTTTGGAGACCTATCTAATTGGAATAAACAGGATGAAAGGGGAGAGGGGGACATGTGGGGAACATCTTACATGTAGGAGCATGACAGGTTACAAGTTTCTTGAGTAAAATAAACAATGCGTCAGTTACAGAAAATGTTCTGATTTCTAAATCAAGGCTGGCAGCCCATGACCATTTTGCCTTTTTCAAATAAAAATCCTTGACTAGGCAGTGCAGCACAGCATTGTACAATTAAACTGTAAAGGAACTGAAGCTTGATTTTAAATCAAATCTAATAGATTCTGGACCCAAATTGAAATAATAACAAAAAGATAGAAAGATAAATACAGCTTGAAAAATCGTTTAATACTCAACATTTGTGCAGTAAGTTATTTGCATTATTTAGTCGCAATTGTCCAATTGGCAGTTCAGAGTTGAATATAAAGGCTCTGGAGCCAAATTCCAGTTTCTTTACTGTAGAATTACTAATACCACTATTATTATTACTATTATTTATTAAAGTTTCTATACCACCCTTAATCCAAGATCAGAGGTTGGTTTACAATATGAAAACACAAAAAAACCATACTAACAAACAAAAACAATACCCCCACCACTGCCGCCATTTTAAAAGGCCATAGATTGTTTAATTAGCTAAAGGGCTGGGAGAAGAATAATGGTTTTGCCTGGTGTCTAAAGATATGTAACAAACCCACCAGGTGGGCCTCCTTGGGGAGCTGCTACAGAAAAGGCCAGTGTGGTGTAGTGGTTAAGAGCGGTAGACTCCTAATCTGGGGAACTGGGTTCGCGTCTCCGCTCCTCCACATGCAGCTGCTGGGTGACCTTGGGCCAGTCACACTTCTCTGAAGTCTCTCAGCCCCACTCACCTCACAGAGTGTTTGTTGTGGGGTAGGAAGGGAAAGGAGAATGTTAGCCGCTTTGAGACTCCTTAAAGGGAGTGAAAGGCGGGATATCAAATCCAAACTCTTCTTCTTCTTCTTCTTCTTCTTCTTCTTCTTCTTCTTCTTCTTCTTCTTCTTCTTCTGTTGCTGTCCTCTGGACCTCTCATGGAGGAAGCACCCAAAGAAGGGCCCCCAAAGATGTTCACAGGGTCTGGTTTGGTCCATATTAAGAGAGGCAGACCTTGAGGTATTGTGGTCTGGAGCCATTTAAGGCTTTATAGGTCAAAATCAGCACTTTGAATTGGGCCCAGAAACTAATTGGCGGCCAATGCAGTCAGGCCAGGATTGGTGTTATATGCCTGGTAAGCAACCTGACTTGAATTCTGTAGCAGTTTCCAAACTTCAGCCCCATGTATAATTGTTGGCTATTTGCAGATTAGTTGCGCTGCAGAAGGCGTGCTGGGGAGACCACACATTACAAGGAACGCAAAAGTAACTTTTGCTAGGTTTTAATAACAAAAACAAAAACTCCTTTTACAATATATCAATAAGCATAACCCATCCACCAGGGTACTGAGAGAGCTACATGCTGCTCTTTATATACCATATCCAACAGCTTAATTAACATAACTTAACAGCACCTGCTATACTGCTTCACATCTATAAAACTAGGTCACGTTATTTGCTCTGACCTTTAAAGAAATACACATCTTGTGGAACAATAATGAACCTTCAAATTTAAAGAGACCATTCAACAATAATGTGTTGCAGTAATCTAAACTAGAGGTTATCAGAGCATAGCCAGCAGATGTTAGGCTATCCCTGTCCAGATTAGAGGCGCAGCAAGGCCTTCAGCTGAAGCTAATGGAATGCATTCCGCACCACCAAGGCCATTTGAGCCTCAAGAGACAGCAGTGGATCGAGAAGTACCCCCAAGCTGCATACCTACTCCTTTAGAGGGAGAGTAGTCCCGTCAAGAGCAGGCAGCCTCCCATCCATCCAGTTTAGGGAATCACCCACTAACAGCGCATTGTAGTCAAAGTGATGCCAACCAGATATTGTGGACTACAACTCCCATCATCCATGACTATTGGCCATGCTGACCAAGGCTAATGGGAATTGCAGCCCACAAGATTCTGAGGGTGGGGTACCACATTGGCTACCTTGGGTGGTTTATAGAGTTCAAGCTTGGGTGTCTCTTCTTAGTTTTGGTTTTGCTTAAAAAACAAAACTCTTGTGGTCCACTCACAGTTAGGTTGCCCCCTTTCCCTAGCTAGAGGGGAGGGAATCAGAGTGGATCATCTTCTCCAACCATCTCCTTACCTTCTTGTTTTTAATAATACTTTTTATTAGCTTTCAATTACAATCCAATAATAGCCTCATTATAACAATATCAATTTATAACACAATTATTAATACCAATCGTTTGAATACCAAATTATATAATTTAGATAAAGTGGCCCCCCACATGCTAGAATTGATGGCTTGATTATTTGCTTTATTTCTGCGTTCCAAAATCTTACTAATTTACATTACATTCCAGTCATAATAATTATCTCCTTACCTCCTTGGTTATGACCTACATTTTTCCTAACAAAGGATATCTCTGTCCATGGCCTATGAAAGAACATTTACAGTCATTTTGGCCCCATCTACCCTGCTCAAACCCCTGATCTCACAGTACCATATACATGTAATCTACCTTTGTATAAAAGGTCCCACCACTGGTTTGTGGAACCTTGCCTTTGGGAAACTAGTATATTTATTTGCCTACAGAAGCTGACCAGTTCCTTTTTAAAAGAAAAAGAAAAAGGAGGAGGTGTGTTATTTTATAATAATAATAATATAATAATAATTTATTATTTATACCCCGCCCAGCTGGCTGAGTTTCCCCAGCCACTCTGGGCGGCTCCCAATCAAATGTTAAAAATAGTACAGCATTAAATATTAAAAACTTCCCTGAACAGGGCTGCCTTCAGACGTCTTTTAAAGATACGATAGCTGCTTATTTCCTTCACATCTGAAGGGAGGGTGTTCCACAGGGTGGGCACCACCACCGAGAAGGCCCTCTGTCTTATTTTATATTTTCATTCATTTATTTCTTTGGCACAGGTTGCAAAATACAGATTGACGACACCATGGCTACTACCGCGCTTTGCAGCATGATACTTCTGCTGACCTTTAGGCTGGCTTTGACTTTTAGTCACAATCCCAGGAGCCCAGACAGAGTTTCTGAAGCCGATATCCAAAGACTTCTACATGGGGTAATGGAGCAACTGGGTATTGCTAGACCCAGAGTCGAATACCCAGCGCACCAAGCAATGAATCTTGTAGGCCCACAGAATATTGAAGGTGAATATTTATCATTCTGAATTATTATTGCTGTTAACTTTTATAATCATTCAGTTTTTAAACCAATACTTAATTGTCATTCTGTATGTGATTCCTTAGCTCTGGATTCATATCAGATGAAAAAAACCTATCACAGAAAATAAGGTTACTTACAGGTTAGTGTTAGATGGTTTATTTAATTTGTCAATGGTAGAGTCCTAAGCACATTCATTAGAGAATGAGTTCCCCTGAACTCTGGGACGCGCTTCTGAGTAATGATGCTTAGGAACACTCTGAAAAATTGTTTTCTCTCTCTAGTTGAGGCTATGGGCCAATTCAAGCACTGCTTCCATCTTGTGGAGGCAGCTGGAAATTCTTCTTTGCAGTAACAGCTCCACGTGGCTGTCATAACAGGTTAAAGCTGCTAAATACATGGATTGTCAATGGTGTAGAGAGTCTCCTTGCCAGCATGCCCCTTACATTTTGCCAGGCATTTGGCTTGTTTCACTTCTTCTGTTGTTGTGTATATTTCTTTTGCTGCTTTTACTTCTGTTAGTAGCAGTATTTTATGACTGTGAATGTATTATATATAATGGTTTTCGTGCCTGGAAAAAAACATTTTTGTTTAGGCAAGCTTACCCAGATATGTAGAATGTTGATATGCATTTTAACTTGTTTTTGGATTATTGTTGATTTTAATTATTTTTTGGGTGGTTTAAATAGCTGTTTTTAACTGCTTTTATTGATACTTTTGTTGTTTTATTCTTTTTGTAAACCACTTTGAAGGTTTTTTCCCTAACAACCAAGCATTAAATACATTCTTTTGAATAAATAAACGATTGCAAGCCACTTTGGGGATTTGTTGCAGAAAGGAAAGAAGACATTTAAAAAAGTAAGCAAAATTCCTGATAGCTACTGGCATAGAAGTTCTCCATGCCATTGGAGTCCTCCATGGGATGCATTGTTTGTGACTACCATATTGAGCTGTTGCTATGTTGGAAGCATTTCCTGCAGTTTCTATGTGAGCTTTAACAATTGAATCCCATTCTCCTTAAAGAAGAAAGCCCAACAGCTTGCATACTTCTACACCAGCGGTGGGGAACCTTGTGGTCCTCCATATGTTGTACTACAAGTCATCCCTCTTGACCTGCTGGCTGGGGCTGATGGGAGTTATTCTACACCAATAGAAGTTAGTGAAATAGAATAAAGCATTGAAATGTTACAGATCATGACATTATATCGCCAGTATATGACATCTGTGTCAAATGCATAAGCTCCAGCACAAATGTTGACCATTGTGGTTCCAGAACACCTGATGTGCTCCAATTTTAAACCGTGAGCAGCATAAAACACACTGCAGTGCTTTCATTTTTTACCCCCTAACAATTCCTCAAATTGTTTGCAGGTTTCTCTTCAGATGCA
Source organism: Podarcis pityusensis (assembly GCF_964106645.2). Taxonomy (NCBI): domain Eukaryota; kingdom Metazoa; phylum Chordata; class Lepidosauria; order Squamata; family Lacertidae; genus Podarcis; species Podarcis pityusensis. The sequence continues at coordinate 40,900,988 of NC_138028.1, forward strand.
AATAGCAGTTTGACAGGTGGAGGGTGATTTTAGTCAGGGGCATAGCAGAAGTGGGAAAGAGTTTGACTCCTCCCCCATTCCTTGTGGTCCTCTCCACGCACAGTTGTTATTTGCATTCACACAATGTCCCATCAAGTTTGGCTCTGGGAGTAGCTCTAAAGTGCAGCTTTTAAAAATTTGGCTCTTCAGCCAAAAAAAGCCTCTCAGAGCCACTGACAAGTCATAAAAAAAGAACCAAAAAAAGACCGCCCCTGTCCTCAGACTCTTGGTCCATCGATCCCACTTGGATATCTTTGCAGCAGCTCCCCAAAGTGTCTCCATGCCCTGCTGCCTGATATGCTTTTAACCGGGCTTTTCAAATATTGAACCTGGGACTTACACATGCAGAGCATAACGGCTGCTATAAATTCATCTGTATAAGGTGCTCTGTTAATGGCCCTCCCTCTTTCACAGAATAATAATAATACTTATACCCCACCCATCTGACTGGATTGCCCCAACCTCTCTGGGCGGCTTCCAATAAAATAAAAACATGGCAAAACATCAGACATTAAAACAACCTGATACAGGGCTGCCTTCTGATGTCTTCAGAAAGCTGTGCAGTCATTTATCTGTTTGACATCTGATGGGAAGGTATCACTACAGAGAAGGCCCTCTTCCTGGTTCCCTGTAGCTTCACTTCTCGCAGTGAGGGAACTGCCACATGGCCCTTGGAACTGGCCCTCAGTGTCATGGAGGTGGAGATGTTCCTTCAGTTATACAGGCCTCTTCAACTGTCAAAGGGGGGGGGGGGGAGCTCAAAACCTTCCTGACCTTTGCAGTTCTTTCTATTGAGATTTCATCAGCATATAAAATGCCACTTCTTAGCCACATCACAGCATAAAAGAAAGATCATTTTAGAACATTTTAAACATTTACTTAAGGTAATGTACAATTGCTGTACAATTCTGCTTTTCTAGTTATCACTGAGACTCTGAAATATGTCTAAATGTGTTCATGAGACTTGCATTGTTGATTATGCAGTCAGGGACCGTGTTGTTATTAAAATAGGTTTCAGTGGGCTACCTTGATAAATGCTTTGCTGTTCCTTGCTTAGACATTAGGTGGCTGTTGAGTGCTGGAAGTAAGTTCTAGGAATCCAGTTAAGACTGTATTTATACAGTTTAGTCAGCGGATGGTGCACTGTATGTTAACAGCTAAGCAGCAGCCAAAGGCATTTTAGAAGTGTGTAATGGAATAATGTCCAAGATGTTAGTGTTACAAATCAAAGCTTTATCTTAACAACAATTTATTTGCTGGTGACTGGGTTTCCTTTGAAGACCTGCTATAATTCCTTATAAGAACAATACAATAATTAAGTATAGCAGTAACTGCAGCCTTCCTGAATTTTCGACTCATATTGCTGTGCAGTCTTGCTTGGTGTGATTTAACCATCTACAGAAGGATTATTTAAAGAGCAGGGAGTGGGGGAGTATGAAAGCATGTATTCAGAAGAGCAGTTCTTTTTTAATAGACTATCATAAACCAGAATTTGGAGACAAAAGATTTAATCTACCCTGAGTTCATCTTCATCAAGTATTTCATGGTGGGTGGAGCCTTACGTTCTTCAGAGGGCTGAGTGAGTCAGTGGGGGGGGGGATTTAGTGATATTTTATAATCTGTATTCCAAGGACCATGATCAAGGAATGGCCGTGCACCATAGGCTTTCTTTCACATGACAGCTTGTCGGCGCTGAGCAATTGTGTATCCTTTCCTCAGAAAGTGCCAATGAGACTTGCCACTTATACCTAATCTATTTACTTGGTGCATTTCTAACCCACCTTTGAGGGCATATTACCCTTGCAAGGCAGCTTACAGGAAAATAAAATAAAACTACTACCACTTAAATAACACAGAGTCCAGAGAGAAAAGTATTAATAACACTTTACTGAGGAAATTATGGGGGGGGACTTAAGAAAGGAACAGAGAGTCTTTCTTAGTTCAGGCTTTGTACGTAGCAGGGAGACATTTAATCAAACCTACAGAGGAAAGTTCTTGCAGAACAACACAGCCAGTCGGAGCACATGCTGCCTCAGTGAACATCATGCCGTTATGTTGGGTTGCTCAGTAAGACCTCCACCCATCAACTCTCTTGGCTAGTTGACTTCAATATTAGATGAATGATCTCTGCTGCTGCACTGCCAACAAAAAACATCCAACGAAAAACAATAACACTAGAAGAACTTAAAATTTCCGAGCACAGCAAATAAAGAAAAGACCTGAATAAAAATATAAAATTCAAAACTGAAAGCATGCAGTATTTATTCCCACTCCACCCTGCCAGCACATGCAGGGACATGGGGCGGCGCATGAGACACCCCCCTCCCCGCCATTGTGCTGGAATTACCTGCTCAGGAATAACATGGACATGACTTATGAGGCTGGAGAATATTGAGTAAACCAAGATCAGTATGAGTATTGCCTCCACAGGTGACTATTGTGTGTATTATGTGATAAATTTGCACTGTTGTCCAGGCAACAGCCTCATCAAGAGGGCGGCCTTGATGCTATCATCGTCATTGAGAGGGTTGGTCTATTAACTTTCATGGTTGACAAGGCAGCATGTTTATACTGCATTATTTTGATTTTTGAGCTGTGCTTTTAGTAAGCCTAACATCGAAAGAACAATGCTAGAATTAATGGCGTGTTTGAATTACTGTTTGCAATATAGCAGTCAGTACTTTGTTTCTGCCACCCTGGTCCTTTGCTAAGTAAACACTTTATGAAGGTTTACAAAATCACTCAAAAGTGCAAAAATAAGGCACTAAAATCGTGGGATTAAACAAAGGAACTAGGCTAGGGAGAAATTTTGAACTGAAGGAAACAATAATGTGTATTGGCATAAAAATGGCTTTGTATGTAGTCCAGGGGAATTTTGGCAAGCACTTGACATTTTAACTATGTACACACAATAAATAATAGACTATATCTGGAGGCTCTGAGATGCTTTTTTTCATAGTGGGCAGAACTCTGGTGCAAGAGGTCTGTACAATGTACGGAAGTTGACTTGATGGTGTCTGAAGGATGTTCTGCAACTAAATGGTAAACAAGAATATCTAAACACTTGGAGGAATGTAATACAAAACAATTAAATCTCCATCTTTGGGGTTTCAAAGCATCTAACATTCATTTGAAAAGCCTGTGTTTTTGTGCATTGTAGAGATGCTGCAGATGCCGAAAACTCTTGTTTGTTAGCACAATGACCAAAAGGATATAATACTGGGAATCATTTCCTGTAGACTCGCTGCTCCACTCCATAACATATCTACACTAAAAACTTGTATTGGTGAGCTTGCCATGTACACATCACTAGAACAGAGGGTATGTACCACAAGAAAAGAGGAGACAAAGTTGCACACACACACATGATGCCTATTTAGAAATAATTTCAGGAATTTAGTTAGTTTTACAGAAGGGAAGCCAATTAATTTCCCACCAAAACAACTACAAATAAAAACAAGTACAAATAAAAAATAGTAATTAGAAATAAATAAGATGTGCAAAAGAAGCTCAAGGCAGCTAGCAACCTTAATATACTATATGGAAGTGCTAAAGCACAATCATATACCATGAACACAAAACTGAAAATATATGGAAAATACAAAACAACTGCACTCTATTGATCACTAAAGAAATTAATTCCAATTCTTTTGGGGTATGGTGATTTTTACTATGAGGCAAGGTGGCGGTCTTGTTCTTGTTTATTAACCTTAATTAATTGGCAAGCCAGCAGCTCACAGCTGCTATTCACTGCAGATTGAATCCTCAAATGCCCCCGTTTCCTTTTTCAGGGAGATGGGCCTACGGGGGCAGCCATTTCTTCCTCCATACGATATCCCTGAAAACGGATATTGTGCTGTTTCCAAAGAGCACTTGATGTTTTGATTCATTATGTGCTGCAGCTGCAAGCTATTGGCTTGCCAGTTAATTAAGTTTTTTTAAAAAAAGGTTGGAGAGAAAAAGAGGAACACCAACCACAGGCTACCTCGCAATTCTGGACTAAGAGTGAAAGAGGACAGGTTTGGTATGAAAGAGGACACTTGGCAAAGCTATGTACTAGATTTATTGTACCAGTTTTAATGGTCATGGGTTTTCCCGAAGAATACAGTGGTACCTCAGGTTAAGTACTTAATTCGTTCTGGAGGTCCTGAAACTGTTCTTAACCTGAAGCACCACTTTAGCTAATGGGGCCTCCTGCTGCTGCTGCTCCGCCGGAGCACGATTTCTGTTCTCATCCTGAAGCAAAGTTCTTAACCTGAAGCACTATTTCTGGGTTAGCGGAGTCTGTAACCTGAAGCGTATGTAACCTGAAGCGTATGTAACCTGAAGCATATGTAACCTGAGGTACCACTGTATTGGGAGTTGTGTGAAGAACGTTCTGAGGTTTTCTCTTAGAGATCCCTAGCCTTCCTTCCCCAAAGAAGTGGAGTTTCCTGTGAGAAGGAATGACTGTTAAACCTTTCTATGTCTGTGGCACAGAGAGGCCTTTACAGTTTGAGTTACAGAACAGGAAGGAAGCTTTAATTTATTATTATTATTATTAGGTTTTATAAACAAGAATAATGTTATACAAATAAGTATACCAAGTTTTCTCATGTTATTTGTATATCACAAAAACAGCATAATAAATGTGGAAAAATATCTACATGTGTTTCATTATTAGTGGTCAATGTATGAGTTTATGAATTGATTTAAACAATTCAGAAGAGGAAGAAGAAGGGAAGAGGGGGAGTGGCGTGTGGGGTGGGGTGGTTATGCTTCTGTTATTCTACTGAGTGTGTGTGAGGGGTTGTGTCAGAGTTACTTTTGTGGGTTCTCATTCACTTGTATTTCCTTGGTGGCGAAAGAGGTTGGGTGTGGCTGGTTGTCTTTAGTTGTCTTTACTTTTTAGCTATAAAGGGAGCTTTGGTAATTTTGACAGAATTTGAACAAATCGGAAACAGATAAGCAAATGAGGAATACATGGTTTCCCACTCTCACAGTGAAGTGAAAAGAAGACTCACGGGCGGGTACTAACTTGTTGGAGAACACTTTAACTTCTTAACAAGCCTGTTTTGAAAGCTCATTCCCTGCAGATTAAGAATTTGCAAGGTAGCAAGTGATGTGATGCAGAAGGAGTAAGGTCTAAGAAGCAATCTGAATTGTTGTGTTCTCCAGTGTACCCTCTTTGGCAGTTAATGCTGGATCGTCCATTCCAGAATAAATAATCTGTTGTTGCTCTTTGATCCATTAAACTACTGGTGTGCCAGTAGTGGCTGCTTCTCATTATCCCATCAAAGACAAAAAGACATGAATTACTTCAACCTGCCCACCTCCACTATTTTTAGATGAATAGATGTGTTCTTTTCACGAAATCTATATTGACGTGGGAGAGAGAGAGAGAGAGATGCAACGAGTAGGAATTTTGGATAATTGAACATAACAGAAAAAACTGCCGTGCTGGACCAAATTAGGATCTGTGCAGTATACCACTGCTTTCAACAGTGATCAGTCAGATGCTTCTTTGATTTCAATGTCAAGACATGGACTAAAGTTATTTGTCCCTAGCACCAGGGACTCTGAGGTGTGTGCTGCCTGTGAGCTCTTTAACCTCAAGAAAAAGGTAAGCTGACCACAGGTTATATGAGACACCCAACAAATTAATTCAGCTTGTGGCTTTTTGTGGACTGCCATTCATCGTTCATCACCTAAGCTAAGAGGCAAGTCAAACAAACACGACAAAAGAAATCTGAAGCGTTCTTGAACCTGCTGTACTTTGTGTGTAAATTTTTATTAAAATAAAACTAGACCTAAAGTTAATTTTCAAAATATTTCTATTGTTTTCTGTTAACCAATTCCAAATAGTCACTATTCTCCAATTAAAATTTGGATGGCTATGCAGAAAGGAAGTGCAGAATCCTGAATTCCAAATTTGTGATTTTAAGGATACTAATATTGCTTTGCACTTTTTTTGTATGGAATTTCTTAGCCAGTTGCCTATACTTATTCACACCCTTCATTAACTAGTTCACATGTGAAAGACATAAAAGATGCACAGAAACAATGTTTTGCGTATGATTAGCATTTTTCTCAAAACATCTGGACTCTTTTCCTATGGTTACTTAGGTAATTTCTAAACCAAATATATAATTTCTGCAAAGCTACAGATTGTATAGCATTTTAAATGATATGCTTAACTTTGTCTTCTTGCATTATGCTGTTGTCCCACAGCACTTGATTGCAGCTTTGCAAAGTCATTTACATGAAGATTTATAGCATGACAAAGTGTTGTCCATGTTCCAAAGGAAAATCTTCATTCTTGCATGTTCTTAATCATCTCTTTACTATTTTGAAAAAAGTAGTTTTTACTCGTGGAGATATAAATCCTTATTTATGATCCTGTTTGTTACATGATTAATAAATAAATAAAACAGCCAAGACTTCCTGCCAAGTCACTGACAGCCTGCAACTTGTCATTATGGTTCATTGTAATCCCCCCCAACATTTATACATTGCTTGATTGTAATAAAACCTCAGTATACAAAAAGAATAGAGCAATAAAATTATCAGTAAAGAACAGTTAAAGCTTAGTATTTAAAATCTTCAAAAATATTTAAAAGCAACAATAAGCTAGAACCAGATTAAAACATATGACAGCCTCTACTTGTCAGGATAGGCTTGCCTGAACGATAGTGGTTTTAGAAGGCTATTCCCATTACAGTTCACTCCATAGCGGCTGAAGTGCATTCATGGGAAAGCTGTTCCCATCCTACCTGCTTTCTGCATAGTATAATAGCTTCAAGTAAGGCCCTGCTTCAGATCTAAAGTGGTGGTGGAGAGATGGTTGGCCTAGTATGGTTAATCTACATCATGCATGACCAAACTTGGTCCTCCAGCTGTTTTGGGACTACAACTCCCATCATCCCTAGCTAACAGGACCAGTGGTCAGGGATGATGGGAATTGTAGTCCCAAAACAGCTGGAGGGCCAAGTTTGGCCATGCCTGATCTACCCTGTCCTCCTAGAGCAGTATTATTGGCTAGCTTATGACATCCCCAAAATGCTACATCGTGATGGTGAAGCAACTGTGAGTCACTAATGTCACATCCACCCCACCCATTTAAAGCACATAGCTTCCCCCAAAGAATCCTGGGAACTTACCTTATCTCTCACAGGGCTACAATTCCCAGTATCCTCAACAAACTACAGTTCCCAGGATTCTTTGGGGGAAGCCGTGTGCTTTAAATGTATGGTTGGATTTGACCTAAGCCTGACTGGGATTGGGTGTGATCCTAAAACAGATGGAAAAATGCTGGCTGTGGATCTTGACTAGGATGAATGAACACTTTCTCCATCTTCAGGAAGCCTCCTTAGGCCAATGACTGAGAGTTCAGATGCCCATATTTTAAGAGTTCTGCTTTTCCTTTTCTGAGTTTGCTACCCTTGGGGTCTTTCTTCCTGAATCCATGCAGTATTCGAGGCTAGTGTTAATGTACATCCTCAAGTGCACATCCAGTTTCAAATCCAGATGTTGTCCAAGAAGAAACGGATGTGGAAAGTTATTGAAAGGGAACAGAGGGATGCTTCATGTTCTGTCATATAGTCCATTAATGTAGCCCTCTTGATGTTACAGAAATAAACCAGGGTCTTGACTTTGGTTTCTTAGTAAATCTTAGTAAATCTAATGTAGTAAAATCATCATGTCAAAAAGATGGTGTGTATGGTTCTGTCTTTATTAGGTGGTGCCCACGAAGGACTTCAGCACCTTGGTCCTTATGGAAACATACCAAATATTGTAGCTGAGTTGACAGGTGACAACATACCTAAAGATTTCAGTGAAGATCAGGGATACCCAGATCCTCCAAATCCTTGCCCAGTTGGAAAGACAGGTAAGTTGCATGGACTTACTACAGAGTTTTGTGTTAAATTCTTCAAGAGACGTGAGAGGCATTGCAGCCAGCAAAAACGCTCAAAGGAGGATGTGAAGCAGGGCCACTAGGAGTGTGACTTGGGGAGAATCCTAAGGGTTAGACAGAGAGATGTGGAGGGCCGCATTCAGCCCCTGAGCTGATATTCCTCATCCCTGTTTTACATTAATTCTCATTTTTCTGCTAAGAGTGAATTATGAACATAATTGTGGGATTTAGAGTCTATTTAATTTACACGACTGGTTCTGCTTCCAAGGTGCAGATTTTGAAAATATTGGCCATTTTTGCCAACAGGGAGGCAACAGGTAGGATGGACAACTGGGGACTAATTAGCAATGGGAACAGGGACCAGAAGGGGTGGGGGAAGTGAAAAGGAATGATGCAGGTGATTAATGCCTTGACCATGGTCTGCTTTTGCATAACTGGCCAGTGTTTTCTTCAGCTGCTGATGACAGTGTTCACCACACAGAAAGGTGGAAAGTCCATGAGATTATATATTCCATTGTAGCAACCCCATAATGTAAATATGTCATACAGGATTTGGGGTTATTCACATAATCATTTTCCAGGATGCTTTAAAAAATCCTAAGCACCAGAAAGGTGCCTAAAGTAAGAAATGCTTAAGATTAGGACAGCGACCCTTCCACGAAACAGCGTCCATTGCTCATTATAACAAAGCTGCCTGATCCTATGTAGGCTTATTCAGTTCTGAGATAAGCATCCAAAGGGTTGTGGTCCAGTAGCACAATCCTGTGCATGTCTACTCAGAAGTACATCTCACTGAGTTCCATGTGACTTATTTCTAGGTATTGTGTATATAGAATGGTAGCCTTGGTCTCCTTCCCCTTTCTAAATGAGTCTAAGGCAGAGCTAGGAAAACAGGAAACAACGTTATTGACATTTTCAGTGAATACCTCCAGGTGACTTAAGTACTTATGTGGGATGAAACACATTCAGAAACCTCTTGTGGCATGCTTGAGAATAGAAAACTATTGTGTAATTTCTTTTTCCAGAAATAACATCTCGATTCTTATTTTTCTGTTTATCTCTCTAGATTTTTCCTTTCTTCTTCTCCTTTTTTCCTATCTTGTTTAGCCCAATAGACTCTGTTAGTGGTTAAAATGTCAAGATTGAAATAATAACTTCCGTAATATGTCTATCAAAAATAGATTTCTGGCCTTCTCCCCCTTAATTTTAAAACTACAGCCAAAATGTTGTTGGTTCGACTAAGATGCATCCAGATATGAAAATGGATAGCATTCCTTGGAAACTCTTGCTGTCATTGTAAAACTGTTCTTTTGGACACTTTCTGGCTAGTGAATCATATGTTACTTGCATTTAAGCAAAGCGGTTTTCAGAGATTTAAATATAAACTCCAGTCTGTGCCCAAGTAAAGATTGTAAAAACATATTACATGTTAAACTTATTAGAGAATTTCCTCAGTGAGGTTTGTGGACTGGCATATTAAAAGATGGGCCTCTCTTAGTGGTTTCCACAGTAAGATGTTCTGTCCAGATTTAAACATCTTGGCACCTAAACCTTTCACTATTAGGGCCCCTACTGCTCTGCTGTGGCCTCATCCCTTTCCTGAAGTAGTAAACATAAGAGATGGTAAATCATGGTTTGCTTCCATTTCCAGGACTGGCCAATTGCCTTTTTTGTTCTGTAGGGTTGCTCTGAAATTACACCTGCAAGCTTCTTTAGCAGTACCCTTTTGTGTAGCTCATCAAGCCCTGGAGACTTGAATTCATTTAAAGTGACTAGGTTTTCCTTTACCACCACTTTTCCTATCTTGGGCTGCAGCTTCCTCCTTGCATCATTTATTCTGTTATCACCAGATTGGGCACTTACTGAGCAGGCTAAGGATCTTTCAGCTAATAAATGCCCTGGAAGAAGCTCATTTTCCAACAGATATACTATTTGGCCTCCCCCCGTCCACAATTCTTATACAGTGGTACCTCTGGTTACGTACTTAATTCGTTCTGGAGGTCCGTTCTTAACCTGAAACTGTTCTTAACCTGAAGCACCACTTTAGCTATTGGGGCCTCCTGCTGCCGCTGCGCCGCCGGAGCATGATTTCTGTTCTCATCCTGAAGCAGAGTTCTTAACCTGAGGTACTATTTCTGGGTTAGTGGAGTCTGTAACCTGAAGTGTCTGTAACCTGAAGCATATGTAACCCGAGGTACCACTGTATTTCAAAAACTCAGGGGGTATTTGATAAAGCTGAATGTCGGAAGATTCAGAACAAATAGAAAGCATTTCTTCACGCAATGCATAGTTAAGCTACAAGTATTGGCTACCATCTTGGATGGCTTTAAAAGAGAATTGGACAAATTCATGGAGGATAAAGCTAGCAGTGGCTTCTAGCTATGATTGCTATGCCCTATCTCCCCTTCCAGAGGCAGTATGCTTCTGGGTACCAGTTGCTGGGAATCTCAGGTGAGGACAGTGGCGTGATGCTCAGATTCAGCTTTGTGGGCTTCACAGGGCTTCTGGTTGGCCACTGTGAGAACAGAGTTCTTGGCTAGTTGGACTTCTGGCCTGATCTAGCAGGCTCTTATGTTCTTAGCATTTTACAAGAACTGTATTGGATAAAGACCTATTTCTTAGCTAGGTTTTGAGGTTCTTCTTTTGATTTTTTGTACTGCCCTTTTTATTTAATATTTGAACAGCAGTTCGTTTGACTTACACATTAAACATATGACCCGGCAAGAAATCAGTAAAGAAATGAATTTTACTTTGTGTCTCTTCCAAGGAATGGTGGAAATGAGTGTTGCCTCCAAAGAGGAAAAGTACTGTTTCCTAATCCTCTATCCTTTTATTATAAAATTCATTGCATATGTTCATGATGTGGTTTTGCTGATATATTTTACAAGATGTCAAGCAGCTCAGGTCCCCCCCCCCCCCATTTTTTCTTCTTCAGTTGATGATGGATGCCTTGAAAACACACCAGATACAGCTCAGTTCAGCAAAGAATACCAACTTCACCAGCATCTTTTTGATCCAGAACATGACTATCCAAGCATGGGAAAATGGGTGCGTAAATCTTGCTTACTTTGGAAATCTCCAAATAATGCTGAATTAGTTAAGAAAAGGTTTCTGTAACAAACTTTATATAAGAGAACTATAGACTGTCAAACACATTGTTAAAGACCTTTAGAGCTCGATTGCAATTGTCACAAAAGGACATTAAGCTACTATACCCTGTTATGTGCACTATCTATATATTTTGAGTATCAAGAATCGAACAAAACATTTAGAACTTTAGAATAAAGGAACCTGCATTAAAAGGTTGCTATAAAGCTTTCAATTTAGTTCATCGCAGCCTAAAAGCTGTCAATGCTCAGTTGATAAATACATTGGTTTAGCAATGCTTGTTCACAAGAAAATGATTACTCCGTTACAGCTGACTCAATTTTAGATTTATAGCACTGATCACCTTTAGGATTCCTAAACTTTTAGTCAGTCATGTGAAAATTACCACGTGCTGGAAATTCTTATTACATTGTGCTTGATTACTAAAGATTGTAACATTAAACAAACCAGATGTTGAACTTGAATTAACTATTTATGCCTGTTCCACATAGGTTTTTTTGGTAAGTTATTTATTTTTGTACCTCTACTTTGAAAACTTTCAGATACTTGTGTCGAAAGGTGCATTCCTAAAACATAAGCTATGATCTAGCCATAATTTATCCCATTGGTTTCAGTAGGCTAGATTGAAACACATGCTTAACTCACTCACTGAAATAGTGGGTTAAACTTGCCTAATTTTGGCCATCTTGTGCAAATAATATGTTTTTAAAAATATACTACACACTTAAAATGTTTTGCAAAATACATTACCATGTCTCTTATAAAGCAGTAGCTCATTATACAATGGAAGAAAGGTTGGCAATAAATATAAATAATGATGATGATGATGATGTTAATATGATTTTGAAAACAAAATAAGAAAATTGAGATCCAAATGAGATCCAGATAAAAGCACGACAGTTTCTGCTTCATATACCCTCTGATGTAAAATATGCTTAATTCTTGTTCAGTTCCAAGAGGAGCAAGAGATGTTCAGTGTCTCATCAAAAGTCTGAACTCTCCACTAGGGGAAACTTGCGCTGTATTTTCAAATTTACCATTATTGCAGGGATAATGTCGTTCTTATATATCAGATTTCATAACCTTATCTGCACTCTGCTGCTTATTATATTTAAGCATTAGTTATGGTTTCAAAATATTCTCAGGCAGACAAAACAAAATATGATATTTGTTGAGCCGAGTCTGTCTTTTCTTTCACAGTGCAACTTTTTGCCTTAATTACAGTCCAGCTTTTTTTAAAAAAAGAAATTGTGGGAAAACATTTATAGAAGATTCAGGTAGAACAATAAGTTAAGGGAAAGTACACTTGATACCATGAGGAAATAATGTACAGTTCTGTTGTTGTTGTTTTACATGTTAAATTGATTTTTCCCCCCAAGTGAGTTTGCAGAAATTAACTGTAGCCAAGAATGTCTCTTCTTGGCCAATTTCATCTCTGTTTCCTTGTCTCTTTGGCACAGCCCTGATGAAATAGTTGAGGCCAGGCAAAAAGCAATGTCTTGTGAACTTGGGTTTTAAATTAACATGAGAAATACTAAACAGATAATGTTTGGCACAAAAGACGCCAGCCCTTGGGCCAAGTAACCTTATACTTACATTGTGCCAGATCTGAAGATAGGCTGCTGTAATGCCAGAATGACCACCAAATCCAATGCATGCTTAACCTAGAAGGGGAAACACACGCAAGAAGTACAGAAATGGCATAAAAACAGCAGACGCACCTCCGGCATCCCTAGAAACAAATGTCACGTCGAGAGCAAAGCCAAGTGAGCTCCTGGGACTGAAACAAACACCACAAGCAATCACACACAGCCACTCTCTAACCACTCAGTCACAGCCGCAGAATGGTGTCAGATCTTCCTCAGGGCCTTTATCGCCCCCTCCTCCCCTAGCTCCAACACCCAGTCACACAGATGCCAGGAGCTGAGGGGCTGCTAGACAAGCCATGATCCTGTCTCTCATGGGGGTCCCTGCTTTGAATCCAGGGGACAAGCTCAGTTGGAAAGTGAAGAAGGCTCATCTGCCAACCCAGACACATCTGAGCCATTCAGCAAGATCGCTGCATCAACCAAGAGTCTGCTTCACTTGGGCCAGTCCACCCTTTGGGCCCACTACCTCCCTCGGGCAGCCCCAGTGACTTAGGCTGTGTACACATTCCTGTTTACTCTGCATCCACTGCATTCCCACTTCTGGTTTGGGAAGCATCCCCTCCTCCTCCTCCCACCTGACTGCTTCATCTCCCCCCCCCCCCCCGGAACACTCATCTCCCTTGTGCCCATGAGATAAGGTTACCAGGCATCCCCGTTTCCTGGGGACAGTCCCCGGATTTACAAATCAGTCCCCTGACAAAATCCATCTATTTAGTAGGAAGTTGAAAAGTGTTCCCGGATTCATTGAAAGAAATCTAGTAACCTAACCATGAGGGGACCATAGTTAGCCGCTGCCTCTTGAGCCCATCAAGCTCTCCGCACCCGGGACTAGGCTTGGGAACTGGGATCCAGATCACTGTGCTCTAGCCACAAAGGAGGAGACACACGTAGCAAAATCGGAGCCTTCACCGAACAGTGTCCAGAACGAAGGAGCTCATGAGAAATAGCAACGTGTGGGTTTATCAGCCATTAACTCCAGTAGGGCTTCTGCACTTTGGACACACAGCAGGGTAGCAGGTAATGTGTCCCTTACAGTTTCAGCTCCATGCTAGGAAAATGTTTATGTTTTGCCTGCCCGTCATGTGGTATGAAAGAGGTACCCATTGTCTGACTTGCATTATTCCTGTGCATGGGTTTTGTACTGCTGGTAGTGTGCTCTTTCATGGCAACACGGATGGAACAGATGGTGATATGTGTGGGGTTCATGTATCCCAGCCACGTACGCACTACTGAGCTAGGGGAACCAGTGGCCTGACACAGTATAGTGGTACCTTGGTTCCCTAACAGCTCAGTTGTCAAACAAATCAGCTCCCGAATGCTGCAAACCCGGAAGTAAGTGTTCCGGTTTGTGAATGTTTTTCAGAAGCTGAACGTCCAACGCAGCTTCCGCTTGAGTGCAGGAAGTTCCTGCAGCCAATCGGAAGCCGCGCCTTGGTTTCTGAATGGTTTTGGGAGTCGAACAGACTCCCAGAATGGATTAAGTTCAAGAACCAAGGTACCACTGTATAAGGTTGCTCTTTAGGTGCTGTGTTCCTGTGTCTCCAATCCCATTTCAGCCATCTCAGCCGATGAATCTGCTGCTGCATCCATCACATGGTGGGCAGAATATCTTGACTTGTACCAGCACTGCAGGGCTCCTGATACACCCTAGAACCCTAGGGGAGGCAGGGGCTGTCTCAAGAACAGGATGTGCCCTAAAGCATTTCTTTCTCAGAAATCAAGGTTTAATTTCAGAAGTGATGGTTTTGTGAAACTCTCACTACATCTGTTGTTATTGTGACTGTTGGGTCAATTGCTTACATAGCAATTACGCAGTAATCTGATTATATATATATATGACAGACACACACACAGAGGTTTTCTCTTAATTTCTCTTAAACCTTTTTTTAGTGCAGCACCACTGAATAATTCCAATTGAAACAAAAATCTGTTGAGCATGTGTCTGACATTCCAGACCTTATTTGAGCTCACTACATCTATGAAATATAGCAATATGTGGAAACACTTGTACAGGCTGTGGTCATAGTCATCGCCTTTTTAATTTTTATTTTTTTTAAATAGTTTTCTGTCTGCCAAGACAACTCTGGCAGTTTTTAAAAGGTTCACTCTATTAAAAACGTTCTAGACCAAACAGGTTTTATTTTTTTGAAGGAAGTTTATTAGGATGCTACCTAAATGAAGGAAGGAATTGTGACTAGGATTTCTTTACCCAGAGGGTGCTTAACAGTTTGCAGGGGAAGCAGTTGAGATAAGAATTCTTTAAAAGAATTAAATTGTGTTACACCCAGAAGCCACCAGGAGCAAGTGCTGCATAAAAAACCAATACTGTTCTGCCCATAACCTGATGGCTCTGCTCTTCCTTGCAGTTTGTATACCACAGGGACTAGGAACTTGTGGCCCTGCAGATGGTGGTGACCTACAGCTGCCATCATCCCTGACAACCGGCCTTACTAGCTGGGGCTGTTGGGAGTTGGAGTCCAAGTTCCCCATCCCTGTTATACCAAGTAAAATACGAATGGTGCATCTAATGTAGTATTTCGTACTCTGACTGATGTCAGGTTTCCAACAGAGGTCCTTCCTAACTGGTGCCTTGTATTTTTTTATGCAGATACTGAACTTGGGATGTTGTGCATGCAAAGCATGTGGTCTACTACTCAGCGATTTTTCCACTCTCCGAGACAGTTCAGATTAAAACCATCATGCAACTTAGAATCATCATATATTCCTATTCATATAATGGTTGATGACACTAAGTGTCCCAGAAGAATAGCAAAATATTTTATTAATAGCTACAGTAATTCAAATGTTTTCTTGTGGTTTATCTTTCCAACAACATGGCATTCTCTCCTGAACTGCTTTCCAAAATATTCATATGCTAATATTTAGATGGCACAATGTCTTGCTTGAAGAGCTACAAAATTTGATCCATACTTTTGTGTTTTTCCCCTCTTCTTCTTTCAGAATAAGAATTTACTCTTTGAGAAAATGAAGGGTGGACCAAAAAGAAAGAAAAGGGTAATTTTCAGAATGCAACTTGTTTTCATTTTAGTGCCTTAGTGTAGAAAAAGGCAAAAATGCAAAGTAAAAAAAGATTGTTGAAATACTATGATTAGTACATCTATATTAAAACATGGACTTCGTCCTTTCTTCCAGTAAATATCTGTGATAAGCAATACAACTTTTGCAAAAAAAATCTTCAGTCTAAGCCAGCATGTCCCAATATTTTGTTAACCAAGACCCTTGATTTTGAATTAAAACTGAAGTATACTTCACCTTGCACCTCCTCCCAGAGATGTGCTTCCAAGTGAAGAAGAGTAATAACCACCCACAGTTGAAAACTCCCTCTATTAATATAAAATTTATTTCTTACCCTAGGGTCTCATGGCAGGTTACAGCAATTTAAAATACAACCTTAAAAACAGATTTTAACAACTTACAACCACAAAAATAGGGTGGGCCCTAAAAATCTCAGGTGTCAAAGTCCAGGGTAAAGAGGTGCACTTTAGCATTCACCGAAACTGTATGGTGAGGTTGCCAGACACACATCTGTCAAGAAGGAGTAGCACAGAGTGGCTGCAGAGATTACCCTTCCCCAGGAACTGAGGGTGGCTGAATTACCAGGAGGGCCAACTTGCTAATATCAACACCTGAGAGGGTCTGTAAGCAAGGAGACAGCCTTTCAGGTATCATTTAGTGTCTTAAGCAGTAATATGAGCACCTTAAACTGGGCCCAGAAATGAACTGGCAAACAATGCAGGTGTTTTAAAATAGCGGTTATGTGAGATCTGAATAGAACTCCAGCCAGTAATCTGGCTGCTGCATTTTGAACCAGTTGAAGTTTCTGAGTCATCTTTATGGGTGGCCCCATGAAGATCGCACTGCAATAATACAATCTGGAAGTTACCAGAGCATGGAGTACAGTCACTTCTGTCAAAAAGGGGCCATCACTGGCAGACCAGCTGGGTCTGGAGGGAAACATGCCTAGCCGCCGAGGTCACCTGTTGAATCCAGGAGCACCTCTAAGCTGCAGATGTCCTCCTGCCAAGGGAGTGCAACCCTGTTCAGAACAAGCCATCTTCTCACCTTCTAGTCATGAGAACTTGAGGCACATCTCTGTCTTCAGGATTCAGCCTTTTTATTGGCCCACGCCCAGACCATCACTGCCACAGTCTAACACCTGAACTGCATCGCCCGGATTCAGATGGAACAGAGTAGTGTGTCTTCTGCATATTGATTACAATTTATTATTATTATTATTAATAATAATTAAATGTGTATACCACCCGTAATCTGAAGGTCACAGGGCGATTCATTGTTGAACTGCTCTTGAATCAAGTTTCTACCTGATGTTCAACTGAAAACTACCCTCCAGTCATTTAAGTCCATTAGATCTAGTTCTGCTGTCTTCTGTGTGGCAGCTTCAGTTATTTGAAGAGTGCTGTTATGTCCCTCCTGCCAACAGTCTTCTCCAGGCTAAACACACTCAATTCCTTCAGCCAAGTGACTTGGACAAGGCCTTAGAAAAAACCTGTGTTGTATAAAGATTAGGATTTACTCATTCTTACAAATCAGATACTTGGGAAACCAAATTATAGTGCTGCTATTGATTACATGATGCTTTTGCTTACAGAGTATTTAATCACACTTATTTTAGTAGTCTTTATTAGGTGGGTCATTACCCCCATTTTCCAGAACTGAGTCTGAGGGAGAAAAATTCACCTACACCCCTAAACACACTTACTAAAGAGTAAGCCCCACTGAACACACTTAAAATCTCCCTGAATTCTTTTCCATTTCTAATTGCATTAAAAATATTTTTTTCCAGAGTGTAAATCCATATCTTCAAGGACAAAGGCTGGACAATGTTGTGGCAAAGAAGTCTGTTCCACATTTTTCAGATGAAGAGAAGGAGACTGCAGAAAATGAATGAAGCTTTGTGGAAAGCCCTAATACGGCTTATGTAATCACTGCATAATCAGTGATTCAAATCCTCATAGTGGTTGCATGTTTATTACTAATATATTTGTTGCTGAAAAGCAGCTGGATTTGTAGCATTTGTTATCCTAGATACATGAACACAGTTGTGTTTTTTGTTAAGTTACGGTATTAGGAAGCTCTTGATTTACTTTAGACCTGGAGCAAGCTTTGAAAAAATTATCATTTTAATAACTGGCGTGAATTAAACAGCTTTATGAAGCAGCTTGTAAAGAAGGACCATTTTTCCAAAATTTTCCTATTATTGTACTTATGATGTGATGTTTGTTCTCTGGGAACAATTATTTCATTAAGTTTTGTTTGTAAATAACCGCCTAATTCACAATAAATGTCAGATACTTGCTGTTTGTTTTAATAAACACTGAAAGCAGTCTTCAGTATTTGCATGGATATATAAACGTGTTTCAGATGATTTTTGAGGAAATGGCTTGCCTTATTTTACTGGAAGACAAATAAACTTTGCTATGAATGGAATCTACACAGTAAAACATTTTCACTTGCTTGCTGGTGAAACTTAGGTACCACAAATGATAAGGTGAAATATTTATTTTCCTTATACAGCTGTGCATTATACAGTGTGCATTATTAACCTGGAGATGCCACAGCTAATAACGGAGCAGTAGTCTGTGATCCTGATGGTTTATCCCACACTAGAGGTTCAGACTACAGTGGTACCTCGGGTTAAGTACTTAATTCGTTCCTGAGGTCCGTTCTTAACCTGAAACTGTTCTTAACCTGAAGTAGCACTTTAGCTAATGGGTCTCCTACCGCTGCCGTGCTGCCGGAGCATGATTTCTGTTCTCATCCTGAAGCAAAGTTCTTAACCCGAGGTAATATTTCTGGGTTAGTGGAGTCTGTAACCTGAAGTGTATGTAACCTGAAGCATATGTAACCTGAGGTACCACTGTATAGCCTTTCTGCGCATGCTGAATTTCAAGGGAAGCCCCATACAGTAACATTGCCTTGAGATTACAAATCTCAAATGGTTAACTAATGCTAGGCCTGAATCAGATATACCTACTTGCCTATCCCCAATATGATTTAATTTCTCTGCCATCATTGCAACATAAGAATCCAGGAATAATGATGTATAGGGAAGCTTTTAAAGGTTTAATGTTTTACTGTGTTTTTATATATGCTGGAAGCTGCCTAGAGTGGCTGGGACAACCCAGTCAGATGGGGGCAGGGTTTACAAATGATTTTTTAAAATTATTATTATTAGTAGTATTAGTATTTATTAATTTACAAATGTCAAGGTTATGTGACCAAGAGAGCTCAAACCCCATCACAAACACATGCACACACTGGGGATAGCCCATGACAATTGTTTAAGCTTTCCTCCAAAAGTTGTACTTGAGAAGCTGAAATGGAATAAAGGAAGTCTAGGTAGAGAGAGTAAGCACTATTTCCATTTTTCCAGCTGGAAATGCAGCACTTTTAATATTTTCTCATATTTTCTGTTTGGCTGTATTCTTATGGGGGGAACATTAAGCACTCAGTTCTCCAGCAACATACATGGCATACTTATTCTTTTGTGCTGGAGCATTCTGACACAAGTTGAAGGATCAGCTTGAATTCCTCCTGTGCCTTCTTCCTAATTCACCATGAGAAGGGCGCCTGTAGTAACAGTTTGTGCTTGCTTTATTTATGACAGCGACTCCCTCCCCCCCCCCAGTGACTATGTGGTTCCCCACATTAGAACTATCTGGTAGCCATGTGTTGAACACATGGGAGCATTGCAAATCTTAAATGATAGTAAATGCCATGGCAGAAACCTTTGCAATTACAGCCGACAGAACTTTGAAGATCACGTACAGCTAACGCTATCTAGGGTGGTGGGTTTTGTTTTTTTTAAGATTTCGGGGCACAAGGGAAGGAACAGGGTGAAATGTTCCAATCTTGAAAGGATGGGGTGACTAAAATCATTTTTCCACCGAAAATGAGAATAATTGCTTTCTGCAGAAACATGGAAAATAAAGAGTGTCGGTGGCACAACATTCCCCCATACAATTAATTTGTTGGATTAAGCTGAAAGTCTGAAGAAGGAAAATAACTTGGTACCTCCAAGTTCTTGTACTGCCCTTCTGTCTTTGTCACAGGTTCCTATCCCAGTGCGCATGGATTAATAAATGTTAAGCAGATGCTATTGCAGACCTTGTCATCTCTTTTTAAAATCCACTGTGCTTCCAGTGACATTGTACATAAGGGCACTTAAAATTTCTTCACTTAGGAGACCTGAGTGAGGAAACTGACCTTAGGAGACGTGACTGAGAAATTACAGTAAATTAAAGTCAACATGCAGCTTTCTCTTCATACCCACTTTTATCTCTGCCACAATCAGGTATGTAAGCCCATTACTAATTATTACAGGTTGCACCCAACTAAGTTATCAGAATACAGTCACTGAAATAAATCGAATTGTTAGTCAAGGCAACTGCTTTTAATGGGTTTCATCCACATATGACTTTTTAAAAAAGGTAAAGGACCCCTGACAGTTAAGTCCAGTCGCAAACGATTCTGGGGTTGTGGTGCTCATCTCGCTTTACTGGCCGAGAGAGCCAACGTTTGTCTGCAGTTTTTCTGGTTCATGTGGCCAGCATGACTAAGCTGCTTCTGGCGAAACCAGAGCAGTGCACGGAAACGCCGTTTACCTTCCCGCCGGAGCAGTACCTATTTATCTACTTGCACTTTGACGTGCTTTCAAACTGCTAGGTTGGCAGGAACAGGGACCGAGCAACGGGAGCTCACCCCGTCACGGGGATTCGAACCGCCGACCTTCTGATCAGCAAGCCCTAGGCTCAGTGGTTTAAACCACAGAGCCACCCGCATCCCACATATGACTTAGTTGAGCACAATCCAGTAATTCTATGCCTCCATTGTACAGTCCTAGCAATGTGAAGGTCTCCTGCTGTCTTAACTTAGTCCACTCATTCTCTTTTGCTGCCTCAGTGCCTGAAACTCCTCCCTGGACATCATGGTGCCACCTCTGTCTCTTCCTTCACAACTCTTCTCCAAACCCACCTATTTAAAGACTCCAATTTCTACTAAAACAAAGCCCAAGTGTGCATAACTGTATTCACTCACATTAAAATGTACTCTCGCCCCCCCCCCCGTCTCCCACCCCTCCAGCGCTGGTTTGGGCCTAGAGCGGCTTGGGCAAGATGTTGGGGGCACACCAGTTCCTCCTTGCTGTTGCCGCTGCCCATTTGTTTTATCTTTTCCACTGGATGCACATCACTTTCCAGCAAGAGAGAACAGGGTATATGCAGGTTATTGCTCCCACTTCTCCTTGCTCTTCTCACTTTCTTGCATAGGGCAGGTAAACAGGCAGCAACAGCAAGGATGAGCAGCAGTACCAAACCGCCTTATACAGAATCAAACCATTGGTCCATTTAGCTCACTACTGTCTACACTGGCTGGCAGTGACTCTCCCGGGTTTCAGGTAAACAAGATTCTGAGCCCCATCTGGAGATGCTGAAGACTGAACCTGGTTCTTTCATGCAAAGCAGGTGCTGTCTTTCAGCTGCTGCCCATTGGCAACCCCAAAGGCATAGGAGCACATGACACGTGTTTAGCTGCTCAAGCACTTAAGAAACAACCACTTGTATCATAGGCTATACTGCCATATCACCTCCAGCTCACAGGAAAACCAAGGATCTGATTCAGTGGGTCTCTAGGAGGTATAATGTGAAACAGATCATTGTTCTTCAGCCGACTGTGGGCCCTGGGGGTCAGTGCAGCCAGTCTTTATCAGGTCCCAAGCCCTGTCCACCTGGTCTGGACGGATTGGCCAGGATTCAAATAAACAGAGGGCAGGAAAGTCCGCCAGTCTCCAGCAGCCGGCCTGGGAATTCCCTAATGGCCTAGCCCATGTGTTGCTCCCAAGGGAAAGGAGTTTGGTATGATGGGATGCGACAGCCGCCCACCCTGTGACTGGGTAAGCAGCCATTTCCTCATTCCAGAAGTTGGCCAGGTCTTCAGTAAGGCTACCAGTCAGGGCAACAGGGACATAGGAATTCGTTCACCCCCCCCCCCCATATAGTCCGGCCCACCACATTGTCTGAGGGATGGTGGACCGGCCCATGGCTGAAAAAGGTTACTGACCCCTGTTATTGTAAATCACCCAGTGATCCTCAGATGAAGGGCCATATAGAAATTTAATAACAAGAATAGATTATTGAAAACGAGGCACACTTTTGCTAGTATGCATATTCTGAAACGATACTGACCAAAACATCTTAATCACACACTGAAAGGCAAGGGATCTGCTCACTTGCTCTTTAATTTTGTCACTTGTGTCTGTCGTGGAGAGAAAGAATGAGAGCTGGTGCAGTGCTGGGATAGGGATTGGCTGCAATTCTTATTAAGCATCCAAATGGCTTGCTAAACAGATGGCAGAGAGCAAAGAATGGGGGCCAGCTCAAGTGAACTGAGCGTCTTTTAGCCACCTTGTGCCTCTCTTCCTTTTTGTGCCCTGAGAGTATGGTTCTCACTCTCTGGCCCACTCTGACTGTGTCCCAGCAGACAACCCAGAGGCATCTTGAGGGCATGCCTGGGACAGGCGTGGGGCACTCAAAGCATATTTCCATGTCAGCTGTGCTCTCCCAGTCTTCCTGACTCTCTCCATTCCTCTCGCCCACACCCGGAACAACTGACCTCTTCCTATGACTGGAAGTGGTTTTTGAGCATTAGGAGCATTTACGCTTTGGCAACACACAGTTTATACTTTATGACTTGCCCAAATTTATTTAAAAACACAAAAGATTTGAAGCATGATTTATTGCACATTCTTATGTTTGGGTTGCTAAACTGTTCACAAAGCCCCACTTACCGTGTGGCGAATTTCCACATTTGGAAATTTATATATCTGTGTGTGTGTGTGTGTGTGTGTGTGTGTGTGTGTGTGTTATTCACAATCCTTTAATGTTTCAGTCAATTACATCAACTGGATTTTTTTTTTTTTTAAAAGCTAACAACTGTTTGTGGAAAATAAAATATTACTCCCCCCCCCCCCTTTCTTGGCTTCATGCAGCTCAAATTTACAAAAAGGGATGAACCATTCTTGATGTGGATGTGGTCAGGGAATAAAATACAAGAACTGGTGAATGCTAATCACATTTCAAGATATTAGAGGCAGAGGTCAAGAAGTAAACGTACTATTGCCCTAAGCGAAAGTAGGGCAGAACAGGGGTTGTTGGGTTTTTTTTGACAGAAAAACATATGAAGGAAAACAGAACAGTTGGAAATAGAAAGACAAAAGATTTGGCCACAGGCTTGTGGTACCATTTCCCAGAAATGGAAAAGCTCTTGGCAGTTTCTTAAAGACACGAGAGAAGTTTGGTAATAATACAACTGAAAGGTAGAGATGTGTTTATTTTTGCAATTCATAGTTTTGCTTTAACTTTACAGGCACTTAATTTATAATCCAAATCCTTATCATCCAGGATTACATTGGCATGTGATAATGTGGTCTTAGGCAGAATGGTAGTAACAGAATGTAAGATGAGTAATGTTTTTCATTACTTTTATCTTCACCTGAACCTGAAAGGCTCAGAACTGGTCCTTCTGTCATATATTGTGGTTCAGCAAAGAGGAAATTGAGAGCCAAACTACTTGCTAAAACCTCAGTGAAGTTAATGGCGATCACTGAATCGGGATCTACATACAGTGGTACCTCAGGTTAAGTACTTAATTTGTTCCGGAGGTCCATACTTAACCTGAAACTGTTCTTAACCTGAAGCACCACTTTAGCTAATGGGGCCTCCTGCTGCCGCCGCGCTGCTGCTGCACAATTTCTGTTCTCATCCTGAAGCAAAGTTCTTAACCTGAAGCACTATTTCTGGGTTAGCAGAGTCTGTAACCTGAAGTGTATGTAACCTGAAGCGTATGTAACCTGAGGTACCACTGTATTTGAATGCTCAGCACCAAAATGCACTGATTACAACCCTACTGTACTGGAATTTATGTGCAAATGACTCATCAGCTTTCTTGTGATCCTTATTAAAGAGTTCCACATGTGAGACTGGCTTACACATTGAAAACCATCTTCTGAAATCATTCATACATAAGAATTCCTACACCCAGCGGCATAGTGTGGGTTGCCAGCACCCAGGGCCATGTGGAGGGAGGGAAACACACAGAGGACGCATGTGCATTCAACTGCCTAATGGCGTCCGCATCACCCAGGAGATTGCAGCCACAGAGATAAGAAAAGAAGAGTCATTCTGTTATCTAGAGAGGTCACTTCTTGGTTCACATGGAGAAGCCGTTTTCAACGGAGCCCACTGACAGAAGTGCACAGCTGTATTGAGCCAGCACCGGCTGTTGAAATTTTGTGCCCAAGGCAACTGCCCCTGTGACCCCCCCCCCCGCACTACACCACTGCCGGCATCTGAGCCATGTCTGACTCTGAACCTCCTATTTCAGTGATGGACTGAACGTCGTGATCCATCCAACATCTTGCTTCAGCTTTACAGTGTATGTATGCAAAATGAAATACGACCTGAGAAGAGTTCTTGGACTGAGCTGATCCCAAATCAAAATCTTAGAACCTACCGTATTTTTCTGTGTATAAGACATCCCCGTGTATTTTGGGGGACTCAAAATTAAGAAAATGGGGGGGGGGTTGCCCCCGTGTATAAGTCTACCCCCCTTTCTTAACATTATTTTTTTAGTAAAAAAAACACCCTAGTCTTATACACGGAAAAGTATGGTAATTTACAGGCACTTATTTTTGACAATAAGGCACATACAGAATTAGGAATAGCTTATCTATAGCCCATGTACTTAAGTTCTCTGGAATCAGAAAAAAGCAAGAGGATCAAGATTATGGAGCAATTCCCTTATGAAGAAAGATTGCATCATCTGGGGCTTTTATTTTAGAGAAAAGGCGAGTAAGCAGTGACATGAAAAAAGTTCATGAATTTATGCATGGCATGGGGAAAGTGCTGAGAGAGAAGTTTTTCTCCCTCTAGAGCACATGGACATCCAACGAAGATGGATGTTGAAAAATTCAGGACAGATAAAATAAAGCACTTATATAGTCAAATACAGAACTCGCTACCGAAGGAGATAATGATGGCGACCAACATGGATGGCTTTAAAAGGGGATTAGACAAATTCATGGAGGACAAGGCTATCAATGGCTACTAGCTATGATGGAGGTTATGCTCCCCCTCCTCACTTGGAGGCAACTATGCTTCTGAATACCAGTTACTGTAAACTGCAGGAGGCGAAGTGTTTTTGGACTCGGGTCTTGCTGGTTTCCCACAGGCATCTGGGTGGCCCCTGTGAGAACAGGAGGCTGGACTAGATGGGCCACTGGTCTGATGCAGAAGGAGAGCCAGTGTGGTGTAGTGGTTAAGAGCGGTGGACTCGTAATCTGGTGAACCGGGTTCTCTTCCCCGCTCCTCCACATGCAGCTGCTGGGTGACCTTGGGTTAGTCACACTTCTCTGAAGTCTCTCAGCCTCACTCACCTCACAGAGTGTTTGTTGTGGGGGAGGAAGGGAAAGGAGAATGTTAGCCGCTTTGAGACTCCTTAAAGTAAAGGTCAAGGTACCCCTGCCCGTATGGGCCAGTCGTGTCCGACTCTAGGGTTGCGCGCTCATCTCGCTCAAGAGGCCGGGAGCCAGCGCTGTCCAGAGACACTTCCGGGTCACGTGGCCAGCGTGACTGAGTGGCATCTGGCGAGCCAGCACCAGCGCCGCACACGGAAACGCTGTTTACCTTCCCGCTATAAAGCGGTCCCTATTTATCTACTTGCACTTAGGGGTGCTTTCGAACTGCTAGGTGGGCAGGAGCTGGGACCGAAGGACGGGAGCTCACCCCGCCGCGGGGATTCGAACCGCCGACCTTCTGATCGGCAAGCCCTAGGCACTGAGGTTTTACCCACAGCGCCACCCGCGTCCCTTGAGACTCCTTAGGGTAGTGATAAAGTGGGATATCAAATCCAAACTCTTCTCCTTCTTCGCCTCTTCTTCTGAATCACCGTGGTGCCAGCCACTGCACCACAAACCCGTGTATGAGGTACTTTGTAGTAAGCCGTTATTAAAACTGGACACATCAAACAGCAGGATGGACCTGCCATTCCTGCCTCAAACAGGATGCCTCTGTAGCCACATCAACACATCCCACTCTGGGAACCATCACAGTCACGTATATCTATGGTTAGTTTGAGATGAACAGAACAATTTCAAAATTATCCTGGCTGGGGATGGTAAATACAGAAGTGGTTAGTAACATTCAAGTTGGTGTGACTGAATGTTTTAAAATCTCCTCTCTTCTTTAATCTGAGTTTTGCACTTCCAAACATGTATAAAGTGTCATGATTTCTCCACCACTGAACGTCAGCTGCACAGCAAACATAATGGCTTCTACATCAGAGGATATAAGAATGACTTCCAAACACAGCCGAGTCCCAGTATCTCTCATTTAGATATTAATCAGTCACACAGATTACATAAATCTTGAGAGAACAGTCTTCCGCAGGTGGTGATGGGTGGAAAGAGGCAAACTGGAAACCAAATAGCTAGACTGTGCTCACATGAGGAGCAAATAGTAGTGGTATGGCAACTCCCGTAACCATGCAAACATCACCACACAAAGGATAAACAGCCCACCAAAATCCTCATCTTCGTTTAATGAGGGTCCACATCAACAGTGACTGAAGATACATAACAGGTTATTCT
Source organism: Podarcis pityusensis (assembly GCF_964106645.2). Taxonomy (NCBI): domain Eukaryota; kingdom Metazoa; phylum Chordata; class Lepidosauria; order Squamata; family Lacertidae; genus Podarcis; species Podarcis pityusensis. The sequence continues at coordinate 40,927,362 of NC_138028.1, forward strand.
TACTTATCGGGTTTTCCACATAATAGGTAAATTCAAATTAAATAAAGAAAGACCATGGGCTAGCATTTTGATGATAATGATGCTGACAGCATCATACGAAAAATGCAAAAAAACTTCCATGCACGAGAAGCAGCAGTTCCACAATAAACTCCCTTCTGGAAACACCAAAGACATACAAATGTGTTTCTTTGAGTCAACTCCCTTCCACTCTTTTGGATTGGGGTAGGGGGTGGGAGGGGGCCTCTGCCCTCCATAACGCATCATGCTAGAGTTAACCTGACTAAAAGAATAGTTCCTGTAGAAGGGACTGAAGACAAAGAGGAAAAGTGATTTCCAAGGCCCCCTAGTGAATGATGGGTGTAATAGCTAGAGCATCGGACTAGGACTTAAAAGAGTAGGACTCAAATTCCCACTTGCTCATGACACTCACTGGGTGACCCTGGACCAATCACAGTCTCTCAGCCTAACCTACCTCACAAGGTTGTTGTGAGGATAAAATGGAAAGGGGGAGAAGCATGTACAGTAGGCTACCTTGACTTCCTCAGAGGAACAGAGTGAGTAGCTCAGTTGGTAGAGCAGGAGACTCAAACTCTGGGATGTAGGCTCAAGACCCATGTTTGGCAAAATATTCTTACATTGCAGGGAGTTGGAGTACCTAACCCTTGTGGTCCCTTCCAACCCTACAATTCTATGATTTGTAAAAATAAAGATAAAAGCAAAAAAAAAAAAAATTACAGTGATTTAACAAAATGGTGAGCTCCCATTGTTCGGTCCCAGCTCCTGCCAACCTAGCAGTTCGAAAGCACGTCAAAGTGCAAGTAGATCAATAGGTACCGCTCCGCCGGGAAGGTAAACGGCGTTTCCGTGCGCTGCTCTGGTTCGCCAGAAGCAGCTTAGTCATGCTGGCCACACGACCCGGAAGCTGTACGCCGGCTCCCTCAGCCAATAAAGCGAGATGAGCGCCGCATCCCCAGAGTTGGTCACGACTGGACCTAATGATCAGGGGTCCCTTTACCTTACCTTTACCTACATACAATAATACATAACATTAGTATATAAAAAGTAGGACTGGCTACACAACGCTGCAGATTGGTCCCAACAGACACTACATAGCATTCTTTCAGCACTAAACATAGTCAGCACTGGGCTATTTTGGAGTGCCCCCCCCAAAAAACACCCTTACTTCTGCAATGCTTGTCCCCCCCCCCCCCCGAGCCTGCTGATACCTGCCCCTTGTTTCTCAGTAGCCTTGTTTTGGTTACACAGCAATAATATCTCTGTGCCCGAGGTCACTTTTAATACATCTATTTCATTCTCCTTCTCCTTCCCAACACTCAGTTACCATGCCATGCCCAGTGACCATGTTCAGTCTGCCTCAACCGAGCTGTTTGTGGCTTCTCCCTCAGCCACCTTTCAAGGCTTCTCCATCCCTACTTGTTTGTGTGTGTGCCAACCTTCGGATTGCGAATACCTTCCTCTTCCGCATAGGTAGTGTCTCTTGGCTATATAAAGGCAGGTGCCCAGAGGAAGAACTGACTGTTAATATACCTGATGATAAAATATCAAGCTATACTCAAGTCACAATGACTTTTTAAAAGTGAGTAGCATATCTAAGCAATTTCACCTCAACCAGTGATTGCCTGTCTTATACCCCCATCAATGATAACTGGAGAGCCAGGTTATAGACAAAAGTTTCTGCCAGAGTGATGGTATGTACCAGCGGCAATTGCACATTTTCTGTGATAAGCGAACACGATCCCTGATTGAACTTTAGCAGTAAAACTTCCAGAAGAACATTCTTGTCTCCTTTTGCCAACATTAACTGGCAGACCTAAACAACTCTAACAAGAGAGTATCTGCCCCAGACATACATTTCTGGATGCAGGTGTGAAGAACTCTTGCTGATAACAGTATCAGCTTAATTTAATCTAATAGTCTACTTTCTTGTGGGGTGGCTTTTAGAGTCTCCCAATAGCAGTCATCAGGGATGCGGGTGGTGCTGTGGTGTAAACCACTGAGCCTTGGGTACCGCTCTGGCGGGAAGGTAAACAGCGTTTTCGTGCACTTCTCTAGTTTTGCCAGAAGCGGCTTAGTCATGCTGGCCACATGACCGGGAAAAACTGTCTGCGGACAAACATCAGCTCCCTCAGCCACTAAAGCGAGATGAGCGTCGCAACCCCAGAGTCATTAGCGACTGGACGTAAGTGTCGGGGGTCCTTTACCTTTCTTAATAGCAGTCATCAGTGACACTAGCCTGATGTAAATCGTTGATTAATTTCTGAGCATAAATGCTTGGGACTGATTTGCATGGCTGAAATCCTAAAAACCTGGGATTATGCGGAGGAAGAGGAGGAGTGGGGTGGGGAACTTTCAGGTTGCTGGCTTGTGATCCTTCTGTGCACATTTACTTGCATACAAGGACCACTGTGATTATTGGAACTCCCACAAAGTGTGTGTGGGAGGACTGCATGAATCCAAGATCTCTCAATCTTTCCTGTATCACAAAGCCTGTGGATTGATGGTCCTGCTCCGCGGCAATGATTTTAGACGGTCTTCTTATTTTTGAAGCATCAAGCCTGGGTACCGTAGACAAGATTTTGAAAGCGAGCCAAAGCCTTTTAAAGACCTCGAGCCCAACTCCAGCAGAGGCATCAGTGTCGGGAGGAGGAACCCCCCAAGAGGGGGAGACTATCGCCCGCTGTCTTTGCCGATGGGTTCCACCCCCGCCGGTCGCGCGTCCCTCGGCCACGTGGGGATGCGGGTAGCAGCCAGCGGGTCCCTCGCCCGCCAGCGCCGGTCTGACCTGGAGGCTCAGGGAGGAGCCGGGCGTCGCTTTCTTGGAGAAAGGAGAGTTCTCCTCCCTGGCGGGAGTTGCTGGAAGCGTTTAGGGGGCGTATTGGGAGGCGGCCGCTGGCCAATGATCAGGAGCGCTGCTCTCAGCTGGCAGGCATTTAAATGGGAGACAGCGCGGTGCGCCTGCAATTCGGAAGCGGGGCCCGAGCTTTCCTTGCCTCTCCTTCCGATGGGCTCGAGGGACTGGGAGCAGAGCAGCAGCAGCAGCAGCCGCCCGAGCCGTCACCCCGCGCCCTGAAGCGCCCCACGCCGGAAAGGAGCCGCGGAGCAGGACTCGCTCTCCGCCCACGCGCAGGTGAGGCGGCAGCGGAAAGGATTTCTGGGCTTCCTTGGGAGACCTTGGGTTGCTTGACGCCGGAGTGAAGGATGGCGACTGCCGCTCTGCTCCAGGCAGGCAGGAGGCGCTGGGTTGTAGCCCCCTGGAAGCAGTAGGGTTACTCGTGGCGTAAGTGATGAGAGCCTTAGAAACTGCAGGTCAGTGTATTCTGGGAAGAATACCGACTCTGATGGGGTAGGATAACTTAAGTTAGATTTATGCCTGGCATCCTGGAATTAATCCAGGAAAGCCTGTCGAATATATGCTACGAAATACCGAAGCTCTTACCTTTCCCCGTATCTGTGTGGCGCCTGACCGGAGGGAGGGGAGCCGCTGGAATCCCCTAACTCCCACCCCACATTTCTCATCGCAGTTTTTTTTTGGCGGCGGGGGGGGGGGACTTGGCTGGCTTTTGCCACAAATGGAACTACCGGTAGAACCAATACCATTTTCACACGTGATTTATAGCGCAGTTCTATGCCTATTTACTTGGAAGTAAGGGCCATTAACTTAAATGGGGTTTACGTCCCAATTAGTAAACATGGGGCTTCAGACCGAACAAGTTCTGTGTGCACCTGAAATTCTAGCATTGACTCCATTCGTTGGGATGCCAGCTAAACATGGGGATCCCTCAACCCTGCAGTAACAATCTTAGCACTTGGTTGCTCGAGGAAACCTCCTTAAAAGTTCGTCGGATTGCCAAGGACACTCCCACGGAAAAGCAAGGCCCACTCTTTCCAGGGTGCCCAGGATGGGACCCAAGTCCGTCTCGTTCCCCAGTAAGCCTGTGCAGCCGCTCCTGCCTCTGCGCTTCCAAAGCGACCGTAACACCCCGCGGGTCGGTAGTATTCGCAACCGGCCCTCCTCTAGGCTTTCTTGGGCGCCCTGTGGTGCCGCTGCCTAATGGGATAATTTAATCGAAAGCGCCGAAAATTGCTCACAGCCGCGCGGCGGCCGGGATGGGCGAAGAGGGCCGCGGAAAACTCCTTTGAAAAGGATTGGCCCCTTGCAAGGGGGCGGGCGCTGGCTGACAAAACGGGCTGGGCCGGCGCCTCAAACGGGCCCTGCTGCGCGGAGGCGCCCTTCACATGCAAGCCTCCTCGGAAGTAACTCCCACTGACTTCAACGGGGCTTGTCCTCCGCGGTAGCCCCCCGCTCACAAGGGGCCAGTGGCTATTCCAGGTGCCGGCGGAATTGGCGGGGTTGGATTGGCGCAGCCCCGACGGCAAACGGGCGCGCACCGCGGCGTTTGCTCCGGTGACGACGGAAAGCCGTCGGTTCTCCCTTCCCGCGGGCGGCTCTTTCCCTGCCAAGGGCGGAGCCGCCGAGGGGAGGCGGGTGTCTCCTAAGACCCCGCCGCGTGACTTACTCAAAACCAAACAAAACGCTGGCGGAGGCGGCGGCCTCCTGCGCCTCCGGTCGTTGGGCCCCGCGGGGCAACCCTGGAAACGGCCTGTCTTGGGCGAGGCTGAGCTGAGGGCGCTGCCCTCGCTTGGCGGGGAGAAAAAGAGGCGCCACCCAGCGCGCCGCCGGCCACCCTCTGCTGCGCCTCCCGCGCGGCGGCCTTCTGGGCGGCAAGACCAGAGGGAAACGCCGGGCATCTCCGAGGGGGCGAGGCGTGGTTCTCTGTCCAGTACAGCAGCCTTCGCCAACCTGGGGTGCTCCAGCTGCGTAGGACTACAACTCCCATCAGCTCCCACTGGCTCTGGGTTGTCAAGAGGGAGGAGTTCAGTTTAAGCCTGGAGCAACACCCCAAGAAGCGTCGTGATCAGGGCCGAAGAGTAGCCCCGTTTGAGCTCTTGTCATTGACACGCTGAAACATGTAGATGTTAATGTGGGAGATAAATCCAAAAACGCATTTCCCCCCTCCCCCCGTTGTATATTCCCTTCTCGTTGGTTAAACTTATTTTAAGCTTCCCATAAGAAATGCCTCAGCCTTTCCCTATGAAAGATCTATCTTCAAATACTTTGTGCTGTATGCCTTGGCTCATGCTTCTGTACTTCCGATAAGGGAAATAACTTGGTCAGTGGTCATGAATGATTGGAGTTGTAATCTCAACAGGTTCCCCACCTCTGGTTTCTAGTCTGAGGGTGAACTGAGCATTCCTCCTTGATTTGTTTGCAGGGGAGTTAGAGAATGTTGCATCAAATGTTATCCCACACTTTGCGGGATCCCCTCGTTTTTCCTTATCTGATTTGGGGTGCAAAGCAGGTTTTGCTGTGCAAAAATTGTGTATCAGCTTAAATTGCGCAACTTGCTTGAATCTCACTGGAAGTGCCCTGACTCTCTAATTCTCTGATAACAGGGCTTTTAAGCATTTGGTGAAGGCAACCTTAAAATCTGAAAAAGTCCATGCTGTAAGAAATCTCCCTGCAGGCCCAGGAGCTCTTGTAATCTTCAATAAAGTCTTCCTTTAGACTGATTTAGAAACCTGATCTTTTGATAACATTAGAATCTCTGTCTGCAATTCACAAACCACTGTCCCTCAGACAGCCACACACTTCTGTTAGATCTGAATCTGGAACCTGTGTGTTTCGGATCACAGTCTGTTCTCTTTTTTTTTTTTTTAATAATTTTTTATTAAGGTTTTAAACAAAGAAAAAAGAAAAACAACACACACACACACACAAAAATACAAAATTTAACAATAAAAACACAAAACATAACAATTAAAAACAAACTCTCTTTTCCATTCCCAATTTTAAATTACTTATTTTCTGGACTTCCTCATACCTCCCTCTTTTGTATTCCAATCTACATTATTTGTCCAGCAGTTTTCCCCCCCACTTTTTTAAACCCAATCTTTAGTTTAATAAAATATTAAAATATATAACTTCAACTTTTTTAAGCCTAATCCTTGTTCTTAATGTCATATACCTTTAAATTTTTCCCTTTTATTATCAAATTTCCATTTCTTTAAACATCTTTAATCTTGATCTTTAATCTTAATCTATCCTTAACTTTAACCTGTACAGCTGGAAACCACTTATTTTCAATCCAACATCATTCTAACATTCCTTAATTTTGCAGTGTTTCTGAAGATAGTCTTTGAATTTCTTCCAGTCTTCCTCCACCGACTCTTCTCCCTGGTCACGGATTCTGCCAGTCATTTCCGCCAATTCCATATAGTCCATAAGTTTCATCTGCCATTCCTCCAGCGTGGGAAGTTCTTGTGTCTTCCAATACTTTGCGATGAGTATTCTTGCTGTTGTTGTTGCATACATAAAGAAAGTTCTATCCTTTTTTAACACCATTTGGCCCACTATGCCCAGGAGAAAGGCCTCTGGTTTCTTAGGAAAGGTATACTTAAATACCTTTTTTAATTCATTATATATCTTTTCCCAGAAAGCCTTAATCTTTGGGCACGTCCACCAAAGGTGAAAAAATGTACCTTCAGTTTCTTTACATTTCCAACATTTGTTATCGGGCAAGTGATAGATTTTCGCAAGCTTGACTGGGGTTATGTACCACCTGTATATCATTTTCATTATATTCTCTCTTAAGGCATTACATGCCGTAAATTTCATACCTGTGGTCCATAACTGTTCCCAGTCAGCAAACATAATGTTATGTCCAACGTCCTGTGCCCATTTAATCATAGCCGATTTTACCGTTTCATCTTGAGTATTCCATTTCAGCAGCAAGTTATACATTCTTGACAAATTCTTAGTTTTGGGTTCTCAGATCACAGTCTGTTCTCTGTCTCTCCCTCCCCCCAAAAAACTCATTCTTAAACTGTGAAACATATATTTTTAGACCTCAGAAAAATGACTGGCAGTCCCTACTTGCAAGGGAACAGACACTTGGAATGCAGTTCTGGCCTTTTCATCTCTAAAAAGAAATTGCAAAGCTTCAGGACGATGCAGAAAGGAGCAACTAAACTCCATCTTTTCCTGCGAGAGGTTTAACAGTGTAGTCATATGTATATCTGCTCACATCTACTTTCAAGTAAGTCCCATTGCTTTCAGTGGGACTTGCTTCCTGGAAAGTGTACATAGCATTGCAGTCTAAAGGGCTTTAGTTTTTTTAAAAAGTGAGTAAGATGGGGGCAGGCCACAAACATGATATCTAAAGTAGCAAGTGGTGTGGAGTCAATTCTCTTTCAAATCACTTCACTTTGTGGCACCTAAGGAAGGTGATGTCCTTGCCTTGCATCACCATTCAGTTGCCTACCCACTGCATTTTGCAGTTCTTTAGTCATCTGCTTGGAACTGAGAAGTTTTTACAACTTAGGTGGGGTCGTTTTCTGACAATAATGGCTGGATTGAATATGATGTATCCAAAATGGCTCTGAAGGATTGGGGATAACCCATAGAAAATATTGGGGTGGGTGTGGAGGCGAGTGGGAGGTGCCTTAGCCTTAGCACTATGACGAACACAAGCCATTGAGTTGATTTGTTAGTGAAGTGATCACTTTCACCTTTAATCTTTTGTATTCATTGGTTACACAGAAGTAGTTCAAAGGCAGACAACACAGGACAGAATTTTTAATATACTGTATAATCATATATAAACACACACCAAACCTTTAATTTAAAAGAAGAGTCCTTAACTGCCAATGCTGTCTGCTATGCCAACCCAAAATATGAGCTTTGTCCTGAAGGCTTTTAGGTAATTGTTGCTAATAGCAATATTGGTGTTCTTACTCCTCATAGACCATCTCGCTTTCATTGTGATTTCCTTTAGAGCTGTGGTCTAATGATGGATTTAAAATAGAGCCTTTACTCAAAAGTGCTCAGGTTTCAGCTATTGAACTTAACAGAAGAGAGGTTGGTCTAGGTCAGTACAGAGCCCTTTGAAAGCCTACACCAAAAACTTTCTTCTGGAAATGGGACGAAGGTATGCAGGCTCTCCCCCCTAAAATGTGTGCTTTGCTCTGTGAATGTTCCTGAAATAGGAATATACTTACTGTTTCCTATTATATTTATTTACTCTAGTATTGCAAGCTAGAACTTTCAGGCAAGAACATGGCTATGTTTCTTGAGCAGGTTCAGTGTGCGTGTGTGGAAGTGTGTAATGGAATTGTTAGTCATCATTTGTATGTTTGAAATGACACTAAGTTGGAACACTCAAGTCTTTTATACTGCCAACATGTTCAGCTTCTATTTCTTCAACCTCCAAGTACATTGGCTTAGAATCTACATAGTAGTTATGAGGTCTCCCTCATTGAGTGTTGCTGCAAAATTATCACAGCAAACTTAAACATAAGTATTTAAATAAAAATAAATCTGTTATCCAGCCCTAGAGTTAAAGAGTAGGGGAGGAAAATTCTTGGTTCTGGAAAATCCCTTGCTTCCAGAAAACCGGGTCAGAGCTGTTGCCTTTTCCATCTGCAACTGATCAGGAGAGGCCTTTTCGTCTCTCAGCGACAGAGAGGTGGGCTCTTGTTTTCTGACTGTAAAACGAGTCCTATTGCAAATGTATAAAAGTAATATAACTGAACTAGTTCAAAAATGATGACACAGTTGTAATCCATGTTGCATGAGCGAAAGGCAGCTGCCACAACTGATGTTTTCCTCTCTCTTCAGTCCCCTGAGTGTGCACACCCCCACTTCAGAATCTTGAGGGTGACCTTCTGAGCATTATGGGATGTCTTGTGTGGCTACTGTGGGAGGAGAGAATTGCCGGAAGCATGGAACTTTGTGTGAGCAGTACGAGATTGTTTTGCCTAGTTTTAGGCCTTTTGCCCTCCTTCCACTACCACCCTATAAGTCACAGTCCGCAGTGTTCAGTAAATCTCTCCTGAGCCTCAGCAGGGACTTTTTAGGGACTACAGGTGGGAGGAGGGGAGGGAGAAAATTGGTTTCCTGAGCCTACCATCCCTTTGTACAACCCCTTGGGTACAACTCAGAAAAATAAGTGCCAAGTTTACAAACTGATACAACACACAGTATGACATAAACAAATCAAAGAATCAGATATGATGTCACAGGTTGATAAAGTGATTTTCAATATAATCATAAGAGCATACAACTAATAGAATTATATGATGGGCAGCTGGCAAAAATCTGTTCCAGCTAAGTCTTCAGAACTGCCAATGTACTTTGAAAATCCAAATCTCTTATGAGAACATAACGTATCAATGAATTGCTTTGACCATCCCTTTGACAAAGCTTCTAATTACATATGGAAAACTCAGACTCATAAATGGATGAATTTCACATAGTATTCCCTGACAGTCCTGTAACTCATTGCAATGCCTTCTACACATGCAGGATGCAGCTGTTAAGTGTCCTAACTGGTGTTGGGATATGGGCACATATTTAACCTGTTCTGTGCCAGTTTCTCTATTTTCCTGCATGGTTTTAACCTTGAAAGCCTTGCATGGCCAGGTATCCTCATGCTGGAAGGACAGTCTCTGTCCAAATACAAACCCGTTTTCCAGTTTAGGTCAAGTTAGCTGATTCTGTAGCTTATGTCATATACACGATATGTTCAGACAGTGGCAACTAGGAGCCAGGTTTTTCTGTTGGCAGTCACCTGTGATAAAATTGGCCCTTGCATTTCCAGATTTTACCTGAGGGAAATTCCATACAGGTTGGAATCTCTCAAGTTGCTAGATTTGAAAGAGGAGGGATTTGCTTTACTCCCTGTCCCTTTTCTCCCATTCCTGAGAGGAAGGTTGGTATTTTCACTAGCTTTGGGATAAGGGGTGATGTGATGCACTGTGTGCAACTTTTTAGTTGATGCCATGTGAAATAGATATATCCTTTCTCCCCAGGATGAGTCGCACAGTTTCTACAGTTGGTGTCCTCCTTCTGTTTGGACTTCTGCTACCCACCGCAGAGGGGAGCAAGAGGAACCGTGGAGCCCAGGGCGCCATCCCCCCACCTGACAAAGATAAACCCAATGATTCGGAACAGCCGCAGCAGCAGCCGTCGCCACCGCAGCAGTCGGGCGCCAGGATCCGTGGCAAGGACAGAATCAAGCCTCCATCTGCTGAAGAGGTGCTGGAGTCGAGCCAAGAGGCGCTGCACGTCACTGAGCGACAGTACCTGAAGCGGGACTGGTGCAAGACGCATTCCCTGAAGCAAACCATCCACGAGGAAGGCTGCCACAGCCACACCATTATCAACAAGTTCTGTTACGGGCAGTGCAATTCCTTCTACATCCCCAGGCATATCCACAGAGAGGAAGGCTCCTTCCAGTCCTGTTCCTTTTGCAAACCTAAGAAACTCACCACCATGTCTGTCACACTGAACTGCCCGGAGCTTCAGCCCCCGAGGAAGAAAAAGAGGATCACGCGAGTTAAAGAATGTCGCTGTATATCCATAGACTTGGATTAGGAGGCACCACGATGGGTGCCCTTGACTACAGACGCCCGAAACCCAATCTGTCTGAATGGGACACAAACAATAGAGAACTGCAACAAAAACAATGTATGCGTATCTGTGTGCAAGTGTGAATGCCAATACATCAATTACAAAAGCATGCATATGGAATAGCACCACTACTTGGAGTGCAAGTTGTCACCTATTCCTAGGGTCAGTATCTCACTAGTTCACCTGTGTGCTGGGGTTCCTGCGCTTCCATTTTCCACCAGCATCTGTGCCAATGACTTGTGTACCTGTTGTTGCAAGTGAGAGCGTTGATGTGCTCTAGGTCCAGTGTTATTTCTTGGAACAAAATGTCAACAGGGATGCAGTAGTAGACTTACAGAAATGCCCCTTGTAAATGGTGTTCAGTAAAGGGTGCAATTATAATTGGGAATGAATGTTCAGAAGCAGCTTTGTTTGGATCGAAAAACACAGCCACTAGCATTAGAAGACTTTTTAAAGAAGGTAATGGGCAAGAGAAGGAAAAAATGAGAAAGTACAAGAATTAAGAGCAACAAGGGAAGGCAACGTGCATATTGACTCTACTGATGCTTTGAATGTACTTTAAAAACATTTTTGAGTTAAGAAGTAATTGTCTTGGGATGCTGCATTCTTTGACTATAACTGTAGTGTTTAATTCCATCATTAGCTTTTAGGTTTGCTGTAATAATTTGTCTAAAATCTGTTAATGTATATGTGTACACATCTTTTCTATCTCCATTATACTATCAGGTAATTTAGCTTAACACAGAAAGCACAATTCTGCAGTGATCGTTTGGGACTTCAAATGCAATAAGCATACAAAGCTATATATACTTCAGAGCTTCAATGGGACCTGTGTGATAGATGCTGCTTAGTCTCTGGCCCGAAGGATGTACTGCCTTGCCCATTTACCTTGCATTTATCCATATTATCTTTGATTTTGGATTTGCTAAACTTTAGGTGCTCTTGGGGGCTGGGCTGGGCGTGTGACAGAGTGCTCAGTCTTTCCTTCAGCATTTACTGAATATAAGGGCCTTTTCTTTGAACAGCTCTTGAACAGTCCATTCATGTATAAACATGTAGCAGTAATATATGGTGAGTATTGCCTTTTGTCAGAACAGAACAGCCTTGAGAGCGAAAAATGGTTTTAAAGTGTAAAATTCATTATGTATTACTATTACATGGTTTGTAGCTGAATTCATCTTTGACCAGTTCCCCCTATGTATGATAGGATACCACCTCTCGTGCCTCCCCTTTGCTTTATTTTTATTTACATATACAGATGTGGCCACCTCTGTTTCCATCCCCATTGTAAACCTCTGGCCTTTATTTATATTGTTGAAGCCCCTGGACAGATAGACTGGCTTTTGAAAGTATGAACACATTAACCAGCTGTCTATCACAGTAGGCAATTTGTGGTTCATGCCACAAGGAGAGGACAGGTATTTATAGAAATAAAACACTTACTTGTCTGTAACAACGAGGAGCCTGCCAATAACGTGTCTGCTTAATAAGCAAATGTATTCATATAAGAAGCATTATGGCTCTTGACATATCACACAGTCCTCAAATATACCATAATAAAACAACCCATATTTATAACCTAAATTATCCATTTATCATTTAGCTGTATTGCTTCTTGTTCCATCTTTAGAGGATAAGTCAACAACTGTTTTTCTTCTTTTTAAATGTTTCATCTTGTTTTAGAGGCTATAGCTGTATCCTCTAGTTACTTATTCCTCTATTAAGTTGTAGTCCCTTGCATAACAATTAGGGGATACCTCTTTCTATAAAAACCCCCAGTTCACTGGGACCTTGACAAGCATGATCATGCATAGCCAGATGCCTGGCAGCATCCTTTCACATGCAAATGTTTTTTTACTGCCTTCATCTATACCAGTAACAGATTGCAAACTTGCATATTAGCCATATCAGGATCACCCACTGCAATCTTTTTTAATAGGTATTATCATACATTTATTTCTGTGTAGATCATTTTTAAAAGCCTGATTTCTGAGTTACAGGAGAAAATTTCCACTGTGTGGAATGTGAATAGTTAAGCAGAAAGATATTTAATGGTTTTGGCATTTCCATATGATCAGAGAGCTTTCCACTAACTACTTCTTAGAAGGTATCCAGGTTAAAGCATTCCCTTTGCCTTCTGAACTCTTGGGGACTTTATGTTAATTCTTGTTTCTCTTCCTATAATTCATATACAGCTCTCACCAAGCAATATATAGTTCTGGCTTTTTAAAAGTTTTAACTTTCCATACAGCACATTTTTGAAGCAACAACTTGTAAAACAATTTAAGGTTTATAGCAAGGTGGAGTTGGTTATCTAAGAAAGAATAATAGAAGATCCCTCTTCAGAAAAATATATATGTTGGTTTCATAGGCAGGTCATTTATCATTGATTTTTCAGGTTTCAAGGAAACCAAAGATGTAGCTGCAAATGATTTCAAATCAAACCATATGTACTGTACTTAAATCTGAATTTTTCTTATAAAACAATGAAGAGGAACCCAAGCTGCTGTGTGTTCTGTAGAATTTCACAATGCAAAAGCTGTTTAAAAACAACTTTGATTTTGTAACTTGCCAACAGTTTGTTCACTTGCTATAATAAACATGTTTTTAAAAAATATATATGTTGAATTGCAGGCTAAAATGAAATTGCAAGAGTTTTAGAACCGGATTTTCAAATGGGTAAATATGAGAGAGGCAGAAATGTCCAATTCCCATTCTTGGCATAATGGCTTTAGCTGCATCTCACAAGACAGCCAAGAACAGTGGTAAGGATTTATCCAGCCACCACAAGGAAGGGAACAGGATTATGGTACAAGTTGGACAAGTTGGGGAAAGCGTGGAATAAGATTCCTGTACATACTTTCCTAACTTGGTATGCAATTAAGGTAAAACCAAAGTATCCTCCTGGGGCTCTTCAGATTCCTACATGGTCCATATCCCAAGCCCCATTTCCTCTTGCCTAACATGCTGGGAAAAGATGGGATGAAGCGGGAGGTTACTTGAGTACAACAGCAGGTTTCTTTTTAGCCTTGTGGGTGTTTATGAATTGGGACAACACCTTTCACAAAACCCCAGCAGCTGCTGCAAGGGAACCCCATGGCATGGTCAAGAAGCAATGAAGCTTCTTGACCATGCCATGGGAGACTGCTGGGAACTGCAGCTACTGGTAGCTCGTAAAGCTCTTAGCAGTGATGCAGTGGTGAATTCTAAACTGCAGACATGCTTCGTGACTTCCCCATAGCCACCTAAGACTATGCAACAATGTCATGAACTGGTTGGACACAGAAGAATGGTGGCAGGAACCAGCTGGGGAACCGCATGGGGAAGAAGGCTCAGAGCCTGTGGATTGGTGGTGGGACAACAATGAGTGCTCAGAGGGAGAAGCCTGGGAGGTGTCAGAAGCTGAAGAGGGAACAGGGCTTAATGAGCAGGGAGAGTCTGTGGCAGAGAGCAGTCCAGAGGCAGAAGCTGAAGCAGGAAAGGAGGGAGTCCAAGAGGCAGAGGTGAGTCTGGCTTGGGCAGAGTCACAGGTGTTTCCCACCTCCTGCTGTGACCAGCTCCCCTCCCCTCTGGTCTCCCAGAACTCTGGTTTCCCATGAACTGGGCAGAGAAGTTAGTTTTGTGCAGGAGCAATCTGATTGCTTGGGAAAACCCCTGGAAAGAGGGAACTATGACAGCTGTGAGTAGGTGGGGACCTTAAGTCCCATCAACTGCTTCATGGGGGCAAGACCTACCCAAGTTGAGTTGCTTTGCTCATTAGGCACTCCTGTGCAGATCTCAGTTTTGCTAGTGAAGTTAACACCAGCTTGCTTGGTGTGATTTACTGCTGGCTCGCTCCTGTCAAAGCAAACATGATTTTTTTAAAAAAACCAGTGCCTACATTTTGATTTCAATATCAAGCCAGTTTTTTGTTCTGCACCCCTCCCCCTTCACTTTGCTTAAAATTAAGAGTACTGAAGAGTTCTGGGCAATGCAAAAGCTTGCTCACAATTTTGCAATGTTTTGGGTGGCCGTATAAAGGGACTTTGGAATTGTTCAATATAAAAGTGACAGTTCAATCTAGAACCACATATGCTAATGTAATGTAACCTGCCTGTCCCTCTGCTTGGCTCATTTGGGTTTCTCTCTGCATGTTGGCTTGCAGAAGATTGGCCAATAGTACCTTAGAAGCAGGGGTGGGTCTACTATGGAACTAAGGAAGCTTAAACTTCAGAGCGTCTAATCCCACAATGCTTTTAAACAATTGGGTTTAGTAGACCAAATATGAGACACACAACTCAAACTGATCTTTTGTTGTATATATCACAAAAATCCCAAAGTTTGAGAATCGGTAGCACAGGTGTTGAAAAGGCAGAGTGTCACAGTATTTTGAAAATACTGTGTATGAAATTTTCATTCACACTAGTGACTTTGACATGTGAGATAATCCAGTTCAGCAATTTTAATCAAAATCTGAGATATTGTAGTTATTTTTTTTTTAAAATGTGGTCTGTCATAGAACCACACTGAAGAAGATAAGAGTGGTTATCCAGACCCTATACAGTGGTATCTCAGGTTAAGAACTTAATTCGTTCTGTAGGTCCATTCTTAACCTGAAACTGTTCTCAACCTGAGGTACCACTTTAGCTAATGGGGCCTCCTGCTGCCGCTGCACGATTTCTGTTCTCATCCTGAAGCAAAGTTCTTAACCCGAGGTACTATTTCTGGGTTAGCGGAGTCTGTAACCTGAAGCGTCTGTAAACTGAAGTGTCTGTAACCTGAAGTGTCTGTAACCTGAGGTAACACTATACAGTATAGCTTTCCATGGAAGCTGGATTCCAGGATTCCAGTAGAAGTCAATGAACATAGGCTTCCCTGGCTTGGTTGTTCATCCCTACAAGGTGCGGATATTGGAAATAGTATCAGGGCAGCCACTTGATGGAGCTGAAGTTAACAACAGCCCCTCTTAATTCATGCATCATGCTGTGTCACAGCTAGTCACTTGAAATGAATACTTTGAACTGGTCTTAGGTGCTGAGCAGGGACCTGCTGAACAGTGACTCATACCAGTTTTCTTGCAAGGCATCTTAATGGGCTTAGTAAAACGTACCCACCCCAAAACCATTAACGTTAGTTCTCAGTTACAATCAGTTTTCTCCTTGGCGTTTTACAATATTTCCAGACTATTTTTACTTTAAATGTTTGCTGTAATCGAAAATAAAAACCATAGCTGATTAAAGGCGGAGAAATTGTGTGGCATACTCAAGGAGGGTCAAATGTTAAAGAGTGAGAATTTAACCATAGGAATCTGGGGAAGCAGGAGTGCTTACATTCTCTGTGCCTTTTATTAGAAAGTTACAGAGGGTGGCCACATACAAGCATTTTTATCATACACTTTCTGGATGCAAGGTTAATTTATCCTAGTTACTTGGTAGTATAATACAAGCCCTATTCAGGTGATTGGTACTCATGGGTATCAAATGCCTGTAGGATTTCTCTACATCTCCTAGATGCCAATGCATGTGCCTACCACACTTCTAGTCAATGCATATTTGACACCAAACTGCAGGGGTCCTCTGCAGTCACATACATATGAGCATATGACTGTATCCATGGGGATGGGTTGCTTGGCTGTTCAGATTTCCCCTCCCCATGGAGGGAGCCATACATGGGTAGGCCCTCTTCAGGATGTCCATGATTATGCATCACTTCATAGCATCAGAGCCCAGGAAGTGGGGTTAGTCTGCATGTTTTAAAGCAGAGTCTCCTGGTGTTGCTAGACTTAACCTATCATCACTCCTGGCTACTGGTTGGCGGGGGATGTTTGGCATGGTAGTCTAATGGTGGGGACTTGAGGCTGAATAACACTGCTCTAGAGAGCTCCTCCATGGCATTTGGTACTGAATGCCTGAACATGGCTACAGATGATCAAGTTACCACCGAATAAGACCATCCTGGTGTTGTTTGGTTATCTGTATGCCATACGGACTCAACTAATCCCTCGTCAACTACACACACACACACACACACACACACACAGTGTTAATCTTCAACTTGTTATGTGGTCACCTGTGTTGGTAAATGGCCGTCCTGTCTATGACAAATCCATGTACAGAAAAGCAGGGAATCGTCATGAATAGCTATAACGGCATTTGAAGTCCAGTTAGCTGACTTTGCTGACTAAGAACTGTTGACTTTAATATGGTTCCACATAATACCCCATATGGCAAATGGCTGACTTCCCAGCTAAGCTTTGATGGTGGGGGTGTGAGGGGCAATGCTTTTTTAATTGCTGCTTGATTGTGCTTTCATTATTTTCCCATCTGATTGGAAACAATATTTATAACCACGTCCTTTTTAAGTAATTACAAGAAGATGTGAAAGACAAATACACTGACATAAAAGAAGAATGGTTTGATTAACAGTAAAACAGGAACATTTCTAAGATGTCTCTTTCATCTTTTGTTTGATACAGATGTAAAGTCACATCATTCGGGGATGAATCAGTTGGAGCAGAACATTTGCAGTGGTTCCTAACAAAAACGCTGGCATTTATTTCTTAAATTAAACATTCCAAAGCAGATATATGCTGACAATATAGTGATTGAGTTAGAGAGATGCAGCCAGATGCCCTGAGTTGGAAGATGTAGTTGAGGCAAGGTGTGCTATTGAGGGAGTAGCGGTGGAAGCTACTGAAAGGATGGATGAAATCTGTCCATTTTGCTTTCTCCCAGTTTCTCATTTTTCAGTTCACTTCTCCACGTTTTCGCATCAGTTTGCATGTGTTTCTTTTAAAGTCCTCATCAAAATCCACCAGCATTTTAGTGCAAATCTGTTACCAGGTAGTTCGCAACCTTTGAGGATCCCTTCTACTTCTCACCCCCAAATGTCATGGACCCAACATACAAAAACTTGCCAAGGGTTTAAGACAATGATCCCCTCCCAGAGAGCCAGTGTGGTGTAGTGGTTAAGAGCAGTAGACTCGTAATCTGGTGAACTGGGTTCTCGTCTCCGCTCCTCCACATGCAGCTGCTGGGTGACCTTGGGCTAGTCACACTTCTCTGAAGTCTCTCAGCCTCACTCACCTCACAGAGTGTTTGTTGTGGGGGAGGAAGGGAAAGGAGAATGTTAGCTGCTTTGAGACTCCTTCGGGTAGTGATAAAGTGGGATGTCAAATCCAAACTCTTCTTCTTCTTCTCCTCCCAGTTGAGCCTCCAGAGGCACAAATGGAAGCAGGGGCTGTCTTGAAGCCTCTTGCAAAAGTAGACTTTGAAGCAGCTTCCCTGCTCCTCTTTTAATAACTGATGTTTGGGAACCAATGTTGTAGGCCATACTTCAGGATGTTTAACCAAACTAACGTGAAACAGCAGGTTTTGTAACTTGAGAGAGAAAAATATGTACCATCCTATGTGCAAAATGGAATGTGCAACTGTAAGTCTCAGAGTTCCTTAGTTTGCGGGGGGGTGTCCTTCTCAAAGGTATTATTACATATGTCACAGTTCCTGCTTGCCTTTTTGTATACAAGCAGTAGGAGCCAGTCTCCCTGGCATACTTTATCAACAGTAGTATCAGATGTAGGAGAGGACATGATGTGAGCGTCAATCCATTTGGAATGTGCATGCAATTAAGACCATTTTTTCCACAAATGAATCAGCATCCATGTGAAGTCCTGCCCAGCATTGTTGTGGCCATTTCCATGGATGGAAAGTTGCTTTCAAAGAAGCATGGTGGATGGTTTGGCTCTTAAAAGGGTGATGGAAAGAGTCACGTGTTGAATTAATGTATTTCCACCCATAAAGGCCCAAACTTCCTATCTCTGAAGGAATAGCAATAAATGCATCTCTGGCAGTGTGTGGCCACAGAGTACCAAAACAACAGACATACAAATATAGGCATATACAGTGGTACCTCGGGTTACATGCGCTTCAGGTTACATACGCTTCAGGTTACAGACTCCGCTAACCCAGAAATAGTACCTTGGGTTAAGAACTTTGCTTCAGGATGAGAACAGAAATCACGCGGTGGTGGCGTGGCAGCAGTGGGAAGCCCCATTAACTAAAGTGGTGCTTCAGGTTAAGAACGGACCTCTGGAACAAATTAAGTATTTAACCCGAGGTACCACTGTAAAGTGAAAAATGATTGAAGAAGTTTAAAATAAATAATTGCTCGTATAGGCTAAAATACTCTTGTCCAGAACATAAATCCTGGTATTTACAGTGCAGACCATGAAGTCAAGTACATATTGACTTGGAAGCAAAGTGCATCGTGTTCAAATGGGGTTTACACATTGCCCAGGTAAGTGAGTAGATAGATAGAATCTTTGTTTGCATCAGTCACTAGTCTGAGCAATAAAATAAAATAAAATAAAATACAATGTACTGAGGATAGAGCTAAATGCTTAGCTATAGAAAGTATGTTCTAGAGGGTTACATCAACACAAATGGCAGAATTAATACGTACACAAGTAAGTATGTTCCATCCACTTTTGATACAGGCTAGGTAATTCAAACTACAGACAAATAATCACCAGGTAAGTATAACTGAGTAACAATAGTCACCAACGAACTCATGGCAATCCTATGCCAGTCTACTCAGAAGTGAATCCCATTGAGTTCAACAGAGCTTACTTCCAAGAAAATGGGTATACGATTGCAGGGCAAATCTTTGTTGAAGCAATGATTCTTCAACATCAACTTCGTTGGACTGATCAAGTTGTGGGGATGCCTGATGATCGTCTTCCAAAGCAACTGCTCTATTCCGAACTTAAAAATGGAAAGCATAATGCTGGTGGTCAACAAAAGAGGTTTAAAGACTGTCTCAAGGCAAATCTAAAAAAATGTAGTATAAACACTGACAACTGGGAAACACTGGCCTGCAAGTGCTCCAGTTGGAAAACAGCCTTTACCAAAGGTGTCATGGGCTTTGAAGACACTCGAACTCAGGATGCAAGGGAGAAACATGCTAGGAGGAAGGCACGCTTGGCAAATCCACACCGTGATCAACTCCCGCCCAGAAACCAATGTCCCCACTGTGGAAGGACACGTGGATCCAGAATTGGCCTCCACAGTCACATACAGACTCATTGTTAAAACCATGTTTATGGAAGACAATCTTACTCGGCTACGAGTGATCACCTAAGAAAGAAAGAAGAAGAAATCTCTGTTTGGGGCTTAAAAGATTTTGAAGAAAAGAGTTGAAAAGTGAAGTTACTATTTCTAGATTGTATTCTTTTATTTGTTTGTAATCCAGATGTATGAAAAAGTGAGACTTTGCAAAATTAAAGCTGTCAAAGGGAAAGGAAAAATCAAGCTGTACGTATGGCGGAGAGAGAACTTGGCAACTGGATTGCAAGATGGCAACGGGAGATGATTGGCTCTAATTTTTTTGCAGTGGAGCAAATGCCAGATGTTTTCCCCACTTTGATCTTAATAACACTTTAGGCTGCAGACAATAAGATTGGTTTAAAATTTATTGTCTCTTTGATTTCTACATTCTAATGCTTTTAAAGGCCTTTACAAAAGACAGATTTCTAAATATTGGCAACTGAGGTGGCATCAAAAGTGTCAAATCATTAAGCCCCCTCACAAAAAGGTCGTGATTAGAACCCCATTTATGTTTCCACGCATTATTAGTAAATGAGTTCTTGTGCAGGCAATCATCAATTTTCTTCATATAATAAAAAGACCTATTGTGTGGCATATGAAGATACTTGCAGCATCTGTAGCCCAGCTTCTTATAAACCTTTCATCTTGCATTAAGATCATTGGAGGTTATAACAGTATATTAAAATAATAGTAAGGGACAGGAGTTGAAAGATGTATTAAATGATTCACTTTATTTGGAAAAATCAGCTGCTGTAGAACTTTTATCCGCATGGTAACAAATTATTTAAATATCTCTGGGATTTTATCATTGCTATAACCAATGCACACTCACAATTTCCATTTATCCATGTTGAATGAATGCCATGAGATGTAGAAAAGTGTTGTGCATTCTGCAAGAAATTCATTAACAGCAGTGATCTGGAAGCCCAGTTGCAATACATGGAAGTGTCAGAGACTAAATCACACTTATGAGAGTTTCATGTGCAAACACTTCCCTAAGCAGTATGGGAATTTATTGTAAGTGTCATCCTCAATATGACCTTAACAGATGGGAGAAATGGGCCCAAACCAACAAAATGAATTTCAATAGGGACAGATGAAAGGTTCAACACTTAGGTAGAAATAATCAGATGCACAAATATAGGTTGGGGTTCACTTGGCTTAACAGCTCAAAAGGCTCTAGTAGACCACAAGTTTAACAGTGTGTTGTAGCAACAAAAAAGCTAATGCAATTCTAGGCTGCATCAAGAGAAGAATGGTGTTCAGATCAAAGAGAGCAATAATAGCAAGCTTGTTTTCTGCTGCCCAAGAGTGTAGGACCCAAACCAATAGATTCTAATTGCAAGAAAGGAGATTCCAACTAAACATTAGGAAGAACTTTAAGATGGTGAGCTACTTGACAATGAAATGGACTACCTTGGAAGGTTAAACAGTTTGGATGGCCATCTGTCAGGTATTATTTAGCTGTGATTTGTGAATTGCAAAGGATTGAACTAGATGACCCTTGTGACCCAATTCTGTGATTCTATGATCCCATGCTTGAAAAAACATAGTTCATTATTTCTCCCTTATTTGTAAAACTGTAACTTCATTGAATCCATCCCCGTGGATAACTACTACTCTCTAGACCAGGGGTGTCGAACTCAAATTCATCGGGGGCTGCATCAGCAGTCTGGTCACCCTCAAAGGGCCGGTTGTATCTGTAGGACTATGTAAAGGACATGTAAAATGGAGGTTTCCTGTGTAGAACGGCCGGCGCCGCTAGAGGGCAGATGTTCTCTGGCTTGTAGGCTGCCGCGCATGCACTGAAGAGGCGGCTTTCTTGTGTCAAAAAAAAAAAAAAAAAGCAAGAATAAAAGGTGAAGGCTGGTGGCCGGTGGCGGCTACACGGGCCACATGACAAGGTCTGGCGGGCCGGATTCGGCCCGCGGGCCTTGTGTTTGACACCCGTGCTCTAGACAGTGGATTATTTCCATGCAAACATGGAACACTATCAGGACTGGCCCAACAGTTTTGGTGCCTGAGATAAAGTAAAAGATCCCCCCCCCCCAATTCTATATACAGAAGCTGTCTGGACTAGCAGGTGAATTTCACTTTAATCCTGGCAATGGAATGGTGTATTCCATCCCATCTGAATGCAGAAAACTAGCTTAAGAGTGTTCATTGCAGGTTGTGTGGCACACGTAGCTGTAGTGTCCAAAGCTACTCACTGCCTCAAAACATCTGGTGCCTCAGGAGACCATTTCGTCAAGACAGCAAACTCTAAAGTAATAAATAATAAAACCATCCATACAAACTCTAAAATCAATGAAACAATTTACAGTGGTACCTCAGGTTAAGTACTTAATTTGTTCCGGAGGTCCGTACTTAACCTGAAACTGTTCTTAACCTGAAGCACCAATTTTAGTTAATGGGGCCTCCTGCTGCTGTTGCGCCGCCGGAGCACAATTTCTGTTCTCATCCTGAAGCAAAGTTCTTAACCTGAAGCACTATTTCTGGGTTAGCGGAGTCTGTAACCTGAAGCATATGTAACCTGAAGCTTATGTAACCCGAGGTACCACTGTAATCAAATATAAAAGTTATCTTCCATAAATGACTGGGTTAGAACTTTCAGTGAAAGCCTTCCTAAACAAACATGTCTACTTTAGGTGCCTAAACATAATCACACTAGGTTTCTTTCTGGTTTCAGCTGGTAACTGTTTCAAGAGGTTTCCAGCAACTGGTATTCAGAAGATTAAGGGAAAACATATCAGCAGTCTTTAAGTATCTGAAGGGCTATCATGCAGAAGATGGACCAGACTTGATCTCTGTTGCTCCAAAAGGCTCAACTTAATTGATCGGGTGGAAATTGCAGGGAAACAGATTTCAGGTCGACATTTACTAAAAACTCCTTGACAGTAAAAGCTGCTCAGCAGTGGAACCGTCTCCTTTGTTGGAGGCATTTATGCAGAGGTGGACAGCTATCCACCAGAGATTTGGGTGTTGCAGATTCTGAACTGAGCACGATGCGGGATTAGGTTACTTGCGAGGTCACTTGATCCCTGTGCTTCTATTAATATAATAGATAAAATAGTGTATATGATACAGAAATTAAAGAGCCTGAAAGAAGTCATGCCACTAATGACATGCTACTGTTAGAATTAAGAAGACAACCAGGCCCACACCATGAACAGTACACAGGACAGAAGTAGGAACAGTAGTCAGACCCAAACTTACAAGGCCTCTATGCACAACGTCCTTCTCTAAAGCTGGGAGTCAGAAATACGTGTATATTTGATTCGAATGGTTTCCTGCCCGATCCCTGCTGCGTACCTGGCTACCTGGGGCTCCCATCACACTGTGGTCCATTGGGCTGACCCTGGAAGGAAGTGCAATTGAAGTTTAAACAAGGACATGTTGTGGGGGAGAACTTCAGCCAACTGAAACCCAGAGTGCCTCTTTCCCTTTCGGTTAGAACTGGATGTGGCTCCCTGAGGCAAAAGGTCAGCACGTCCGTCACGCATAGGCGAGACCGTCTGCTCTTCTCAGTTGGAGAGGGATGTTATTTTCTTAAGAAGCAGGATGTTATTCCTAGAGGTCTGCCACTTGGCGAGGTCAACAGTAATATTTTATGCCTAATGTTTATGATTAATTTTGGCTGTGGCCTTTCCTTTCAGCATTTGTATGGTGTCAACCTGAGCTGGCGAG
Organism: Podarcis pityusensis; assembly: GCF_964106645.2. Classification (NCBI taxonomy): domain Eukaryota; kingdom Metazoa; phylum Chordata; class Lepidosauria; order Squamata; family Lacertidae; genus Podarcis; species Podarcis pityusensis. The sequence continues at coordinate 40,950,624 of NC_138028.1, forward strand.
GGTCAGAACTTGACAAGGTTATGGCGTGAACCATACATTTGCTTTTCTTCCCCAAACAAATACTAGAATAACAATGCACATGGGAACTGGGAAACACATGGTTAACTCATACCATAAGATCTACACACTCAAGAAACTAGAGTACAATCCAGGAATCTTTCTTTCTTTCTTTCTTTCTTTCTTTCTTTCTTTCTTTCTTTCATCTATTTTCAACTAAATGGAATCTTATTAACCACAACTATAGTTGTAACCAAATGCCAAAATGTTGGGGTATTTATTTATTTTTGCCTTCTTTCTCAAAAAAGCTTTGATGACTGATTGTAGAGAAGCTTGACATTATATTCAACTTGCTAAGGTGTGGTTTGTAATGTCAGAGGATTTGGGCTCCACAGCAAAAGCAACATTACTATTCACCCTTACTTAGGAGTAAACTCAGTGGAACTTTCTTCAGAGTAAATGAGCATGGCATTAGATGATATAAAAGACAAGGTAGATTAGAACCCAAACTTTCAGAAAGAAGCTGCTCTTGCAATGATGAAAGCAGAATGATTGTGAAGATTCTAGCTTACTTCTCAAAATACGATGTAGAAAATTTCAAGCATAGCAACAGCATCGGACCATGCTTGGAATTATACATAGTAGTTTCTGCAAAAGGGTAAATTTTGGCCATAGCCATGGGACTGCCCCTATATAGACCTGTAAATTAACTTAAATCATCTGGGGGAGATTCTCCTTGTGGTGCCGAACCCTACAGTATATAATAAATCTGTAACCTGAAAACGGGCATTTTCTGTGGTTGTTGCTAATTTCATTCTATACCACTTTATTTTTTTAAAGAAAAAAGTTCAAAGTGGTTTACAACAATTAAAATGTTAAATAAAACAATCCAGAATAAAATGTTCCTGAAGAAAGTCAGATATAAAGTGTACATTCAATTTAATTAACAGGAAACGAAAATATTATCTTAAAAGATTTCAAAACAAAACATTACAATGGAAATAAACTACAGGATGCACATCTAATGCAGCAAAGTTAAATAAAATCTTAAACATTTCAAAAGAACACATTACTAAAGGAAGTCAAATATAAAATACACATTTAAAACAGCACAATTAGCAAGAGATTAAGATATTATCATAAGCATACAATGTATCTGCTGCTGTTGCTGCCAATCTTGCCCATGGTGGTTCGTCATGGGCGGCAGCTGTGGAAGCGCAGGATTGATGACTTGGGTTTACACTAAGAGATAGTCAAGGTGTTCTCTGGCCTCCGCAGCAGCCTCAGCTGTTGTAGTTGGAGTCAGTCAGGGCCCTCCTCTCCCAGGCCAGGTGTCAAAAAGCATGCAAGACACAGAACAGGTCTTCCAGGACTCACAGCCAAGACAGTCACAAGAAGATTATTGCCCTGTTCTATGGAATGTCCTTCTTTCTGCCATGGGGGAAGGAAGATTCGGACTTCTTATAAAGACTTACCTTTTTTGACAAGACTTTTCTTGGCTCACAAGATTGGAGCCCGATATATGTGAATGAATTCCTCGTAAGTTTTATTTGCTTTCATATTTTTGCACTTTTAAAAATTGATTTTAGGCTCTATTTTTGTTTGAATGGATATTGTTTTGTATAGTACACAGAGTACACCATTTAGAGATTTTTTAAACTATTAAGCAATTTAGAACGGATTTGAAATGAATGAATGAATAAAAATTGGGAAGCAGAAATATGTAGCAACGGAAACACTACTCTGAAACAAAAGGAACAAGTTTTGTTTTCCGGGGGGGGGGGGGGAAGGCTCATCAAAGCACACTTATGTTCTTCCATGTGTAGCCTCATTCATGCCACCACAGTTCAAGGCACTTTGAAAAATAAGTACAGTGGTACCTCGGGTTACATACGCTTCAGGTTACAGACTCCGCTAACCCAGAAATAGTACCTCAGGTTAAGAACTTTGCTTCAGGATGAGAACAGAAATCGTGCTCCGGCGGCACGGCAGCAGCAGGAGGCCCCATTAGCTAAAGTGGTGCTTCAGGTTAAGAACAGTTTCAGGTTAAGAACGGACCTCCGGAACAAATTAAGTACTTAACCCGAGGTACCACTGTAATGATGATTTTACAGTGGTGCCTCGCAAGACGAAATTAATCCGTTCCGCGAGTCTCTTCGTCTTGCGTTTTTTTCGTCTTGCGAAGCACGGCTATTAGCGGCTTAGCGGCTATTAACGGCTTAGCGGCTATTAACGGCTTAGCGGCTTTAAGAAAAAGGAAACAAACTCGCAAGAACTCGCAAGACGTTTCGTCTTGCGAAGCAAGTCCATAGGGAAATTCGTCTTGCGGAATGACTCAAAAAACGGAAAACTCTTTCGTCTTGCGCGTTTTTCGTCTTGCGAGGCATTCGTCTTGCGAGGCACCACTGTATTTTTAATCTACAATATATTTTGGAAACTTGCTCAGAAAGTTGTTGCAATGTGTTTGGACCCCTCTTACAAAACCTATAACTAAATTGTGCATGATGGTTCCCGAGATGAAGAAGCAGGTTTCAACTTATATTTGGATATAATTGGATGCCATTTTGAATCAAGATGGCAGGCTGACCCTTTCAAAATGGCACTGACTTTTTTGGTTTCCTGGAATTCCTGAGCAAGACTGGGTATGAGGCTTCTAGTGGTATATTTTCCTTAGAAAGAAGGATGCAAGTCAGGTGAAACAGGTGGGTTTTTTTTGTTTTTGTTTTTTTACCATTACAGGTACCTAGTTCTCATTAGCCACAGGTGGGCAACCTGTGGCTTTGAGGCTACATATGGCCCTCAGGTTTTGTTTCCCCAAAGTCCTCTGCTGGTGATTAGTTAAAATATCTAGCAAAAGTGACCTGTGTCTCTTCAGCAGCTCAATGGGTGGAGGAAAGTGGGAGACAGGGAGAAAACGAGAGAAGGGGGAGCCAGAAGGACAGAAATGAAAGGGATGGTTCTTCTTGCCTTTGGCTCTTCTTCTTCCCATCACAGTCATACATGACCCAATCACTTACCCTCAAGGGTTACATAAAACTTAAAACAGTTGCAGACAACAAAACCAACACACTTTAAAATTCCTATTTGATTTTTAATGTATGAACTGGTAGAACAGGAATTAGAATAACATGTTTCGAAAAGTATTCTGTTGATCAGGTGATCTTTTGGTGGTTATAAAGCTATGGCGGACAGGATCAAGAAGTGTGTAACAACATACAGGTTTGCAACAAATGAAAAGTAGATCAGCCATTTATGAAACACCTTCAAATGTTTATCTTGTAATATATATCTATATCTATATCTCCGTGGAGTCAAAATACATCATTCTTGTTTTTAAATAAATAAAAGTTTCCACTGCATCAGGGTTAGTAAAACATAGTCTGAAGCTAGAGATTTAGCATATAAAAATACAGAGCAATAATACGGAAAATATATTCTATTATTTACATGCAATGGTCCCATATCTCTTTCTTTGAAAAATAAAAGCATTTTTACAAATTTAACTTATCTTGAAATTTCCAGTAAAATTAGATTTTTAAATACTCAACGGGAACATACCGTACATAATTGTAAAGAAAAACTTAGCATAATCCATTCAGCTTCTTTTTAACAACTGGGAACTTCCCTGAAAGGAAGAAAAGCATTGCTATTCTGCATATCCCCCCCTCTATATCTACATCCATGCAACAAGCATTTCCTCAGCACCATGTCTGGCAATGCTATTCTGGTAAAAGAGCAGTACTTCCTAGATACTTATTGATGGGGCAGCTTGCCTTATTAGTGTCACTTCCAGGGAGAGTTCCCATTTCCACCCCACTCACCACCTTCTCATTGGTCTTATATGTATTTTATACATACTACTGTTTCTTTAAGAATATTAATCCTTAGTATCTTTATACTAAGCCCCCCGACCCAGTGCCTCAAAACAGCTAATAAATCTTACCTCTATAATCACTGCAGCAGCTTTACTAGGTTGGGCAAGTATTATCATCACCACCCTAGATGGCAGAATCATAGAATTGTAGAGTTGGAAGGAACCAGAGTGGGTAAGGTAATAAGGTGCAGACAGGCTAGGACCACGAGACTCCAGATAACCTAAGACTTCCCAGTAAATTTATGATTAAGACCAGTGGTATTTTTCTAGAAAATGAGGTGCCAGAACTCACCATGAATGTCTCCCTAGTTCTCTTATAATGGCAATGGTGCCCATCTGAGAGGTGCTGGAACCAAGTTCCAGCAAGTTCTGGTTGAAGCCCTGATTCGGACGAAATTTGAGCCACTAAGTTATTGCCATGCTCTTAACTACTACACAACCCCTGCTGTATTTAGAGGACAAGACATTCGGGCATTTCAGTTTCTTCATGCTTAAAATCTTTATATGCACTGGAAATCTTTATATCAACAGCACTGTCAAGTCTCAGATGTTGCTGCAAGCTCAGGAATTTATTTCATATCACACAAGTGCCTGCTCCTTATGCAATAGTCTGGATTGCATCATTATACAAGGATTGCTGACTGGCCTCTGAAATCTTGGGAACAGGCCCCAGAAGACTGGTTCTCATGGAATGAAGCTTTACAGAATGGCATTGATTTGAACTTCAAATCTTTCAAAGCTGTGTTCGATTAACCAACTCAGGCCCAACCTAGACATGGCACACAATTGAATGCAACTCTCTCCCTTTTCTCCCTCTACCAAGGCAGTCCCAGGAGCCTGTGAGTTTAGTGTTGGTGATAGGAAATGCCAAGGAAGAGGCTGCTTAACCCTTTTCTGTCTGGCCACTCCTCCCCAATTCATCTAAGATTCCTAATGCAAATGCACATTCAGATATACACCAAGCCTCAGTTGATGCTACAGCTGCAAAGTAATGCATATGCATGTTCAAACCAGCGCTCAAAGTCTGTCACTCTAGGTGTACCTAGGTGTCCCTTGCACCCTTAGCAAGGAGCTTTATTGATCTGTGCCCCCCCCAATCCCACTTCTCCTGTTGGGGTCCCTTGCGCCCTTGGCAAGGATCTGTACCAGCACCCCCCCCAAATCACTTTCCTCACATTTGATCTTGTCACAACAGTGATGGCACATCTAAGTCACACACTCCATAGTCTCTAGTGGTCTACCTTCATACCGTCTTGCCATTGCTCCTACTGCTCAATTTCCAGCTCTTGCCTAAACTCATGACATTACACAGATAACTGGAGACTGATTTCTGGGGTGATTTTTGTGCCCCTTCCCTCAGACCTGTGCTCCCAGTAGAGCTGGCTTTGCCAACTCCTAGGCACTCCTCTGTTTTAGCTGCCCCGCCATGGCTAATGTGAGAAATCCAGCACTTGGCCCCGTTTTGCCTTTGTTATAAGAAATATTGTGACTTTTGACTCCTGGACCGCTTGTGGCGCAGAAGTGGATTGGGGTAAACCTTTCCCAAGCTGCGTTAAATGTTGTGTCAAGGCAGTACAGTTGTGCCAAGGCAACGGCAGGGGTTTGCTGCTGGTAGAATAGCACCAATGCTTGTTATTGTGCTGGCAGTGGGGCTAGGGTCAAACATCATGCCCTTGCATTCTCATGGGATTCTCATACCCAAGTCCTACGTGCGCCTTTGTCAGCATATTGACTCATGGAACTGGGTCATAGGGGAGACACACTAGCTTCCTCCCTCAATTTCAGGATGAATTTCCTTTTTAACCCATGCCCTATGAGATCAGCTGCGTGCTTAATAATATTTGTTGACTGGCCGGTTGGAAATATCCATGTTTTCCTGACCTTGCTACAGTCTCTGTGGTTTCTGTAACATGCAAATTGGGAAGAGTTGTTTATGATGTTTATTTATTCAAGCACAGAGGAATGTTTTTATTGCATACCAAATAAGGAGGTGATGTAACGCAGCTGAACATCTTGATCTAACTTTCATTGAGGAAAAAATCCATTTGCATTCACTAACAAATTACTACCAAATTGCAAAAAGACCTGATAAAAGCTTTCGTGATAGATTCTAAAAACATTTTATCCATGATTGACACTAACACCTCAAGAGTTCAACTACAAGTGAGATGCGTCACTGAAATATGAGAGGCCCTTCTTTGTTTCCTGCCAGGGGTGGAGATATAGATGATGACAAGAGATAGGGCCTTTTCAGTGACTGCACTGATAATGTGGAATATTTTGACCCACAAAGGAATACACTTAAGTTCTTGTCAGAATGGTTAGAAATGGAAGAGGAACTAAGACGACTTCAAAATTCTATTTATATTTGTTTATCTAGTGCCATCTATGTACATGGCACTTTTCAAATGATGACAGATCCCTGCCCTGAGCGGCTTACAATCTAGAAATCAACACAACAGAGGAAAGGAAGAGAAATGAAGGCAGGGATCAACAGTTATACTCACTTGGCTTGGTCATACTAGATATGGGAATGAGGAGGTTATGTGAAAGGCTTCATGGAAAATACAGATTTTGAGAATGGATTTGAAGGAAGAACAAGACATTGGAACCACAGAGGCATTACAGGAGGAAGAGGGAAAAGGGGAAAAGGACAAAATCATTTGAGGGAAGAGGAAGCCTTGGGAAAGGTGACGGTGCTAGAGCTCGATAAGAAAAGATCACCATCAGAGATACTGTAGAACTGGAGGAGTCAAGTAGAGATGGCAGGAGGATGTCTTACCCAGACCCAGAAAGAGCAGTCTGCACACAGACCAGCTACAGTTAACCCCCCCCCCCAAGGGTACCAATTATCACATCCAAAACTGGAGGTTCCTCACATCCAAAACATAGTTCCTCAATGTGTTATCTTATCCAGAGTTCTTTGCAGAAGGAACCAAAAGTGTTGCAGAAGGTGGTGGACAACCTTGTATTGTCCCTGGATCAGTGACATGGTCTGGAGACAAAGGAGGCTTAAACCAATTGCAAAATGCTTCAAATAGACATTGAACACAGACAGAGGGCTTCCCATAAACCAGACTTTGCAGATATTGAACTTTGTTGTGTCCGTATAGCAGTATGATACAAAAGGATACCTTCAAGTCCTAAATTTAACTTACATTTTTACTCGTTCAGAAGGTACAATTATTGGGCACAATCTGGCAACAACATTCATCATAAAGTGTGCTTAAGTTCAAGTGATTTAAATGGGGGAGATTTAAACATGTGGTTTCTCCTACTGAAATAATAATAATAATAATAATAATAATAATAATAATAATAATAATTTATTATTTATACCCCACCCATCTGGCTGAGTTTCCCCAGCCACTCTGGGCGACTTCCAATCAAGTGTTAAAAACAGTACAGCATTAAGTTGGACTTTCAATTTTTGTGACACAACAAACTGATATTTTGCATTTCCTATCACTTCAAGAAAGCCAACAATAAAAATGACAACACTAAAAGTCGATTAGCAGAGTTCAGTTAGTAGACTTCACTAGTCTAGACCATCATCTTTAGGAACAGATATAACTATCCTCCTTACCAAAGAGGTATTTGCATTTTCTTCTATACGGGAAAATTAGTGAGGTCACAAACTGAAACACACATCAGTGCCAGTATATAGTCTGAAGGCACACAAGACCAACACCCTTCTGAAGTTAGGCAGTTCTGGGTCTAGTTAAAGCTTGAATGGCATGTACACTGTCGTAGGTTCCATGATGGGAAGAAAGATGAGTTATACATGTACAAAAAACTAATTAATTAATTAATACAATACTATGGAGTATCCCCACCTCCCCAAATTGTGAGTCAACCTCTATATGATTGTGCTGCCAGTCATATTTGATACATTACCTGCGAAAACTTGCCAAAGGCTTATAAGCTAGTGAAGCTGTTTACCTAAGTAAGATGTGTATGCATTATGCAAAACTGGATCCTCTAACAACAAACTTCAGATACCATGTTCTCTGTTTCTGATGAAGCGTCTAAGATGACAGAGGTATGAAAGGCATTTAATCAGATATCTCTGCAAAAAAGAGAAAGCATGTAATTGCTTATGATCTCATATGTGGTAGTAACTGAAGAGGGAAAAGGTAATGTCTTTCTACATTGTGAAATAACTTTGCATATTTGGCATTCTCTTCTCTAGCTGGTTTAGCATTGTGGTTTGGAGTTATTTGCATTTTTTTTTCTAAACTAAAAAACTGAAGTGGTTGTTAAGACATTTTTCTTGCATAAAGAACTGTTTGCAGAGTAAGAAGTTTGAAGACTTAAGACGTGTGAATTAAAAATACCACTCAAAAGAAAACCTAGCTTGATCTGCTTCATATGAAACCTTAAACCTATAAAGCTCTTCAATGCAGCATCGTGAAGCCTTTGGGAAACAGAATGATTTTGTGTGGAACTATTTCTCTGATTTTGGTTCTGTGTTCTGCGTGGGAGACTATTCCCATCCTAGACAGTTCAAATTTGTCTTACTCAGAATGAATGCCAACATTATTCTCAACACACTAGAAGATTCCAGCACTACTTAGAGGCCCAACAGAGGACTTCTGAATGGGAAAACCAGAGCAGCCAGGCCAACAGAAAGAATTATTTCTGCTTTCTTGCCTAGCAAGAAATTGAAGATGGGTAACTATTTTAAGAAGGGATTGTAAGTACCCATGTCTGTCACATCAAATGGGAAAATACTGAAAGAAAATTTATATTACATATTCTTTGGAAGGTTTCAATGTCTGAGAAAAACAAAAGTGTTATATGACCAAACTGTGATTCTAGTGATTTATTTTTTTTAGAATAAAGAGGGAAAGTGTCTACAGCTTTCATAAGAAAGCAACCCTCAATGATGAGATTTAATTTCCAAATGTAGCAAGAGACAAAAACTGAAAAATAATAGCTACAAGGAACTCTAGCATGGAAACAGGGGAGAGATGCACTTATAGCAAAAGCAATGCAAGACTAGGTTCTTCTGGTATGGCGAATGGCTTTGGGATAAAAAAAATGTTGGATGCAGCCACTCACTAAACCTGTTCATCAAAGAGTTCAAGTTTTCAAGCTAACTCTGCAATACTTCATTGTTCAGCTTAGTAGAAACAATACATATTATCATTTATTCTTAAGTCTTTATGAATCAGAATGGAAAGGCAGCTTTTTCTCCATTATACATATGGCATACAGTAATCCATTAAAATATTCTTCTGCTTCTACTTAACAGTTACACAGTGCTGTCAGAATGGTAGGTACAAGTGGCCTAATCTTAAAATAATAATCAACAAGGACACCTTCAAGGCAGTACTTTTTTCTGGGGTAAACATTTTGTGAATCTAAGTTTGGCCTCACTGAGAGGCAGAATTTCAATATGAGTAGGAAAATGAGAGTAGCCCTAAACATTTTTTTTTAAGAAAAAAAGCACTGAGTCAAGGTATTCCTCTTTGTAAATATTCTTACACTTTGCATGAGTTCTGAATTGGGTATATTTCTATTCTACTTGATTAAGGGGTTTTGTGTGAGCTGAAAGTTTGCATGATCTTTCAACAATATAAACTGTCTCGTTTTCCAAAACAACAGTTGTGCCAATTTGTGTTAGGCAGAAGAAAAACATTATTCTGGCAGGCACTTGATGACATAATACACCAGCTAAATAAAATTCACATCACTGAATATTATGCTGTGGATGTTGCTGGTTCAATGCATCCATGTAGCTTGGCACACGTTAAAATGGCTGTATGAGTGCCTCACCACATATCCAGCATGCAGTTCAACTCAGTTACCACATCTTTCATATAGCTTCCAAAAACAGATTGAGCAGTGATGTGGTGAATGTGGATGGAACTATTATATGACTGAGTAGTGAATTAAATAACTGTTTTCGCCGTGCGCTGAACACTTAGCTCACATTCTCAACACACTAGTTTACTGTGGGAATGGCCCTGAATTTCAAGGTGTCATAGCATTTTAAATATCTTTATCAATTTTGCATCAGGGAGTAGAATACAAAGATTATTTTCCCCCCAGTTTGCAGCAGGATAGTTAAGTATTAGGAAACAAAAATGCAGGGCATGAGTTGGGACCAGTTGTTTACGTTCCATTTGGATCCATTTCCAGTGCTACTGTAAGTAAACTTTAAATAAACAAAACAATCCAGAAATGGGCTCTGAATAACTGTGAGATGCTAATGGGCTTAGGACAAAAGATTCTTCTCAGACTAAACAGTACTATCAGAACTCGCCAAACAAGAGGGGTGACTGTTATAACAATACTGTAAAAGGAGTTCTGCTAACAGCAACACAGTGGAAATGTATTAATGTACATTCCATACAGCTTTGGCCCAGAGATGTGCAATTTCCCACTGATGGTTCCCACATTCAGTCTCGAATTGGACACCACAAGAAGACTATCTTAGACTACTCAAGTCCAATGAAGCTGGGAGTCACATTACGGGTCCCCTGACACCCACCCACTCGCCCCACAATCCGTAGCAATGACTACAACAGCGTTTCTCAAAATGGGAGGAAATGTGCTGGGTTTCCAGCAAGAGATTACAATTTTGCACGCTGTATTGGCAGTAAGATTTTAAAACCATCAAGGCTAAGGACTTCCTTAGCACAAAACTGGCAATTTCACTGGGTACCATTTTGGGCTTTTAACTGCATCCCACTTTAATCATCATATATTAAGAAAACCAGAGGAGATTCAGATAGAGATGAGAGCAACAGTGAAGAGGAAAGATTTGGAAGGAAAACCTGAGGCAATTTCTTATAGTTAACACATACTATAACCATATGCTGCTCCTATTACAAATGCAAAACTCCAGCCGGACAGCTGCCTTTAACTGTAGAATGGCACAAGTGTTTTCCTAGCCTTTGTGCAGGACAGCTGGCCCATCCAAATAGGTTTACATCTCTTAGCTCTCAGTCTAACCAACCTCACAGGGTTGCTCTGTGGATGAAATGAGGAGAAGGAGAGTGATATACGCCACCTTGAACTCCTTGAAGGAAAGGTGGGATATAAATGGAATAATACGAGGGGCACAGGGAAATACATGTCTCCCTGTTGACAAGAACATTGCACTGCTAACTATCAAAAGTGGAAGGACAGCACCAATGCTCCAATCTAAGAGGCTGCTGTAGAGGCGACATTGGAGGGAGAAACCAAGGAGATGGCAGGCCCAGTCTTTAAGAAGTGTGCCACAGCCGTCATTGACACTGTGGCGGCGGCAGCAGAGTGCAATGTATTATTGGGAGGCTGGATCTGCTGCCCCTGTGGATCCTGCTGCCTGAGGCAGTTGCCTCATTTTGTCTCATGGGTGGGCTGGCCCTGAGTAAATGTATTTATTGACAGTGCTCACTGGTTGCCTTTCCAATAAAAACTGGCCAATACAATTAGTAGGATCTAAAGATTCTGTTTGCGGAGTTCCATACATCAAATGGGCAGGAGGTGAATGTCTTCAACTCACTCCTTCCCCTGAAAATCTGCTCTGGAGACTAGGAGCTGGGAGAGGGAGCAAGGGAAACTGGCAAAAATCACCTCCCTGCTCCCTTCCATGGGTGGCAGCAGCAGCTTCTGGGTCTCCAGTCCCTCCATTCACAGAAGGGCTACCCTGGACCTAAGCCCTCTTACAAAATAGCAACATTCCTAACGGTATTTGAAATATAAGTGATAATATAAGTGATATTTTTTTAAAAAAAAAATCATACATATTTTACTCAGTAGTGCTTTCAAGAGATGAATCAAAAGTAATTTTTGATTATTTCGTTTTTGCTACTTCCCTCACAAGTTCTGGTATATTTAAACATCTGAATTCATTCACTCAAGAGGTTTTACACCTCTATCACATTGCTTTTAACGTACCATTTCCAAATTCTATAGATATACTCTAAGATCACTATCAATATAAATTCAGACTCTCCAAAGTACAGTATAAAAAGACAAATTAACCACGGCAAAGCAACTGTAATATTTCACATTATTATTACAGTGTAAAACCAGTGACTGGCTTACAAATAACCTGCTGTGTGCACAGAAGACACTTCTGCTCATGTGGGTGAAAGGGAATGTCACCCCCAACACTGCTCGGGGGGGGGGGTGTCCCATGACTCTCTGAAGTCTGTTTTCAAGAAGAATGAGAAACACTCTCTCTGTGTGAATTATGATCCTGCTTCCTGCAAGGACAGGGGCTTTTCTCTTGAGCAATGGGTGTTTTGCATCCAAGCAGATATAAGTTAAAATATCCCTAAGATATTCGAAACAAACTGTTCCATTCCATAAGCTTTGCAAAGTAAAAAATATAGGGTTTCCCCTCTCGTTTTCAAAATACAAACACATGCACTTTGCTGCACTGCTGTGATGCTAATCTCTTGATAACATTTTGCACTAAACATGGCTATCTATCATATATCCATGCCAGAAAGTACGGTAATTGCACTGAATGAAGTACTCTTTTACCACTGGATATTAGTTTGCACTTACCATAAACTACAGCGTTATTACTTTCCCCTTCTCCATTTTAAGGAAGCTAAGAGAACAGAGCCCTTTCCTACATCATTTGCAAGTCTAAGGCTGTGTTCACACCATGCCTTTAAGGCATGTTCCCCTTCCCCCAAGAATCCTGGGAACTGAAGTTTCCCTTTCACAGAGCTACAGCAGCCTTAACAAACCATGGTTTCCATGGGTTTTTTTTTGGGGGGGGGAGGGTGTGTACTTTCTATTTATGGTGCCTATGCAGCCTTAAACTTGCATCTGGCTTGAAGGAGTTTTGCCACCCGCATTCCACACTCACAGCCAACTAACATTACAGAGAGTGAAAACATTCAACAATTCACCAAGCGGTAAACCTGCACACAATGACTTGGCAGCTATATGCATGCAGAGTCCTACCTGATATGGAGGAGAAAGTTTTCACTCCCCTGCTTCTTTGGATGAGGTGCAGAGGAGTGACAGGATTCTCCCCACCACTTGGCAGTACCAGCTTACTGAGTGGTTCCATGCACTTATTGAATGGTCATGGGCATTCATTCGCAGCCTAGTCCAGGCATAGGCAAACTCGGCCCTCCAACTGTTTTGGGACTACTACTCCCATCATCCCTGGCCACTGGTCCTCTTAGCTAGGAATGATGGGAGTTGTAGTCCCCAAACATCTGGAGGGCCAAGTTTGGCCATGCCTGGCCTAGTGCCTCCAGCCACATTCTCCAAGCTTTCCTCTTAACAATGTGAGCCAGTGAAAGTAATTGCAGAGCATGAAGAGAGTTTTAAGTCTCTGCTTTCAAGTGGGCGAATTAAGCGTCTCTTAGAACACTTCAGCTGGAGTCAGGGGATTTAAAAGTGCTTTTGGATATCAATATTAGCTTGAGTGCCCACCTGTCCCCAATACAGGCGTCTCCCAAGATCCAGCGGCTTACATCCCTTATTTCCTTCCCCTGCCTGCAACTTCCCTATGCATATAACTCAGTTCTTGCAACATCCTGTGGTAAACTACTGTCTACCAATCCACCAGTTCAGTCATGGGTAAATTTCACTCATTCATTTTCTGAAAAAAATGATAATACTTGCCAGTGGTAGTTGTGCCTTCATACTGCTAGCATGTGACTTTTATGTTCTGCCAGTAGCATTAAAGATCTCAAGTCTTTTGTGAGTACTGACATTACACTGCTTGTGAAAGAATACGTCAATTAAGATCAATGTCAGTTGAATTAATTGTAGTGTGGCTGCTGCTAAGTTTTAAATTGTGGGTTACATCAAAATGCCCTTACATTTCAACTGCATAGCTCCATTATAACACACACACACACACACACACACACACACACACACATTTGATCAGGATTTTGTAATAATAATAATAATAATAATAATAATAATAATAATAATTTATTTATACCCCGCCCATCTGGCTGGGTTTGATCATCATTGTCTGATTACTGTTGCCCTACTCTTTGGCTTTTCTAGACTGTATTGCTACTTTGGTCTGTATTTCTAAAGATGCTGTAATTTTCCTGTTCCTGTACTTCATACAAACACTTTCATTTTTTTTAAGAATTATGTTTCCTTCAGCATAGGAAATTGTAGGGCTATAAATGATAAATGTTTACATTAAGAGGGAAAAGATAAGTTCATTAACTGCATTCTAATGTCTCAATATTTAGGATACTAACTAAATTTCAATGACATTTGGATACCAATAGGAGACATAATATGTGCTGTCTGAGAACCTTGCCCTTGAATTGTGTAAGATAAATAGCATGTTTCATATTAAATCTTTCAAATAGGTTGTTCATACAGTTCTTCTTATAATAAGAAATTAAAAGTTATTTTTTAAGATAGATGATTGATTCAATTGTGGCACTTTGCCTAGGCCTATTACGAAATATGATTCTCCTGCATTTGTTCTGTAGGTGACAAAGTTTCCCTTTCTTCCACACTCTATTCTCAATTTAATTTACCAGACTCCCTTATCATACTTTATTACAAGTGTCCTCTAGGACGCAGAACCCCTGTTCATCTCCTTCTTGGTACACTCTTTAGTTGTTGTGGCAACCATTTGTTAGCCTGTGTTTAAGTATTTATGATATACAGCATTTTATTTTACATAATTTTTCCATTGCAAGGACTGCTCTTTAATTTTAAGGGTATGATTCTGTAAGTTCTCTCAACTACAGACTAGAGGGGAGAGATCCTGACATACCTGACAGAGATTCTAAATGGCACTTCACATGAGTCACTTACAGTACCTCAATGGGAGAGCAATGAGGTATTTCTATTCAAAGTCTATGGAGCAGAGTGTATGAATAATGTATGTTCAAGAGCGCACATATGACTGTAAATGATATTTCTCTCACACACATGCACATATGTACGGGGAAATGTAAACATGTTCTAAAATCAGTTTCACCAAAATGCTGACTATAAAAGAATATAGGCTTTGGTATAGATTAATGATAAATGCGTGTTCTACAGCTAGAAGACCAACTATAAATAAAGCATTATTGAATATTGCTAATCTGACCTCATGTTGATACAGAAAGTATTCATTTTGCCATCAGACAAATGAAGAATATAGTATGAACAAAACACCAAACGTTAATGAATGTAGCAGTTACATTATCTATGCCTTATTCAAGTATATATATATATACCTTATTCATATATATATATATATATATATATATATATATATATGAGATTTCTTTCTCCACATGTGCAAAAACAGTATTTCTACTTCCATGGCATTGATTGGGGTTCCTATAAAAATAATCATAATAAAATACAGAATATATCTGATACACTTAACTTCCACCATTTGCAAGAAGGTAAAGTTAATCCTTTGGATACCATCAAAATCATTTTAAACAGACATTGACTTAGTAAATATTACGGTCTGCCAGCACATGAGCCATCCTGCAGAGCTGGCATAAAAGCTATTTAATTCACTGTCTAAAACCCTGCTTTTGCTGTCTTTTACATTAGTGCATTTTGCATAGAGTACTTCAAACAACTTTTAAGAAAAGAACTGCATTTAAGCCACATAAGGAAGAGTTACATAGAACTCTTCATAATTCCCATGTAAACAAACTTCTTATTGTTCCCTCTTCTGCACAAGCCAAGGGATTCAGAAGTCTTTTGAGGATTGTCTGAGGAAGAGAACAGCAAAGCAGAACTTCCTAACATCTAAAATAAGGTGCTCTCTAGGGAATGGGCAGAGGGAAGCATCATGCAAGGTATTAAGTCACACTGCGATTATGTTCATGTGTCTTCTTTCAGTTGGTGGTCGCACTGGCTTCCTTCTGACGTAGCCTTTCTTTCTGTTGTTTAAGAAAAAAAAGGAACTTTATTATCATTCTTTTCTTTAATTTTCCATCTGTTCTCAAATTGCACAGAGTATGTGGTCTAGTACACTTGAAGAATGGAGCAGTCCAAAACCAAAGTAGACATAAGCTTTTTCTTTCCTGAAAATTAATTCCTGAAGTGCCAAGCCAAGACAATGGCAAGCTTTATACAAGCATACTTAGGCTTGCATCTAAGTCACACCCAGAGTAGACACACTGAAATACAGTGGTACCTCAGGTTACAGACGCTTCAGGTTACAGACTCCACTAACCCAGAAATAGTACCTCGGGTTAAGAACTTAACCTCAGGATGAGAACAGAAATCAGGCAGCGGTGGCAGCGGGAGGCCCCATTAGCTAAAGTGGTACCTCAGGTTAAGAACAGTTTCAGGTTAAGAACAGACCTCCAGAATGAATTAAGTTCTTAACCCGAGGTACCACTGTAAATGAATGCAAAGGAGTCATGACAAACTTACTGATTTCAATGTATCTACTCTGTGTATGACTTACCTGGATACGAACTTAGCCTCTCATATCATCCTAAATACATGCCACTGTATTCTGAAATGCCTTTATAGTTAACATTAGCTAATATTGCACAGCCACAAAATATTAGTAATGTGAATGCAAACAGGAATACTTGGGGAGGGTTTAATGTCTCTAGTTACAGAAGTAGATTTTTTAATTTTTTTGAAAAAAGAGAAATGTACTGGAGCTGATTTTAGCAGGGGCACCCCTTTCCCACAATGTGGGACAATATTGTAGTGATTTCTCATTGCACATACGGAGAGGTCCCTTGATAAAAGAGGAAACTGTAATAAACCATGATTGTGTGGGCAACCTTGGGTACATAGAAGTTGTGGACTAAAGCCAGTATAGACCAGATAAATTGGCTCACACTCTTCCTTAAGCCAAACTGATAAATGACCATCTCCCCTCTAGGATCACCCCTTTATACCAGACTGTACCAATAATAAATGGCACAAGCATGATTTAAGCACAGTTGGTTGGGTGTTTTTTTTCAAATATTGCTGCTAAATTGGATCCACCTTAATTTGGCAAGCCAGCACTGGTTGCATCCAAATATGGCAAAAGAATTTTCCATTTGTCTGTGCACAAAAAGAAGAGACAGCAGCCTATCCTGGAGAAAACCCAGGAAGCCAGGCTCGTTCCTAGATAAACAGGGTGACAAATGTAGGAAAAGGCCGAAAATAATGCCCTATTTGCTGCCATTTCAATCTGCTCTCCCCTCTCACCCACTTCAGAAATGTGATGGAATTTTTAGGAGCACACATTGTAAAAGCAGCCTTTGAGATTATTCAGAGTACAGAATGCAGCAGGAAAGAAGGACACCAATGGGTCAGAGACAAGTGACAAAACCGAGACAGCTCCTGAGGACTGATTTTTATCCACGCAGACTAGTTTTCCTGGCAAAGGTCTGTGCATGGACATATTGAATTTAGAATTGCAAAGGCTTTTGAACTGACTCCCAGTCACTGCTTCAATCACTCAAAAAATATTACTTGAATATGTGTACTTTTGGGATTGGAAAGGGCATGATAGTAAATTGCATTTGAATGGACTAAAACATGCATCCTATTAGCTGTTTTTAAAAGCAAACTAGAAGACAAAGCCATTCCAAAAACACATCATACCAGGCTGGCAGTAGGGTTGATTTTCTTTGTTTCCACTTTCTTTTCTGCAGTTAACTTGTTTACTGTTTGTTGAGCCACTTTGAGTCTGAAACAAAATACACACAACAAATCTTACTGGAGCCAAAGAAATGGTACATATCCAGCATATGCAAGCTGCTTTCAGGAGCGCTTAGTTGTTGGATATGAATAAGGCTGTGTACACATGATACCTTTATAGCATATTCAAAGCATATTTCTGTTCTCAAAGTATCCTGGGAACTGTAGCTTGTCAAAGGTGCTGCGAACTGTAGCTCTGTGAGGGGAAAATTGCAGTTGCCAGGATTAAGGAGGCAGGGAGAGGGAAGAAATGTGCTTTGCGTGTGTTTAAATGGTATCATGTGCTTACAAAGCAAGTGTGCAAACAAACAAGACAGTATCAAGCCTGAAAGGTTGAAAGGGAACGGTACTCCCCTCTCTGCAAGGCTGGAGAAGATGTTAAGAGCAGAGGCTACAACTATTGGAGGTGGCACAGCGCAAGGGCTGAAAGAGAAAAGCATCATGGCACCAATAGCAGCATTTCCGCTTGCTTCTCTTTCTATAGACTCAGCCTGGGATGTTTCCTGATCATTGTGTTGTCTGACAGAATACTGGAAACAAGCTTTCATATACATCTGTGATTTATGAAGTTTACATGTTGTTTTCCTGTCCTCTGAAGGGTGTAGTAATATGAGAAAGCTTATTCCTTTAACAGCACTTTGTATTCCTGCAATTTTCACTGGTTAATATGCTTTATTATCTTACGCACACTACCTAAAGACTATTTTTTTAAAAAAAACTACACTGCTTGTCAAAATGGTGCCCATGCAGCTGTTCAGTGTTTGTGACTTCATTATTCTTGCTTAAGGAAAGAGTCACATTACTTTCCAGAGGTCTTATTTCAACCATACGTACACAGCGTGCTGATAAGAGATACAGAAATGCACTCCCTGTTAATTAAACATTCAGTGATTAAATCTCAAAGGCTTAACA
The DNA here is from genome assembly GCF_964106645.2 of Podarcis pityusensis. Lineage (NCBI taxonomy): Eukaryota > Metazoa > Chordata > Lepidosauria > Squamata > Lacertidae > Podarcis > Podarcis pityusensis. The sequence goes on from NC_138028.1 coordinate 40,969,021, forward strand.
TACTATTCTATGTGACTAATGTTGGTCAGATTTCTTCTCCCTTCATACTTAGTACAAACATAAAACCTCCACACATTACAGGGATTACAAATCTTCCCATGAACTGCTCTTCATTTTTGCATAACGTTCTTAATCTTTAAAATGCATTGACAAATTACGTCCCTGGATGACATGGCGCTGCAAGACCCAAACAAAAGAATCATGGTTGGCTTTCATTTAAAAAGTTCAATGAATATGTAGCTTATATAGCCTTTAATTAATCTACTACTTGTTAGAAACGTAAGTCCGGCTCACACATAATGCTACACAATGATGGGGGGGGGGCAACCTGTGTCCTTCCAGATGTTGCTAGATTAAAGGCAAAGGTAAAGGAACCCCTGACCATTAGGCCCAGTCATGACCGACTCTGGGGTTGCGGCGCTCATCTCGCTTTATTGGCCGAGGGAGCCGGCGTAGAGCTTCCGGGTCATGTGGCCAGCATGACTAAGCTGCTTCTGTCGAACCAGAGCAGCACACGGAAACACCGTTTACCTTCCCGCCAGAGTGGTACCTATTTATCTACTTGCACTTGGACGTGCTTTCGAACTGCTAGGTTGGCAGGAGCAGGGACCAAGCAACGGGAGCTCACCCAGTCGCAGGGATTCGAACCGCCGACCTTCTGATTGGCAAGTCCTAGGCTCTGTGGTTTAACCCACAGCGCCACCCACGTCCAATTCCCATAATCTGTGACAACTGGCCATGCTGACTGGAGCTGAAATTCAACATCTGGAGAGTCATAGGTTCCTTATCTGCACAAGGAGAAAGCAGCTGCCATAAACCTCAGGCTCCTGTACTTCCCAATATCTCTCCTCATCCCACAAGTCCAGGAAAAGGATTTCTGGCACAATTTAGTTTCACTTTCTACTTGGGTTATCATTACATAGGAAGCAGGGATCATGGCTTAAAACAAATTTTAGCCAGTTTCTAAACAGGTCAATTTCAGACCATGTGTTATGAAGCTGAGTTGTTAAACCACAGTCTCTGATTCATAGGAACAAGTCGGGTTTTGTAGAAAGTGAATTTGTGCTCTCCTTAGTTGTTGCTTTTACTAGAAACTGAGAATCCTGTGGCCCACCACTGCTCTTTGCATCTTCAAGAGCATAAACTCAGGATCTCATAACAGTGAAATCATAACTAAACATAACTATGAATCAGGATCAGCCCAAGATTGTCCTAGTCCAGCATCCTTTGAAAGAATCCCCGCAATCAGTGAGCACTTGGTAGCCAACTGGTTCACCATCAAATTCTATTTTTTTGCCTGGCCTCAGCATCAGGAAGCAATCTTGTCAAGCTGGGATATTGCTCCAATATACATTAATAGAATATGGAGAAAACTACAGTTCTGGATCCAATACAAAATTCAAAATCAAGCAGATAAGGCTACGTCTTCACATGACTTCTTTAAAATCTTGACTGGTGCCAGTGTTTGGATATTGTGACCACTTTCCTGTATCATAACTTGGGCTAAATTAAGGTTTTTACTTCTATTTTCCATGTGTATGTGAAACTTTAAGAGCAGCTTCATATTTATTCCCTCAATACATTCAAGAACTTTATGCTAAACATTTTAGCATTTCCATGAATGAATGGCCTTATATTCTTTTTGTAAACAATTTCAACAACTGAACAGAATGGTTAGAACAGGACTCAAGGCATTATAGTGCCACTGAAAATAACATGGTCATAATAAACCATAGTGTTCTGTTTATCATTTTGGTTGCAGATACTTTACGAACAGATGTTTTATGGGTATATACAGAGTGTTAAAAAATTCTCAATATCATATAAACACAACTGAGGTTACTTTGTGAATAATTTTGCATTTATCAAAAATAGAGCTGTGAGTTTCTTTGGTAACTCTTTCCACTGCTTTAGATTTAACCGGCTTTAATAATTTGGTGTCATCTGTTCAGCATAACATGCGAACTACATTTTTTGTTGTGAGAACTGATGCTAACTAGAGTTTGCAGCCTATTTAATCCACAGAGCAACATCCCCTCTTAATTCATATAATTAACTTTTTTTAACTTTTAGGAAGGGACTGTAACACTACTGCGTTGCATTGATCTGTGAGTGATGCAGCCAGGACCCACTTTCCATTCAAGGCAACAATTCCCATTAATATTTTTTGAATCTTCAGTTAAAATGGAGGGGGAGGGAGGCAAAGAATCTTAAGGAATGCAGTTAGTTTAAACCATGAAATCTGACCATATGTAAGGGGAATCCGTTCAAAAGAAGATTTAGGATCACTCATCATGGTGCAAAGAAGGTCAAAATACGCAAACGAATTGAGAAGAAAGGTTGCTGGTGTCAGCAATAATATTAACACACTTTTACAACTGTTGTGTACTGCCATGCCGTGTGGAAAACCACAACCTAAGGCAATAGAAAAAGTAGAGTTCTGTATTTCAACAAAACCTTAAACCATCTGATTATTTGCTTCAGAAAAAAAAGAACAAAACACACAGCAATTGAGTTTTGGGTAAGAAGTTAAATTAACTTCAAAAGTCCCTACCAAATTCTGTTCTGAGGGATCACATTTTCAAACCTATATATCTTCAGATTAAATGCAAGAACCAGAGCTATTTTGAAAAAAAAATAATTATACAAATGGACTATAGAAGTTCAAATGAGCCTTTTTTTAAAAAAGTACCTTTGCGTCTATAAAGTAAAAGAATAATTTTCACCTTTACAAGAACATACATAGTTGTGCCAAGGGTTAGGAAGAAAAAACACTGCTTACTTAACCCTGTGGCCTCTTCTCATTCTCAACATAGAGGGAGGAAAGAATAGGAATTAAGCCATGAAGCGATCTGATACCCAGAGACTGATTATTAGCCACAGACGGCTTCCTTGCTGGCGCAGCAACCAGTAGACTGGACCTTAAGTCAACAAGTGCTATTAAGTGCTTGTTGGCACTATACACTATCATCACCATATTAAATTCCAACTTGATGATCTGTATTTATGGGATATGTAAAGGATGCTGGGGTATACTTTGCAGTATGTTATTGAATAGGGTTATTAGCTTGTTGAGGCTGTTGTGTTTTTCAATAGATACAAGCTGTAGCTGACAATGTTCTGTTCTGTAGCAAGCTCAATGCTTGTTTTCAAACTGAAGCTTGGAATGTATATTACTTTTTTGTGGAGGGTACTTTTTGTTTGGCTTTATGTCAGGTCCACATATAATGCCAAACTACGACATGGCACAATAGAAATGAGCTTGTGTGTGCCTCCCTCTCCTTGTCTGCTCTTCTTAATTACTTACTTCCTGGTTGACTGCATACCAAGTTTGCCATTTCATACCTTACATCAGCATGGCATGTTTGGCACTTGCCCTCAAAACCATGATTTCAGGCTGCAAACTACAGAGTTTCCCCACAAATCAGAAAGCAGCCAATTAAGTGGAGTTTCAGCAAAGGCTCAGTCACGTAATGTGAGACATGAAAACTGACATCTATTGTATGAAAATCCATTGTGACTTATCTGAATTTGTGAGACATGTGAAGAATACCAACCATATATTTATTTTTAAAAGCACCAATATCATTCTGTACATGCTTCTGTAGATAAGACCACACATCCCCACCCCTGCTGCTCCATGGTTTCAGGAGAGAGGTGAACAGATTTTTCAGAGACTACAGAACTAACAATGGCCTTTTTCGTATGTATGTGACTACAACAGCTAGAATGCTATATGCACAGAAATGGAAAGAAGAGAAGGTTCAAACGAAGGAGGAATGGCTTTTGAAAGCAATAGACTATGTGGAAATGGCAAAGCTGACAGCAGTATTAAAAGATCGAAACAATGAACCTTTTTTTTAAAAAAGAATGGAGGCCATTTTGGACTACAGTAGTACCTCGGAAAGGACGCGGGTGGTGCTGTGGGTAAAACCTCAGCGCCTAGGACTTGCCAATCGCATGGTCGGCGGTTCGAATCCCCGCGGCAGAGTGCGCTCCCATCGTTCGGTCCCAGCGCCTGCCAACCTAGCAGTTCGAAAGCACCTCCGGGTGCAAGTAGATAAATAGGGACTGTTTACCAGCGGGAAGGTAAACGGCGTTCCGTGTGCTGCGCTGGCTCGCCAGATGCAGCTTGTCACGCTTGCCACGTGACCCGGAAGTGTCTGCGGACAGCGCTGGCTCCCGGCCTCTAGAGTGAGATGAGCGCACAACCCTAGAGTTTGTCAAGACTGGCCCGTACGGGCAGGAGTACCTTTACCTTTACCTAGTACCTCGGAAGTCAAATGGAATCCATTCCGGAAGTCCGTTCTACTTCCAAAACATTCGGAAACCAAGGCGTGGCTTCCGATTGGCGGCAGAAAGTTCCTGCAGCCAATTGGAAGCTGTGGAAACCCCGTCGGATGTTTGGGTTCCAAAGAACGTTCGCAAACTGGAACACTCATTTCCAGGTTGGCGGTGTTCGGGAGCCAAAACGTTCGACTCGCAAGGCGTTCGCGAACCAAGGTACGACTGCATTTGAAAAAACACTACAGTCAAATGAAATCACGGGCAAGATTTGAGAAAGGAACAATGGAAGAAAAATGATAAAGTACAGTGGTGCCCCGCAAGACGAATGCCTCGCAAGACGGAAAACCCGCTAGACGAAAGGGTTTTCCGTTTTTGAGTTGCTTCGCAGGACGAATTTCCCTATGGGCTTGCTTCGCAAGACGAAAATGTCTTGCGAGTCTTGAGATTTTTTTTTTGCTTTTCCCCCCTTTATCTAAGCCGCTAAGCCTTTAATAGCCTTTTAGCAGCTAATCCGATAAGCCGATAAGCCTTTAATAGCCGCTAAACCGCTAATAGCGCTAATCCGTTAAGACGCTAATAGGGTTGCTTCGCAAGACGAAAAAACCGCTAGACGAAGACTCTCGCGGAACGGATTAATTTCGTCTTGCGAGGCACCACTGTAATTGTATTAGAGGGGTTTCCATAACAGATAAGTTTGATATATAACACGGTAGAAAAGGGTTTGAAGAAAAACACTGTGGAAGTGTGGGTGGGAAGTCAATGCATGAAACAATGTAACTATTTAATTTGAAGTCAATTTGTAAAAAAAATGGAAATTTGATAAAAATTATATTATATAAAAAGTACTAACAATGGCCTGTGAGTGGATGCTCCCACAGATGGAAGGCAGGAAAACATTCTCTCACCCCTTAACAGTCCCCAGTAATTCCCCAAAAGTGCCCTTTAGAAAAGTGTTGGAGATGGTACAATGGGTTCCAGGGGAAAGTAGTGTAAATTCTTTCCCATCACTTCTACCATCGGGAGCCTGCACTGGATTAAAGGCTCTTAGAATCATAGAATCATAGAGTTGGAAGAGACCACAAGGGCCATCAAGTCCAACCCCCTGCCAAGCAGGAAACACCATCAGAGCACTCCTGACATATGGTTGTCAAGCCTCTGCTTAAAGACCTCCAAAGAAGGAGACTCCACCACACTCCTTGGCAGCAAATTCCACTGTTGAACAGCTCTTACTGTTCTCTTCTGTGAATGAAAGGAGCCTTTCCACTTGCAGAAGGGCAAGTCTAGATTCAAGTCTTTGTAACTGTTAAGTGGCTTTCCAAAAGACTATCTATGCAAATGTCCAATATACTGCATTTTCACAACTGGGAAAATGCAATACTCCTGTAATAGCGGTGCTTTGTTAGAGGAGAGCGGCTGCATCATCCACAATAGATGAATATACTTTTATTATATAAGGAATCTGATGAAGCAGAAAGGCCCTCAACACTCCAATGACTGATTTTTTTATATCCATACTCAAATCAGGACTGACTAAAAGTCACTACAGATTAAAAATAAGCCCATGAAAGTGACCGTGTAAATTGACCCTAAAACGGTGTCACATCCCTGTGGTATTGAGAATACCGCATGGTACTGAGAGTAAGATAATACTTTTCAGCTACTTCATTTAAAATTTTCACCCAGCTGAGCAAAACAGCCATACCAAATTTATGACTGTTGGGTACACGTAATATATTTCTGCTGTATCCTTTTCATGTAATATTCATGTACTATTTATGTTCCTGAGGTAATCCAGGAATTTCATCTTAACTGCCTTTTGATTTAAGTAGTAAGTATGTTTGCTAGTTATATATAATGTTTGTACCTTTGAGTACCCTCAGATTCCTGTATGCTATGCAGATTTTGTCTTGGGGCGAAAATCAGCTATATTACACAGGCAGCTAATTTATTTTCATGGTAGGTTAAGTGTAGGGCAGCATGGTTAAAGTGTTTCCTCTTCTAAAATGTCTGATAAAAATCTAATTAGATTTCTACACTTTTCTTACATTAAAAGTCAAGTAGTTTTCAGACAAAACAAACCCTTGCAGCCTAGCCCATTCCTTGGTTAAAGCTACCATTAACTTGTTCTTTCTTAGTCTGCTAAGAGATGTTGCACTGTCCTTTGAATAACCTCAAAATACTCTAGTAGAACCAATAGTGACAATAATGTTTGATGTCTTACTATGTCTTAATTTGTTGGAAGGTACCTAGAGAGTGGCTGGGGCAACCCAGTCAGATGGGCACCATCATCACCTCATAATTGACAAGTAGGCAAAAGAGGATCGTTTTGTTGCTAGATGGGCATCCTGTATAAAATTTTGCAAACTTGCCTCTGTTCACATTTGTGTTTTAAAATGTTGTAAAGAAAGGAACAAAAACCATCAACTATTTGAATCATCAGGTACAGTGGTACCTTGGTTCTCAAACGTAATCCGTTCCGGAAGTCTTTTCGACTTCCTAAATGTTTGAAAACCAAGGTGCAGCTTCCGATTGGCTCAGACACCCAGGAAACAACAGCCAACAACCACATCGGATGTTCACCTTCCAAAAAACATTAAAAAACTGGAACACTTACTTCTGGGTTTTTGGCATTCAGGAGCCGAAATGTTCGAGTACCAAGGCATTCAAGAACCAAGGTATTTAACCTTTCTTAATATTTACAGCTTGAGTGTATAAACTGGCTCCTTTTCTATTTTGCTGAGGTTATGAAAAAAATATGATTACACTAAAATACACCTTAGGAAAATAATTGTTTTTCAAGACATAATGGTTATTTCTCAGTTCTCTAAATGTGTTTCTTCCTGGAAAATATGGTTGGCGAACTGTCACTCATACTTTGTAAAATAACAACCTCTAAAGGGTCATGGTTTTCTAAGCCATTTGAATGCGATAAAGAAACAACTTATCTGTCATTCAAACTTATATACTTGACATCAGTTACTCATTGTCTTCATGAATCATCTACAAGTTGAACTGAGAATAAACCGAAACCTTTAAAGGCTAAAAGTAATCTAATGAAGTCATTAGTAAATAAACACAAGCCCCACCAAAGTAAATGAATAAAATTCATGTGTTAAGAAGGAAAAAACAAACCATTCATTCTCGTGACAAAATATATGCAAGTCTTATCCTGCTACTCAAGAAGGCTAATCCAGACTCAAAACAGCATATCCAAAATCACATATTTTACTCTGAATTTATTAATATGGAATTTATCACTCCCCCTAGACTCACTGTCTTTCACTTCTTAAGAGCCTGGCCTGTTTAAAACTGATTTTGGTTATATACTTTACAAGACTTGGAGAACTGCTCCACAGTCAGAAGCAGTACCCACCATTGGAAACTCCAAGAGGGGAGAGTGCTCTTGTGATGGGAAACATAGACACCTGACTGACCACTGTGAGAACAGGATGTTGGACTAGAAGGGCCACTTAGGTACTCCTGACATTTGAGGAAGTGATAGCATCACATCCACAGTAGAGTTGTCTCTGCAGATCCTGTTCATATTGTATCAGCTTTCCCGATAACAGCCGGTGGAGTCTATTCCACATTCTGAAATTCCAGCTTTTCTCACTGGCTGCCGTTTTCCATTTCAGTGTTGGGTGAAAAAAGTGAAACGAAATCCAAATATTTCTTCTCCTTGAACTCTCTCTTGTGCAAGGGGAAGCATGAGAACTGCTGCAGAACCTTCCTGTTACATGATGCAAAGACTCTTCTACAAATGTTTGCAGCAGCCCTCCATTATGCTTGTTTCTTTAGTTCACCCAACATTTGGAGGAGATACACTGAGCAACACTGTCCCCTAGCAAACATGTTCCTTGAAATGGCAAGCAAAATTCACTTGCTCATAAGTAGATCTACTCAAGTAACAAATTGCAAAAATTTCTAAAATGACCAATTTCACTTTAGAAGTATCTCCCCCTCCGAAGCATTTTCCCTCTAAGCAGCGAAACTGACTATTCTAGAAAACTGCTGCTTGTGACAAAGGAATCAGCAGATCTATGTGTATAATTAGCACGACAATTTACTGGATTATCTCTATCTGAATCTAATTTAAAATTGCATGCTAAAGGATATTTAAGCTTCTAATGTTGAGCCTGATTAACACTGCTGTTTCATACAGAAGGCCAACTAACTGATAAATGATTCAGATTCCAGAGTAACAATTATTTCTTTATATTCTTAGTACACAAGATAACAGACATCAAGATATAAAAAGTATCAAGTTTATGATTTCTGTTTGTACATATTAGGACTTGAAGATGTGCAAAATATCTGTTTGGCTGCATCCTGCTTGGCATTTTTCATGCAATCACCCACTGATATTCACCCTAAGGGGCATGGTTCACACTAGGCCTACAGAAGCTGTGACCTGCCAAGCCTTAGTATGTGATGGATGGACTACATTTGTCTTGGTGAGTCACAAATTCTGCAGCCATCTTGTAATCTTTTACTGTTTACACACCACTCCCCCCCCCAATCAAAGGCTTGCACCTATTTAAAAGAGTGCATGCTTCTGAATGATTGCTCTGGACTCCATCTTTATCACTGAGTGCTCACTGGAAGGACAGATCCTGAAGCTGAGGCTCCAGTACTTTGGCCACCTCATGGGAAGAGAAGACTCCCTGGAAAAGACCCTGATGTTGGGAAAGATTGAGGGCACAAGGAGAAGGGGATGACAGGGGACGAGATGGTTGGACAGTGTTCTCGAAGCTACCAGCATGAGTCTGACCAAACTGTGGGAGGCAGTGGAAGACAGGAGTGCCTGGCCTGCTCTGGTCCATGGGGTCATGAAGAGTCGGACATGACTAAACGACTAAACAACAACAGACTAGTCCTAGAGAGCTTGTTAATTTTATCTGCTCATTCATTTTAAACTGGCCTCTTTAAAATTCAATCACAAACTCCAACAAATTTGTTGGGAAGCACTGATGTGACTGATCATATTCAACATTTAATAAGAGAGAAAGGAACAAACAAAAAATAATGAGTCTGTGCTTGTCCAGAAGAGGGAAAGGTGCGCATTAGAACAGGACAAGAAGGACTTGCAGCAAGATGTTGCAGCATGGAGTGTTTCTGCTAAGGATAACAGTCATGCCCTCTCCTACGATACTCCATTGGATTCTTCCCATTCTCCCATAGTTTTCCATTACCTGTCCTACAGTCAGTCAATGAGCATGCCCGATCCTCATGGGCCTCTTTTGGGAGTTCTCCTCCACTTAACTTGAAGTTTTACTTCTAAATGATTTTGTGAGGTTCCCACAATGTTAATGCTACCTTGCAACACAAGGAGAGGCACTCATGGAGATTTGTATTTCCTATTAGTGTACATGAAAAAAAAATACAATAAGAGTGCTGGACTAAAAACACCTATTGGGCAATTCCCTTAATTATTTTACAATAGAATGCCATAACAGAGCAATTGCATACAGTAAAAAAAGGGAAAAAAAGTATATTATAGAAAGTGCTCGTTTTTCTTTTAATTTTTTAAAAAACAAATCTCAAGAGGTGAAACCTTTTATTTTTAAAAAAGGTTTTAACTAAGCCTAATAAAATCACAAGACAGTGGGAGATGCTGCGGCATGGAGTTTGATGTCCACAGCAGGATACCAAGAAGCGGTGCTGTAAATTCAGTGTGGGACTTCAACGCTGTGCTAAGTGTGGCCTGAATCTCATAGGCTACCCTTTGATGCAAGTGTAGTATATTAACTGGAAAAAGCATTCACTTTTATTTGTCTGTCCTGTCTGCAACAGCAATATCGCCTCATTTAGAGCGGTCCAACACAAAAATGCAAAGAGAAGCAATCTGTTACAAATTAGCACAGCTCCCCTTTCATTTTACTAGCTAGTAATTGGAAGGGGTTAAGAAAGTGTAATTTATCAGATTATATGTGTTTATCTTTTTGTGGGGACAGCATCCCTTTGGTGAATTTTCCTAGGCACCCTGAGGGAATAATCTTTCCTTGATGTCCATTTGATCTGAAAGAAAACAATGACGCCTGTGAAATATGGGAGTATAATTTGTTGAGTTTAAAAAGGACCAGTTTCCCAGACTTCTAAAAAAAATTGTATTAATGGCTTTATTAGAACCTTACCTTTCTTTGGAAATGTTTTTGCTCTCTCGTTTCCAAATGGCCTTAAAGTCGCTGCAGAACTCATACCACACCGTGAAAACGTAGTTTGGCGTGGTCTCCTTCTCGCCAGACTTTGGTTTTATCCCGAAGTATCCCACCAATTCTTCAAAGCTACAGTGTTGGGCAGGGGAGGGGAATATTGTCAGCACATAAACCTAAGGTGGAAGTTCAGTTTCCCTCAGGGCAGATTTCTGACTCAGTAGCCTAGGCTGGCAATTAACATAAATCTGCTGTAATCTGGAAACTGTACCAGCAATGGATCCACCCAGCACTTCTGAATTAAATAATAACAATGGTGCTGTTTTGGTGGGTGTGTACATTAAGCCACAATATGAATAAATATGGGTACGGAGACATTTAAGAAAGTGTCTGATTTTGAAACAACAGTTATTTACCCAAATCCTATTGACTTATGCTCATTACCATGGGTATCTGGAAGCCCCCAAAGTCCTAGATCTGAGGTAGCATACCTATTTTTGTGCCTGGGGCATATCTGGAAATTTAAGGAACTGTTGTGGGCACCACAAAATACTCATTTCATGGAACAAAAACTGGTGATACTCAGTAAAATCTTCCAAGCAACAGGCTAGACTTCTCCTGCTTCCCCTCCCCCCAAATCACAAAAATACAAAAAACCCAAACAAAACGCAGGCCACAGCTCCTGCCTCCAAATAAACAAGCAAGTTCACTTAAAAAAAATAAAAGATTCTGAAGGAGAAAGTGGTGGGCTTCTCCAAGGATGAATACCTGCAGACACCATAGACTAGACTGAGATACTGTACAGCATTCACTTCCGGAACAGATTTGGTTTGCTTAGCTCCTTTCCTCCTCCAATTTTGTTGTCACATTAAGGCATTTATATTTCAGTTGGAATTCGCAGCTGTGCAACTGCTTAATGGTTGCATTTTATGATCTATTTATGACTTATTTTTAATTACATTCTTATGCTGACTCTATTGCTACTGTTAATTGTGTTTTCCATGTTTATTTCTAGGAATTTTGTTTTATTTTTATTATGGTGCCATTTTATCCTGGAAATTTGTTCTATTTTTAAGCAGTCTTTCCAAGTCGCTTGGAATATTTTTTGAGGAAAATGACTAACTGTCTTATATATAAAACAGTTAAATTTCCCTTCTAGGGGACCTAAGTTTAGAACTCTATTCTTACTTCAGAGCCTACGCTGTCCAGACTATGAGATGAGCCTGGCTCTGAAAAACCATGCATTAACTAACTTCACCTTCTGTGGGGCGAAGAAAACTAATTAACCAACTAACAAAAAACCTCAACCCCTTCAGCCTTTTTAAGGGCTCATTCATACTAAGTTTCCTTCACACTTTCTAGGCACAGGTTTGTCTGAGCACTTTTTTTTTTGCGCTGCCGTTTTGCCCACAAAAAACCTGCTCTTTAATGCTCTCATCAATCTGTGAAAAACCCAAATTGCCATTTGCTCCAATTCAGCGTTAAAGAGCAGGTTTTCCTGGGGAAAGTGGCAGATACGAACTAGGAAAGTATGGACCTATGGCTGGAAAACACAGGCAAAAGGTAAGTGTGGATGAGCCCAGAATTACAGCCTATATCTATTAAAAGCAATGTCAACATCATACCAGTTGATACCCAATGAAAGTCTGCAGGTATAATACCCTGAAAATGATTTATTTTCTCAGGATCTTGGTAAACTGACAACAGCAGCAATGAACAACAGGTGTTATTGCAAATACTTTAAGATTTACCTGGTCCATACTAAATGGTGAATTACTCTTGGAATACATTAGAAAGAGTCTTCTACTGTTAAACTTGTTTTGCAACAAACTTGTCTTAGAATATTAAAATGTATATTAATATCTATACACCTGAAATCTGAACATACAAATCAGTGAGGAGAGGAACAGATGTTTCAACGACGACAACAAAAAGCATTTGTTGCATCAGCTGGGATTCGATGTATCAACTGGGCTTTAGTGTAAACAACAATCTGTACCTACACAGCAAATCCCTTTTGAAGCTAATGACAATTGTAGTTAAATGGTATATAAATTGTTAAGCGTGTGGTAAAATTGTTCCTAGACCGCACCACTTCAGATTACAGGTCTGCATTAAAAAAGCAGAAATTCTCCCTTCACAAATGCCAAGATGCTCAGATGAAATGTTCTAAGTTCTGCTGCTATGGGTAAGGAACTGCTCTGTGGAGCTTGCAGTTTGAGTTTGAATTCCTCTCTTGGAGGAAGGAACACAGCTCAGTCACAGGGTGTTACATGCAAAAGGTCCCTAGTACAGCAGAGTGAGGCCCCTGGCTGCAAAACTGGAGGGCTGCTGCCAATGGCTCAGTTTGGAAGGAACGCTGAGTCAAATCATTCCTCACCGTGAATATGCAAGTGTAGTGAACGCCACATGCAAGCATGCAGACTTATGGAGAAATTGCAGCCGCTTTGCTTCTTCAGTTCTGCTGCAGCCACACTACTATGTTCCAAGCCATGACTCAGCAAGCCGAGCTCAGTATGTTGCCTAAACCCAGACTAGTGGTTTGTCTCTTTCCAACAAACTTTGCTCAAAGCAGCAGCAGCAAAACTGGTGGAGGAGCAAAACATTTCCAGTCTCCTGTCTTGGGAGTCTACCCCCTGGTGCATTCATGCTAAACCATAGTTTGCTTTAGTGCTATATGCGAACTATGTGTAGACGTTTGAGCCACGCAGACCAATGACCTCACTTAATCTAAGGCAGCTTCTTATATTACCAAGTCTCTGCTTTTTCTGTGCATGTGATTATTTTAATCAATCATTCAACACCCCTCACCAAAACCTGGAGTCTGCAGTAGAACACTCTAGGAACAGTTTTTACCACATAATGAACTGTTTTGTCTAGAAAGCTTCCATTTCAGACAGCTTGTTCCCTAAAGTCCAAGACAAGCTATATGAAAATGTTGGAAGTATGAGCATGTGTTTAAAAATAAGGACTCTGGTGCATTTGATGATTTTTTCACTTATTCAAATATATTTAAAGATGAAGTAGGACCTTTCATAACGCAACGTGTTAAAGAAGCTGTAATACTCACCACTTCTGCACATTCTCCAAATGGCTCTCCACTGTCTTATGTTCTTCTACAGCTACAAATAAACAACATGTTTATTATTTAAGAAAGCGGAATATGTATCTGCATTTTAAAGTATTTTTTTATATATTTCACATTTCTCGTACTAAGAGCGAGCTATTTCAAGCATTATAGTGTATTCTTGTAGACATTGTAGGGAGTAGTGCTGAAGCTTTCCATCCTGAACATGTGCAAGGATTGTGGAGCCCAGTGCAGTGGGGATAAAAGAAGTATTTCTACAAATATCATGTGGGCTTTAAACTTAATTGGATGTACATGCACAGCTTTCAAGCTGGGTATTACTTGATAGAAAGAAGCTTTCCAGGGTGTCTTTCATCAGAGAACTATTCTTGTTGTGTTGCAAAAGCATCACATTTATAGTGAGGACATGCATAATTGTCCATTTTCCTGCTTTCCGTTTAGCTCTTGCATGCTGAAGCAAACCAAGACAGGTACCTTGTTGCAAGCTCATCATGGCTTCCTAATGTGTGGGTTGAATGCTTGTCTCACACTTGTTTCTATACATGATGTGAACACGAAGGACACGTAAGTATTAAAAAATGTGGCATGGAGTCACCCTTGCATATCTGCTATTGTTCCTAGAATCACAGAATCATAGAGTTGGAAGGTATACCAAAGGATCAAGTCCAACCCCCTGCAATGCAGGAATCTCAACTATCTAACATCTAGAGGATCCATTCATTACAGGCGCTCTCCTCCCTCACCCTTTAAACCACAGATTTCCTTTTATTCAGAACTTTTGGTGTTCTCTGTTAATAAGTATAGGCCCTCAATTTAGGATCTTAGAAGTTTTCCGCATCTTTGGAAACGAAGCCATTTATTTTCCACTGTCAGCACAATGCAGGCTCTTACAAAAAGGGCAAGATTAAAGTTCCCAATGGAATTTCAAGATGCTGCTCTTCTCATGCTAGGAAGGACAAATGTATGAAGACATCACCAGAGATCTTCCCCCAGGAATCAGAGGTAACCTATAAAGATTCATCAGCTCCTGACAAGGGACATAAGCCATCTCTCCAGACAGTCTGGCATCAGACTAAGAGAGAAAGTTGTGCTTTCTGATCCATTCTTGACAAAGACGCATGTTCTGGGAAATCTCTTCTGGAACTCCAACACAACATAGCCTCTGGAGTAGAGAGGCATATATCATGTAATAACTGGATTTCAGTAAGCATTTCTTTTGCACTGAATATGCCATTAATACCACTTATCTAAATAAAGGCCAGCTGGATCTGGTCAATGGCCCATCCGGTCCGGCATCCTGTTCTCACAGTGGTCAACCAGATTCCTGTGGGAAGCAGGGCCTGAGTGCAACAGCACTCTCCCCTTCTTTGGTACCCAGCAACTGGTTTTCAGAAGCATATAGCTTCCGACAGGGGCAGCAGTACATAACCATCACTGTTGGTAGCCACTGATAATCTCATCCACCATGACTTTGTCTAATCCTCTTTCGAAGCCGCTCAATTCCACAGTTTAACTATGTTCTGGCAGTTAAACTATGTGCCAGCTGTCTTGAACCTTCCAATATTCAGTTTCAATGGATGTCCATGTTTGTACTATGTACTATGTTTGTACTATGAAAGACAATGAAAAATGTTTCTCTGTCCACCTTCCTCATACTATGCAAAATTTTATACACCTCTATCATATCTTCTCTCACTCTCCTTTTCTTTAAACTAAAAAAGCCCCAAATGTTGCAAAGGTGCAAGCTACTTCCCAAAGTAGGTTTTCTTTATTTAATGATTGACAATTATGTAGGCGATAGACAAAGTGAAATGAATTTGACCAGATTGTGAATTAATTCAAACCCATTTTTTAAAAAATCACATAGAAAACTTGCTTTATGTGAGGAACTCTGTTCCCATTCATACACAGGACTAGGCTCTAGCTAGACAATTATTGAGTACAAATTCCATAAAAGACAGACATGTTAATTTGCTGTGGCAAAAACTACACAAAGATTGGTGGCACCTTTCAGACTGATGGTGGGCATTTTCACATCTCACTGAAATAAATCTCTGAGCTTCCATTCATTTTAATGGATCTAAATAGCACTTTTTGAAAAGTAAAGTGGGTTAAGGAAGCTCCAACACCAGACCGGAGATCACCTCATCCAAATCAGGCAGGGAGACTATTTGAGCAGTGGGTTGCCTAGCACATTAATGGTATCTCTGTTCTGTCTCATTAGGTGCATACACTCAAAATTAAAAAGGTAAAGGACCCCTGATAGTTAAGTCCAGTTGCGAACGACTCTGGGGTTGCGGCGCTCATCTCACTTTACTGGCCGAGGGAGCCGACATTTGTCTGCAGACAGTTTTTCTGGTTCATGTGGCCAGCATGACTAAGTCGCTTCTGGCGAAACCAGAGCAGCGCACAGAAACGCCGTTTACCTTCCCACCGGAGCAGTACCTATTTATCTACTTGCACTTTGATGTGCTTTCGAACTGCAAGGTGGCAGAAGCTGGGACCATGCAATGGGAACTCACCCTGTTGCGGGGATTTGAACCGCCCACCTTCCGATCGGCAAGCCCTAGGCTCAGTGGTATAATCCACACAAAATTAAGTGATTGTTAAACTGGACATGAAAATAAAAATCACACAAACTACTGCAACTTTACCTCCCTGCCCACCAGAATCACTTAGATTTGCCAGCTGCTGCATCAGGAAACTGAGTGCACAAAATGTGGACCAATTTACAATTCTAGTCCTATCCAGTCAGATCTCCAATATGTGCCAGGTCAGCTTATGTATACAAGGCCAAATTCTGGATGACCAAGTCCTTGACAGGTACTTGCCCGATATGTAGCACGATTAATATTACAACCCCCCCCCCCCCCGAATCATGAAACTGATCCTTCCTGGTTACAGTGGTACCTCTGGTTACGTATTTAATTCGCTCTGGAGGTCCGTTCTTAACCTGAAACTGTTCTTAACCTGAAACACCACTTTGGCTAATGGGGCCTCCTGCTGCTGCCGTGCCGCCGGAGCACGATTTCTGTTTTCATCCTGAAGCAAAGTTCTTAACCCGAGGTACTATTTCTGGGTTAGCAGAGTCTGTAACCTGATGCGTCTGTAACCTGAAGCGTATGTAACCCGAGGTACCACTGTATTTGATTATTTTAAAACTCTCTGTGTTAATTGCTTATGATCAATTAATGAAATGTCTATTTTTGTTCCCAAGTCCCGTTCCTCCCAGCATGGGGGAATTACACTGGTGTGGCCCAGCTGTACCAGGAATTGGCTGGCTAAATCAGAGAACTGCTCAATCCTAACTTGCTCATCCTTGCTCATCTTGGGTTTGGATTGCTCCCTTAAGATACAGAAGAGAGCTGTGGCAGTATACAAATTTAATTAATTAACAACAACAACATTTTTAAGGGGCAGTGTTTAACAAATCTTAAAAATGCCAGGTTTCATATGCGCAATACTGTAACCTAACCTGTTTTCAAACCAGTGTTGCTTTGATGTTTAAGAAGTGTATATATGTAAGTATAGTGTATACATATTTGTGCATGTGGGTGTGCAAAGGGTAAGATACGACTCATCCCTAAACTGGAGGGATTTTGGAAGTCTTAACATTTTTCAAGCCCACGGTACATGAAATCTTGAGTATTCACATGCAAAAACACTGATTTATTTATGCATTTGGCCCACAGAACAAATTCAACTGTTTATTATCAGAAGTAACACAAGGAAACTAAGAAAATATGCTCTGTTTAAAATAGGATAATGTTGCCTATATATTTGTCAAAATAATGTTGAAGTTTAGTTTACTAGGTATTATGGCAGTGAGGCCAGCTAAGCCAGATATTATATATTCATTTTTCTTTGGTATCTTTCAATATAAACGACAATCTTCTCCCCCTAGAAATTTGCTTTTGAAAGACAGATTGTTTTACTTAAAGAAAACCTCTGCTTAGAAGATGAAAGATGATATTTTAAATTTTGTTTTTAATTAATATACTCTTTAGCAACACTTCACTAAAATATACTGGTGCTAACAGAATACCCTGCACGCCTCTAAATTTAGATTATGCTGAAAGTAATGTTTTTCTAACTGGAAACTGCAAAAATCTAATTTTGCAAAAATATTCCCATGCAAGTAGGTTAAAATGACGTTAATCTATCATTCCTTTTCCAGCTGGGATTACAGATAATAACTTTTAAAACACGTTCTTATTAAACATAACAGAAATGTATGCTAGTATTACAAACAGAATGTCATTGAGTCATACTTCTGAGATTGCTAAGCATACCCAAACAGTTTAAAAAACTTGAAAATTAGTTTTAATCCCCTTTAAACTCAGTAAATTTAAACTAATCTATTCTGCAGGCAGATTTCACATATAAAATCTTCTAGCAAGTATTAGAGAAAAAACATAAAGATCAGCACATTCTTAGTACGGGGTAATATGTTCAAAATTATGATAAATGATGGTCCATAAGAATAGGAAACAGGTCTTCTCTAAAACATGAGACTGTTATAAATACCCAGCTAACAAGTAAATTGGTTTATATATCCAGCCTGATTTGTAAAGAATGGGTCATTGTATGTGTGTGTGAGTGTGTGTGTGAGAAAGAGAGAGAGAGAATGCATAGGGGCAGAATGAAAATAATTTTAGGTAAAAACATATGAAAGTGAAGGCTTGAAATGTTTTAGAAGAGAAAAACCACAGCATTACCTCCTCCTGTGGGATGCTAACAATGATTTATGAAGCTGAGGTTATTTCTTCACATTGAGCTTTGTAAAGATTGGTTTCACATGATCAGGTAAAAATATAGGCATGCAAGATGTGCAGCCGACTCACAGATCAGAACATATGCAAAACTATGTTTTCCTAAAACAGTTAAAAGGTGGAAAGGATATAAAAAAGCAAGGGCTTTCATTTTCATTTATTTTCCCTCCCTCATTAGGACATTCTCCTTTTATGAAGTTGAGCCACTTCTGGTGGTCAGGAGCAGAGGCTCATTGTAAATGCACAGCAGGACAGTGGCAAAGCAGAGATTAATTCTTCATAGATTTATATAGACTTTTTCCCACTGTTAATTGCTTTGTACCATTTCAAAGGTGCTTATGTTGCCTTTTTTATTGTTGGTTACTGACTTTATTCTGGCATATGGTGGTTGGCGCCAAGTCAGAAAATGAGCATTTTATACCAGAATGAAAATTGGATATTTGACAGTTTCTAAAAGAGAGCATGGAGCAAAGAAGTTGTGCGACAAGATTTATAGCATATTTTATATGGAGCACATCTGTTTCTTTGCTCATTTAAATGTATATTTCAATCACAGTGAATAGATTAAAGGCACAAATGGATATGTGTGTGAGTGTGCGTTAGGAAAAATAAAGAACTGCAGTGCTCAGTTTTTTTATCCAAGTGTTGCTTGGAAGAAAGTGAAAATTTCAATAGCTTTTTTGCTTAGAGAGTCAGAAAGCAAGATCTGAGAATATTCAATGTTAGAAATGGTTTCGGTGGCTTTAATATCCATAAAGGTGCTGGCCAGATTGTGAATTGCAGCTTAATATACAAAACCAGGCCACAAGCAAATGATCCTGCATAATGTTAAAAATGAAATGAACATGTGAGTCTATTTCTATTTTTTTCCTTCAGAATTTACACTTTTAAAGCTGCGTGCATTGATGCTGAACTAGAGAAAGGGCTTGGTTAGACCAGGGGTCAAAACTGTGCTGAACAGGGTTGCTGTTTTTTAGTTCAGAATATAGCCATGTCTGAAACATCATAACTAGATTGAAACTACCTGCCCAAAGAGTTAAATGAATTATGTAAGCCTCTTTACACTTGTTTCTCCCAGTAGGACTTTCTTAGACATCTCATTTCACACTTTGGCCAACAATATAACCAAATGCAAATAAGGTACTGACAGTATGTCCATGTTTAACTTGTATGGAATTCATAATTGGTAGTAAAATCAAGTAATATTTACTATGTGTGCACAATGGATCTGTGTATTCCCTCAATAACAAGACAAATTGGGGTGATTGAGGGCACACCCTCATGTTCCCAAGTCAGAGCATACCATTAACAAGGCATGTCGAAGTGGATCAGAAGACGTCTACATGATTTCCACGTCTAGGAAAGTCATTGGAAGACTCTAGGCCAAACCAGGCCACTGAGGGTAAAGGTAAAGGGACCCCTGACCATTAGGCCCAGTCATGGCCAACTCTGGGGTTGCGGCACTCATCTCGCTTTATTGGCCGAGGGAGCCGGCGTACAGCTTCCGTGTCATGTGGCCAGCATGACTAAGCCGCTTCTGGCGAACCAGAGCAGTGCACAGAAATGCCATTTACCTTCCCGCCGGAGAGGCACCTATTTATCTACTTGCACTTTGACGTGCTTTTGAACTGTTAGGTGGGCTGGAGCTGGGGCCTAGCAACGGGAGCTCACCCCGTCACAGGGATTCGAACCGCGACCTTCTGATCGGCAAGTCCTAGGCTCTGTGGTTTAACCCACAGCGCCACCCATGTCCCGCCACTGAGGGTACTACTTGTCTAATGAAATTGTCATCCTAGAGACAAAACAGGGGTGTTGAGGGAGAAATGTCTATAGAAATTGGATTTGGCAATTTAGTGACCTTGAAGAGATAGGGACAACCTTGGCTCTCCACACCCCCTGACTCTATTCTCAAACAGTTTTCTAGTGAAAGCTGGTTGCTGACTAAGGCCTCGGGATCTCATTTACCTTTTCTGTATCTTCATGAAGAATGTAGGCTGAATATTCACGAAGGATTTATATCCAGTCACCTGATCCCTGCTCACAAACCAGCCTTCCTAATCTGGACTAACAAATGCACTCATGGACATATGATGGTGACGTAGCAGACTAAATGGTGCTTGGGCTGAAAGAAGGCAGATCGCCACATATTCAAAAATCATGTATAGGAGTCATTGCAGGGATATTAGGACACAGGGCAATTGTTAGACCAGTGTGAAATAGTCATTCCTTCCCACTAAACAATACTCTTAGGCATTACTTCAGAATTTTAAACATGGAAAATCTGAAAATGAGTTTGTATAAGACTACTGCATTTAAAATGAATAACCACATCAATGAATAAGGGCTATAAAGAAGTTAATCCATTATGGCTTGAATGCTATACATCTGTGTCTATGGACATGAATAATTCTGATGTGGTCTGGGATAACTTCTATTATCAAAATAATAGTTACTTCCTGGTTGATAAGGACAGCAACTGTCAAACCAGGTGGTTTAAATGAGTTAACCTGTACTAATTTGATCCCTTTATGTACAACGTAACTTTGAAGAAGTAACTGTAATGGTGTTAGGACAGCTTTCTTTTCATTAGATTGCAAAATTTCAATTAACAGTAGCGTTTGCTACTTCACAAGGTGAGGTCCATTTCATATCCAGATTTGTGTACACTGAGTCTCTTTCTACAACTGCACACAACAATTACATGGGCAAATAAACATTCCTGTTGAAAAGAGAATCTCAGTATTATCTCCTCGTAAGATTCAGTTTTGCTGTTGAGAGCAGACAGTCCTATCCTATCCCTGGCACTACTAAAATTTTTCCAGTCGCCTGCAGCTGTTGCAATTCATGGCCATGGAAAGAAAGGGGAAACAGGCCTGAGCATGAGGCAATGAAAATCAGGATCACAATAAATGTTTAGCAACAAATGGAATTTGAAAAACATGGAAATTATGGTTATTCAAACACTGTTTCACTAAAAACATATGCCATAGACGGAAAAATTGATGAACTGTGAAGCATATTTCTGATTATTTTAAATTACTATTCCATTACGGTTTTACCACTAATTAAAAATATCCACTAATTAAAAATAGTAATGTGGCATATCATGCTTTGGCTATCAACCATCCAGGAGTTTCTTCCCAGATCAGTCCTTTATGAGTAAGAGCAGCTGGCCTCACATATGCTAACATGTTCTGCCTCTTCTGTAACAAAGAATAGAAAGCCATTTTGTTTTCCCTAACATGGAGGTTATGTGTGAATGTTATGTATGCAACAGCAGACCAAACGTACAAAGAATAGGTGAGTAAGTAGAAGGAATGCTTAAAGAAAAGTACCATTAGACTATTATGGGATACTTCATATAGGGCTGGGGCAGGGGAGAGTTAAGAATTATTTTCCTTACTCAGGTTGTCAAAAGTAATAGTTGATTTTTCCAGTAATTATCGTTTCTCAACCTTTATAGAGATGATTTTTTTAAAACGTACTTTTGCTCTTAAAAAAAAATACCTGCACACCAGCAGATCCAACAAAATAGCAAGATTTGCTGCCTCATGCACAGCCTGTGCAAATGAAAACACTTCCAATCCCTTAACAATAACTAAAGTACTGGGAATAGGTGGTCTGCATAAGCTTTTACTAGGTAAGATATTTAGCCTTAAATATCTTACCTAGTAAAGGTAAGGTATCCTGCTCGCAGGCACTTAAACAACAATCAGTAAAGCTGTAAACTCCTGCACTAGTGGAAGGGAACACACAGCCTTTAAGGGAGGCGTGACCAACATGGTGCTCTCCAGATCCTGCTGGACTACAGTTCCCATAATCCCTAACCACTGGTCTGGTTGACTGGGGCAAATGGGAGCTGGAATCCCACAGCCTCTGGAAGGTACATTTGCTACTTTTGCTTCAAAAACTGGAGGTGCAGAGCTGAAAACTTTGAATACTTGTTTTAAGTCTAGCAACGATCAACACTATGCTATTCCACTGAGCTGAGCTGAAATTCTGAGAAACAATTTTAAGATGATAAATGTAGTGTGGTCCATTTCTAGTCACAGGCTAGTAATACCCGGAAGCACGTTTCTATTGCATAAGTGAATAATTTGAGGGGGTTCATCATTTTCCAACTTCATCATTGTCAAAATCAAGAGAACCATGATTCTCTTACGCTTCCTGGGGCGACAAACACGACAACATCCATGCAATTAACAATTGCATGAATGGTTGTAAAGAGCGGGTGCAAGGGCCCCAATCCAGATCAGGACAAGAGAGTGGGGCACTCTCTATTTATTCGTACCCCATTCCTATGGCCCCCAAACCTGCTATTTCCTCTAAAGTGGTGTAACATCTACTTTGCCCCTAGGCTCCTGAATAATTTCAGCATGACAGTCCCTTTTAAGCAAACCTTGCATATCACAGAATACATTGTGGGGAGACAAGTTTATCTGTAGAAAAAGGCTGGGAAATTATTAACAACTGGAGGTAGGTTTTTCCCATATGCTTTTTTTGATTATTTAGGGTTGCTTAATTTGAACAGAAGGCTGGCTCAGAGTTTAGTAGAAGGCAATATATATCAAAGTGTGCGAGACTGCTGGTGTTAATGTGCACATATACACAGCGCTTTCTCAAGCTCACTTACTGCTGGAGCCATAAATATAAACTGCTAATTAAATGAGATGAAAAGACCACCAGAACAGACATACCTGTGACTGAAACAGTCCTACTGTGGAGGCCTTCCCTTGCAGGAACCCTGCTAAGTTTATGGGGGAAGCTTAATATGTGTATTACATTTTCTAGAAACGTATCATTAGTGAGGGGCAGGAACCTATGATGAGATGTTTATAGTCTAGGGTTGTAACCCACTGCACATTTACACGGGAGTAGACCTTACTCAATACAGAGTGCAATATACTTTGTTTTGAATTTGGAAAGGTTATAAAGCTAAAGTTTCAGGTCTCTTTCACAGCCATGCTTGTGGAAGAAAAATGAAATTGTAAGACTAGCCACTCACATAATCAAACTGTGCCACCATGCATGTGATTTCTCAGGCATTTGGCAGTAAATTGCTGAAGACTTTTTTTGGAGATACTGCCCGCTTGGGAATATCAATTTCCTTGAATAGGCACCGCAAGTTACAATTAGCTCTGCTTTCCCTTATAAGAGTCTCGTGGAACTGCTGTGACAATAGGAGATCTGTGTTCCTAATTGTAGTTTGTGATACTCAAAAGTGCAGTCCAGAGAGAAGGCGCATGCATTAATGCTATTGATTTAAATAGAAACAAAATTTACTTTTTATGGAAGAAGGGGCATCAAATGATAAATGAGGTACAAGGTGACTCAAGTGTAAGGTAATACACACTGGGGCAGAAGAATCACAGGGAAACTGATGGAGGTCTTAACCGGCAGTGACTAACAAGGAAAGAGATCCTGGGGTAACCGATTTAAAATCCTTGATGTGCAGCAGCAGTGCCAAAATGCAAAATTCATACTAGGGTTACTAGGAAACATATCAACACTAAAGCTGCCAGTTATGTAAACCTCTTAAACAGATCTATGGTGCCTATGGTGCCTTTGGGATACTGTGTACAGTGCTGGTTGCCATGTCTTTAAAAAAGAATAAGTTATCACAGACCTGAAAAGGGAGCAAAACGTTGTGGAGAAAGCTGACAGAGAGGACTTGTTGTCTGCTCAACAATAGAAATTGATAGGCAGTAGATTTAGGCTAGCTATGGGAAAATACTCCACAAAATAAATGTATGGAATTTGCTGCCACATTATGTGGCACAAAACAGCACTGGCTAGGGACACTAGCAGAGTTCTTCTGAGGAAGGTTTTGAAATGAACTTCATTGGCTCACAGAGGCCCACCTGAAATGAGAGGTGAGTTTTTATAGCTCCTAGATTCTTTTCCTGCTTGGATTTAACTCTGAGCTGGAGAACAACTGCTGGCTTACTGAGCTGATAACTTTGTCAGAATAGACACCATTTTGGCCACCAAAGTCCACAGAAGCTTCTCAAAATGGGCCACAAGCTGCAACAGAGTTAGATTGCTGTATTATATTTCAAGCACTGAATTTAAGAGGTGTAGGGGCAAAATATTAATGATGTTGGGAGGAAAGCCGCTCCCTGTGAAGGACCGAGGAGGAGCGGCCTTCTTCCTACCCTTGGGTCTGTCCCCAGTCGGACTGGCACCAGGGAACATATCCCACGAGTCTGAAACAGTGGTCTGTTTTTGAGCACTATTCAAAGTCCTGTGTTTACCTTTACAGTCCTTTACAACTTAGTCTCTGAGGGATCATTTTCTCCCACATGTTTCTGCCCATGTGTTAAGATCTGTATTGAAGACATTTCTTCATGTGCCCCCATCACCTGCAGTAAGCCGAGTGGCAACCAATAGGACTTTTTAGCTGTGGCACTTTTTCTCTACAACATTTTCTTCCACCTTCTCATGTATTTTAGCACCAGGTAAAAACCATTTTATTTCCCATGGCTTCTTAAACACTGGCTAATTTTGATTTTAATCTGCTCCATGAAGCGTGTTTTGTTATCATCTTGTCAGCTTTGTTTCACTGTTTCTTGTTTTAATATTTTTTATGGGTTGTAAACCATTCTGAAGCAATGGTTAAAATCAAAACCAGTCAATGAATTAATCTTACACAAAATATGAGAGATTAAAATGTTAGTAGAGATTCGCACAGAAGAATCTTGCTCGGTAGTCTGCTTCATCAATTTGGCTCCATGACTGACAAAGCCCTAACACATGCCCACACGGTTTCAGCTTTCAGAGTCAGCTCAACATTAGGCAGAATGTGGAGGCTACCCCAGGCAGCAGATCACAGAGCACAATGAGTGGCAGCAAGGTGTTGGAAGACTGTGAGTGGTATGTGGCCTAACCTGTTGCTCCTAAGCTTTTGGTTTTATATGCTGAGCTCTTATTTTATTGTTCCACATTATGAGATCACACTATGGCTGAGACTAATAAGAATTGTAGTTTAAATCATCTGGAGGGTACCATGTTGGCAAAGCCTTTTCTGAGTTATGTAGTGTCTTTGTCCTTTGCAGGTAAAGTAAAATTATGGAAGCTAAAAGACCATCTGGAAAATTGCTACAGTACCATTTGAAAAGGTCTCCCTTCCCCATCTGGATGAAGAGATGGGCACCAACATTCGGTGCAGTCTGAACCATTATTAAGAAGAGAACCCTCATATGGCTGTATAAAGTATGAGAACACATATAAACAAACATTTTTTGGAAAGCACATACCTTCCAGGAAAAAAGCTTCCATTTTATCCTTAAAGGGCTGGAGATGTTCTTCTGGTGAGTCTCTGAAAACCACTTTCATCTGTTTTTCACAAACTGCAACGACAAGTTCAGTGTTACCTTTTAAGAAAACTTTTTTTTTATTAAAAACAAAACAAAACTTTTTAACCAACTAAAATAACATTCAAGTATTCTCAAACATTCAAAAAAACCAATGGCTATTTCATACCGTGCCTTTTCCAGTAAAAACAAACAAGAGCATGAATGCAAGAACTGTCTCCTATCAGAACATTAGAAATATTATTTGAATTCTTTAAGAAAAAATGGTTTTAAAGATAGTGATTCTGCTGATCCACATTGGCTGCATTCTTAGTCATTAAAATATCTGATTTTTAAAAATGCCATTCTCAACAGGGAATATCTTAGATTATGGTTAGCTTCAAAATCACAGTTTTCTGTGAAACAGGATTCGTTGTGTATTAACCACCCCCAAATTAGCCCTCATCACCTATATTAAAGTACAGCACCAAAAGACACTAAAAAACTCAACAATGTGCCTTATTTTAGAGGTGTCTACGTGATTCAATGAATAGTTTAGTAAAACAACCCAGATGGCTCAAGCTTTATACTAAGAAGGCATTTTGAAACATTTGGGAGTTATGATTATATTGCTTCTGTGATTACTGAGATCCTGGCTGCAATCCTACACTCACTCACTTAGCCCCAATGAACTCAGTGGTGCTTACTTCTGAGTAAACATCTAAGGAGCAGAGTGCTTCCCCCCCCCCCAGATGATTTACAAACAGAGAAGTAAGCAAGGTCCCTTCCTTATGTAATTTACAGTTTCACATCTTGGTCCATAGTCATATTTTTGGAAATGAGGCCAGTTGACTTACACTGATATCATTTCTATATGTTCTATATGTTCCTAGGGTTAAACACTAGTCTAATACACACATCTGAAGAAAAAACAGCAGATTAATTGTTTCGCACTTTGTAATAATTGCATTATCTTAACTTCAGTGAAATTATATGTGAAGAGTGGCAATTAAGGGAGATATGGTGTGGGGATTTAAAGAAAAACAATTATATAAGAAGGAAAATGTTATAGCCAATAGCGATATAAATGATTTGTAAATGAGGTGATGATGTATCAATGCTTATTTGTATGTAATGAGAATACCTCCATACAACATTGTAAATTCTCTTGCAGAAGTATATGCTAAAAAGACATTGAAGACATGCATAGAAGTTACTAGTTTCTTGTGAGTCAGTGATAATCCGGTTAATATTTATTTTACTTAGTTCTAATAAATGGAAAGAGTACCTAGATAAATGGCAGATAGGCACTTATCACTGGTTATATAGGTAGTAATGTGAGAAAAGAACTGAAAGGGAGTGATAAATGCCTGGATAAGAGCTTTAAATATGTGTAACTTAATATATTTTTCAGAGTTATGTGATTTTCAGGTAACAACTCCCCATACTCATTACTACCTATAATTACCTAAGGGAATGGCACAGTTACAATCTGTGCAGCTACTTTTGAAAATGGAGGGGATTAGGTGGAGTTTTGTAAACCAGGAGATCTAATAACACCCACTCATGGGATGTTCAAGTCATATTTTTTGACAGCTTTTTTTTTTTTTTAATGCTATTCCATGTACTCTGCATAGTGGCTGTAAGTTATTATATAATGGGGAAAGCAGTGCAATTATTTAGTAATAATTTGAGGCGGACTTGCTTTTATTGCTTTGGCTCGCATCAACCCAAAAAGGATTTCTTCTACTCTAGCAAATTTTAACTTCATGTAGAGTGTCAGGTACATGCACTGAAGGGAAAGATATACAAATATTAAGTGATATCCTGTGTTTTCTCAAATTGGCAACAAGCAATGGGGCAGAGGACCCTTACTCTTTGTGCCAAACCTATTCCCTGTGCCACCACGGCAGCTTGGCATGTAGGGAAAGCTACTGGCCTTATCTCAGATGCACTGCAGTTGCCACAGCTGAAGACAGTACATACGTTTCCTCTTTTCTGATGAAGCATAAGTGGACATCCTATCTATGAAGTATGTATGAAGTGACAGAGGCATGCATGAAGATAGGGTGGCGCGCTTATGCATTGCTGGGGCGGGGTGAAGAACTACATCAGTGGGAAAGGTTCAGAAAACAAAAGAGGGCACACAATTGCACAATATCTACATATGCTAACTTTTATTTTTCTATCAGATATAAATACATCAGCATAGTTATTTAATTTAAGTAGAATTATAGTACATAGGACCCTTGAGAAGATTGTGAATTCTGTATCTGCTCAAGCTGCTGATTTAGGTGATAATTGTTGATGGGCAATGTTAAGATTCCTATTTTGCCTTATGGTTCTTTATCATTAGACCAGACTTGGACCAAACAGCCCTTCAAATAGATGACAACAAGATGTCCCCTGTAAAGCGGGACACAAGGCCACCTATTTATGGGAGTTAGGCAGAGAAGTAGTTTTGGGAGAAGAAAGAGGATCACAAGGATCTTAACAAACATAAAGTTTCAAACAAATCCATGACATATCACCGTGTTTTTACAAGCTGGTGCAGAAGAACTCCAATCAGAGCATGCAATATATGTGGACCACCAGGAACATTTAGTGAAAACCTCCCAACCAACGAAGACTAAAATAGCTCTTTTTGGAAAAAAACACAACACTTCCCCTACAAAACACCCCCCTTCAGTATTATGTAAAATTGATCTTTCTGCCACTTAGTGTTGCAGAAAAGGCATTCCAAGTGTAAATTTGGTATCCTTAAAAATGGAATATAATTCATTTTAAAATAAACAATTAAAGAAGAATATAAACAGTAGGGCCTGTGCTTGTCCCAAAACACTTCACAGTGCTATTTTCTTAACTGCTGACTTGGCAGCCATCAATGCTTACAACAGAGCATGATAAAATGGGAGGAAAAAAGAATGCAGCTTCTTGAAGGATATATTTGAAGAGAGAAAAGCTTCTCACCTTTCAGTCTTACCCCAGAACTTAAAAATTGAAAAACTAATGCCGCAACCTACAAATCAAAGTGTCCAAGTAAACTAAAGACAACTAAGGTAAAGGTAAAGGATCCCAGTTAAGTCCAGTCAAAGGCGACTATGGGGTTGCGGAGCTCATCTCGCTTTCAGGCCGAGGGAGCTGACATTTGTCCATAGACAGCTTTCCGGGTCATGTGGCCAGCATGACTAAACCGCTTCTGGCACAAAGGGACACTGTGACGGAAACCAGAGCGCACAGAAAAGCTGTTTACCTTCCCGCTGCAGTGGTACCTATTTATCTAATTGCACTTGTATGCTTTCAAACTGCTAGGTTGGCAGAAGCTTGGACAGAGCAACAGGAGCTCACCCTGTCCTGTGGATTCGAACTGCCGACCTTCTGATCGGCAAATTAAATGTTCATATATCAAATTTGACTATGAAATTCATTGATGTGGGTTTTAAAGCTTACATGACTTTTGCAAAGAACCTGATTCCATTCATATTTACAGTGGTACCTCGGGTTACAAAAATTTGGGTTACAAACACTTCAGGTTACAGACTCCGTTAACCTGGAAATAGTATCTCGGGTTAAGAACTTTACCTCAGGATGAGAACAGATATGCATGGTGGCGGCAGCGGGAGGCCCCATTAGCTAAAGTGGTACCTCAGGCTAAGAACGGTTTCAGGTTGAGAGCGGACCTCCGGAACGAATTAAGTTCATAACCAGAGGTACCACTGTACTCAGAAATAATTGCCAATGACTTCAAAAGTATCTAATGATACTTTTCTATATTTTTGTGTGGGATTCACTACAGAATGCACTGCATATTTTTATTCGCTAGTTGAAAATATTAATGGAAGCAAACATATGTATATCAATATGGAATATTTAAAGAACTGACAGTCTTAATTTCATGGAGACTTGCTAAGTAGCAACATGGCATAAGATCAGGCAAGGAAATCCTTGAGCAAGTTCTGTTCTTTACAGTCTGGGAGCAGCAGAATCCATCAGTGATGGAGAAAATGTCCAAAGCATGCAGCCCAGTTCAAGATGGAAAGGCAGGCAGTATCTCCCCAGACAAGTAACTTGCCCCTTCCCTTCACTGCTAGATCCCTACTGTTATTTCAAGGAAGATAATTTTATTTACTTGAATGGAAATCAAAACTAAATCTCATACTGGAAAAGAAAGCTGCAATACTAAACATGCTTACTTGAAAGGTAACCTTATAAAATAAATATAGTTTATTTTAGAATATATTGGTTCAGGGTAGAAGCATGTCATGGACTGGCTGGATGGAGAGGAGTGGTGGTGGGAGGACTAGCTGGGGAACTCCCAAGGGAAGAAGGCTCAGAGCTGGGGATTGTTGGTTGGATGATGATGAGCGGTCAGAGGGAGAAGAGGAAGTGGGAGGTGGTGTCAGAAACTGAAGAGGTGACAAGGTTTTATAAGCAGGAAGAGGCTGTGGCAGAGAGCAGTCCAGAATCAGAGGCAGAAGTGGAGGCTGGAGGAGTGGTCCCCAAAGGCCGAGATTGGCAGGCAAGAAGCCAGGGGGTCTCCTTCTCCTGCTGCGACCAGGTCCCCTCCCTG
The DNA here is from genome assembly GCF_964106645.2 of Podarcis pityusensis. Taxonomy (NCBI): domain Eukaryota; kingdom Metazoa; phylum Chordata; class Lepidosauria; order Squamata; family Lacertidae; genus Podarcis; species Podarcis pityusensis. Next base: position 40,999,182 of record NC_138028.1, read on the forward strand.
TAGGTCTTCTAGGACCAGACAAGGTATGAAGAGGTCAGAGCAGAGACAGATGCGTCAATGGGGTCTCAGACTGCTTGGGAAGGACCTGGGGGAGAGGAGGCTTAGACAATTGTGTGAAGGCAGGGACCTTTGGTCTTCACAACTATCTCACTGTAAGGAGTTGCTGTGTTCACTAGGCCTGGCCCTCCTGAGCTGTTCGTTTCTTTGAATAAAGACTTAAAATCACTGACGCTGTATGAGTTATTACTGACCTGCTCCTAGCACCTGCCCCTGACAAAGCATTAATGTGAAATGTATCATATTTTTTTAATTTCAGAAATGTAAGTCTTGGTGCAAAGCTCTCTTCCTCATATCAAAATGCTTTAAAACGAGGAAGTCGGGCAGAGATGTCTTACCTTCCTTGCTGCGGGTGTTGGTCAAATCACAGCAGCTAAAGAAGGGGACTGGAATAACGCTGTCATTGACGAAGGGAAAGAAGCATGCATGTTCAATGTAAAGGTGCATACTTATATTTATCCTAGTCAGTTTTATTGAGAAGTGGGGTGACTGTTTTGTTTAAACTGAAGATAAGGAAGGTTCTAAAGGAGACTGGATTCTTTTAAAAAAAACCCTGAATACAGGCATGAAATGACTTCCTCAATGGACTCTTAGAGAGGTCTGGAAGGAACTGTTTCTGCTAATGACTCTTCATGCTCCTTTCCAGTCTTCTCCCTTGATAATGAAACGTACTGTAGTAAACAGTCGTTCCTCATCCTGTGCCACACTGGAATGATGGCTAAGGAATTATGGCTAAGGGCAGATCTGAGGATTAAGAATCCAACTTGAAAATGCAACACTTTTTCTCTGGAGAGGTTCAAATGACTTTAGCTGGACGATGCTGTAGCAAAGAGTAGCAGCCAAGAGGCCTGGAGAGTTAAAGAAAGAGACAGTGGTGTAAATGGGACACTGAAATTGAATCTTGTTTCATGAGGTTGGTTGCTACACTAGTGTGGATCTCTGGTTCACGAAGGATATCCTTCCTGAATACTGGCCTGTGTATATAATAAAGAAAATACGACTAGCTGTCAAATAGGGGTGCTTCAAAGTTCACTCAACAAACCATGGCCCAAAGAACCTTGAGGTGGGCATGAAAACTGTAGTGAATCAAACTGAATTCCCTTTGTAGTGGACTGCAATATTCAAATAGTGCATTACAAGAACAGAGCCCTTTAGCAGGCCTTAGCATATGGGGCAAACTCTCTCCCCTTCCTTCTCTAATGTGCACCCTTTCTTCTCTGTCCTGTGCTCCAGCACAGTTTGCCCATTAAGAAGTTTGCCTGAAGACCTTGTACCAATAGCTGCAGCTGTCTCAGCACAGAACACAGGATTAGTTACAGTAGAAAGAGGTGTTCCCTTGGACTGACACAATCTGGAGCTAGGATTCCACCAAATTCTTTTGGCAGAGCTACATGGAACCTGAAAGGCCTTTAGACAGGACCGACTGATTCTCATACATTTGGCATTACCAAATGTTTAGTAGTCAGAACAGCAGCTTTGCAGTTCAACATATAAAAGTGATGGGGTTTCTTAAGCGAGAGCCCGTTCCAATTTAGTATCAAATACAACTAGTTAGCATCACGTGCAAGCAGCTTTATGTAATCATTTGCCGCAGTACATTTTTAAATAGATTTTCTGGATGCCTGCTGTGTGTCGGCTGCATCAACCTTAAAACGAGTATTAAAATTATCTATACTGCAAAATGTGTATGGAATGTAATGAGAGGCATTCCTTAAAATTCCTCAACTTGCGTACTGTTAGATGTATATTGTGGTTCCCACGGCAAAGCTTAGAAATCATTAGCAAAATGTTCAAACATAGCTTGAGCTGCTGATTAGCAGTTTGCCACTCTCTACGGATTTAATGGGGTATTTGGCTCAACCTAGGGGGAAAAATCCTGAAACAAACTAAAATATTTACAAAGCTGAGTGTCTCTCGCTTAATGCCTGTTGGGCAAATCGTCTTTTAAAACTCCACAGACACTTGTAAATCTGTCCAAAGAATCATTACATATAAACAAACCTTCATGTAAGGGGTACTGCAGTGTCAATCAGGAGGGAGTTGGTATTTCTAAGTGTCATTTTAAAAGTAAATGTAAAACTAGAAATAGTTCAGTGTTGATAAGAGTGAATTGCTGAACAAATACTAGGACCTACCAGTAGCGCTTATGGGAATCATCCTGACAGTGAACCCAAGTATTTAACAGCATGGACCCCTGTAAACCTGTCACTGATACTATCCTTCATGAATTACACACCAGTGAAAGTTTCTAACAGCCACTACTGTTTGTGTATCTCCTAATGTCTGCTCAGAGCCTGACAGTTAATACCATCACAGGATTGTTAAAGACATGCTTATTTCATAGTCCATTTGAAACCATGTGCCTCCTGGACAGAAGCTTTATAATTGGGACATTAAACTCAGGGCATAAATTATTTTTCTAAGGAAATAATACTGCAAAGATTGGTATTATTTGTTATTAGCTGCTAGGTTTGTATTATTTTATATGATTTTAACACACATAGTTTGTAATTTTTTTGCTGTTTATAACAATTATTTTTGTAAAAGTGACTTTATAAAAAATACAATTATTTCAAACTGAAAGTAACACACACACACCGAGAGTTATGAAACAACAGAATTGAGCTCAGAAACTGACTACATATCTTTTGCTTCTACTTCATCCGCAATTAATTCCTAGGTACCAAATATGTCTATAGCAAACAGTTTTTTATGTGATTAGTGCCATTACAGTCGTACCTCAGAAGTCGAATGGAATCCGTTCCGGAAGTCCATTCGACTTCCAAAACGTTTGGAAATCAAGGCACGGCTTCCAATTGGCTGCAGGAAGTTCCTGCAGCCAATCAGAATCCTCGGAACCCGCACTGGATGTTCGGGTTCCAAATAACATTTGCAAACCGGAACACTTACATCCAGGATTGTGGCATTTGGGAGCCAAATCGTTTGACTTGCAATATGTTCGGGATTAAAGATATGACTGTAGAAGTCTGTTCTCACAACAGGGCTTTTGCACCGTCTCTCTACCAAAGACTCCTGTTGCCCCTCCCCCCCAATGCCTCAAATGCCTCTCCTGAGGGTTTGGAAACCTTCAGGAAAGTTCTGGGATATGGTGTGAGGGGTGGAGGAGGGAATTGCAAAAAAAGAAAAAAGAAAAGGGGGGGAAAGGCAAAGGTACCTTGTGCAAAGTAGAGCAACATAGATTTAGATTTAAAAAACAAAAATAAATCATGCTTGGGCTTTTACAGTCTTGGTTTGATGAGGCATCTGAATGCAGCCAGTCTCATAGAATCCTTCCACGCAGAAACGTCAATAAAGCAATGCAGATTTACAGAAGACAAAACTGCACCTGAATTGATCATCACTGCCTATAAAAACTGCACTCCTGTGTCTATGTCAACTGGTCAAATACTTGGTGCTTTGAAAACTATTTTGTAGGACAAAATGAACTAGGACTGGCGCTATAGGCTTGCATGCTAAATAAATGAATCTCAGCCTCTTTGGGGGTCAGAACTGGTTCAGTATCAGCAGAATACTGGTGCAGAATGTAGCAGATATGAACATGAACTTTGATGTAGTATGGGCTAAAGTTTTAACATCGTTTGAAAAGATGAAAATTGATCTTTCAAAGTCTATGGTTTAGGCATGATTCAAAGACTATTAGCTTATATATGAAATATTCTGTTTTTCCAGTACTGGTTATACCATACATATCTGGCACTTTTAAAATTAACTTAGGCACACACTCAAACGGGTTAAATTGTGGGTTTCTCGAAAGCTGTTGGAAAGAAGATAGCAGATAAACCTTTGGTTTGATCCAGCAGAACTTATGTTCAAGTTAAAAAAGTTTTTTTGGCTTAAAGAGCTAGGCAAAGCAAAGCAAAGCAGTATTTGACATCTCGAGCTTTACAAACCACCTTAAACTATTATATTAAGAAGCATCCCAAAAATAAATCAAGCTAAAAGCAAACAAAACAAAAACTGCTAGCAAAGTTAAATATTTTTCACACCATAGCAACACATCTAAGACTCTGGACACTGTATTTGCTTTAAAGCTATTGTTTAGATTTTGGAAATGTTGCAGCCAAACATTTGAAAAGGGGGAAATGGAGAATGTAACAATTATAAACTGGAATACCAGTAAAGAGCCCTTCACTTGAGTCATTCATAGTTTAATATTACGTTGACTGTTAACTAGAAAAAATCCTTTCCAATATACTGGCTTTGGAACTGTGTGTATTACTGGAAATAAAGTTTTCATCATCCTCTTGGGCCGATTCCATTTCTCCTAATTGCTCTCCCCATCCCCAATGTATTTTATGTCTTTCACTGAGAAATAACATTCTTGTTCCAAAGCTGCCTCCTCCAACCTGGTGCCCTCCCGGTGTTTTTGGACTACAACTACCACCACCCCGATCATTGATCATGGTGGCAGGGGCTGATAGGAGTCCTAGGAATATAGGAAGCTGCGTAAATCAGACCAATAGTCCATGTAGCTCAGATCTGCCTATTCCAGGGATAGCTTATGTGGTGTCCTCCAGGTGTCATGAAGTCAGTGTGGTTAAGAGTGGTAATCTGGTGAACCGGGTTTGCTTCCCCACTCCTCCACATACAGCTGCTGGGTGACCTTGGGCCAGTCACACTTCTCTGAAATCTCTCAGCCTCACTCACCTCACAGAGTGTTTGTTGTGGGGGAGGAAGGGAAAGGAGAATGTTAGCCGCTTTGAGACTCCTTCGGGTAGTGATAAAGCGGGATATCAAATCCAAACACTTCTTCTTTTTCAGTGGTGGCTCCCTGTTTATGGACTGCTTTCCCCAGGCAGGCATGCTTGGCGGTATCACTATTTGCTTTTAGGAGCCAAGCAAAAACATTCTTCTGTATCCCAAGTCTTTGGACCCTAATTTTCAGCATGCCTTTTACTGGGGTGGGGTTGATTTATATATATATTACATTATATATATATTACATGTTTCATCTACAATACTATCCTTTATCCCGTAAAATATGTTTGACTATGTATTAGCTGACATTATATCTTTAAAATCTCAAGTGAGAAAACCCAAGGAAAGGATAAAAATACCAGTGGTCCCGTTTGTGTTTGAACTCTTGGTTCCGTACCGTCTTGGAATTTAAAACTCTGGTGTTTAACTCTGGTGTGATGTGGATTCTTACCTCCTACATTTTACTTTATTTAGAAGGAATTTCTTAACAGCATTTTGAGATTTGAGTAAGATCTCACTATAGCTGAGATCTTACTGCAAAATTGCTTGTCTTCCATCATAATTTGTTTGCTTTTCTGATGTGAAAAAGGAACACCTTTTTTCCTTTTCTTTGTTTACTCACAGAAATTACTTTTGTTATTTTTTAAAAAATTAAATATTATTTGTATGTCCACACCAATTGCTAAGGACAGATTCCCACATTTCAGAATGCCCCCCCAAATGAATTCAAGAACGGTAACATTTAATAAGCTAATATTGTCCAAGCCAATCGTATGCAGATCTGTAAACTCATAAACATTAATAAAATCACAACTACCAATTTCACGGTTCCACCATACATCTATTTTTTATCTATATACCTATAATACCGAGAACTTAATATTGTCCAAATAACATATATATGAATGACTTTGTTTGTCTGGGCTTATGCCTCTTCCAACACATTTTTTTGCAAATCACATCTGTTTCAGCTTTAAGCTTTCACTCGCATTTTGCCAGCAGCCACAGGTTTTTAATGGCTACCATAAACTACAGATGCTCATCAGATCTTTTGTATATGTACTAAAAAACAAAATGCTCTTCAGCTAAAATATTCCATGCAGAATTTTCTACAATGTTATATGGGGGAAAACTTTTTTTCATATATTTACTGTGAATTCCCATTTTTGAAGGTCAACAGAGCACAGTCTTCACCTCTGAGACACCTCCTCTGGGCAGACTCAATCTCTTCACCAGTGGAAGCACAGAACACAAGTCCCTCAACCTGGCATTACTTAGAAAAACACTATCAGCTAAACACCAAATGAAGCACTGCAACAGTTCAAACAATAACACAATAGAACTTAATGAGAAGAGTGATCCCAGTGAGGTTTTGTCTAAGTTGTTTAGGTCTGACAGATAAGCATGGTGCCCCAAACAAAGTTTCTTCCTTTCTGGCACTTGACAGCTGTGCCACCTTCTTTTTCATTTAAACAAGGGACACCTCTAGCAGGACAACCAAATGCAGGGCTGGCACAGCCACCAGGCAGGGTGAAGCTGCCTCCCCAGGCAGCAGAAGCCCCACAGGCAAAGCCACTGCAGACACCCCAGTGGAGAAGCAGTGGCAGCATCCGCAACCATTTGCAGTAAGAGCTCAATGAATCTGCATGGCATATTGTGGAGCACGTGAGATCTTGCCAGAAATTGACACAATGCCAACACCGCTTCTCCACCAGCGCCACCTTTCCACTGGCAGTAGAGCTGGCAGGGCAGGACGTCCTGTTTCACCTCAAGTAGTGAAACAGGATGTGCCGCCCCTGCCAAAATGTGTAGAACCCATGAAATGGGAATACGCCAGAATCTAAATCTGTAGGAATGATGTCTCTCTCTCTAGAGAAGTTGCTAGATAAAGCTTCCCATTGAGCAGCTCTTGTGCCTAGACTTGTGATCTTCTTTGTGGTTGGGAAAATGTCTTCCTTTAGTGAAAATGGCCTGTTCTCCTCTGTCCCCTACACAGAGCTCTCTTGACTAAATGAATTCAACCAAATGCACTTCACTCAGGTTGATAAGGCACATGGAACTTTATGTCCCATGCAAAGCAAAGTAGCATGTATCCTAGAGAAGAGCCTGCATAATTTCTATCCAATATTTAGTGAAATCATCAGCTGCTGTAGAAGCAAAGAGTCTAACCAACTCCTCAGTTTAAACAGGCTGGAAAAGATGAAAAGTGAAATCAGCATTCTGCTTTTCTTTCTGCCTTCATTTTGTAACTGTCACTGACATCACAAGCATGTCAAAGTCTTGAAGCACGGCCAGCAAGAATGAAATCTAGAGCACCAGGACTACACATTTGGAAAAATAGAAGACCAAACACAGATCACGTTTCAGCACAAACTAGCACAAGAGAGGGCAGGCCAAGGGTTTTACAGAGCTAAGAGATGAGAGGAGATAGAGCATTCATGTATGCCAAGGATGAATAAATAACAATTGATACTTCCTTACCACAGCTGACCTTTGAAACTTTCTTTAAGGGGACTATAAGCTAATTCAGCCATGTCTAACTGGAATAATAAATTATTTTGTGAAGACTTTTATTGTCTAACCTTAACAGAATCCTTTCATTCAATATACATAGAAAGCTCTACTTTAAGGCCAGTAAGACCAATATTATTATATAGATTATTCCCTATTCTTCAAGGAGTAAATTTATCCCTCAGTTTATGGGCCCAAATAATTTAATTTTGCTTGTCTGTTAGTTAAAATATCAGTGAAACTTTAGTTTGAGTCATTGTGGCCAAAGCACTAGATGTGAACTTCATTGTTTCCTTTCCTGGAATACCTGGAGAATAAAATGCCCATATACAAGTAAGGACAATTTGTGTGCAACTGGGCCTTCCTCCTCTTGAGTAGCTCCTTCTGTCAAACAGTCAAACCACTCTTCCTTTTAAAAGGGGCCTTTTCTTGGTTCTTTAGGAGTAGAATTTCTCTTTAATCGGCAAGCACCATCTCTAGTTGCATGCAATTATTTTGACTGTGCCCAAACTGCTTATTTTATTCTCCATTACTGTGAACAATGAACAGTCCTTCACATGATTATTGCACATTACTGAACTATAGAGACAAGTATACAGGTTATTGGACTCATCCATTTGCAAGGTTAAATTCAGAGCCCCCCAGAGAAATTAGAATAAATTTGTTTGGAATTCACACATTTCCTGCAGATTTCCTTTGGGAATGAAGAACTGAATGTGATATTAAGAAAAGTATTTGTCACTGGCTTTGAAATAAGAAGTCTACTCCTGGAACAGACCATTGAATAGCATAACCTTTAAGTTTGGTTTCAGGAATAAGGAATAAGCTGCAATCCCAACCTCACTTGCCTGGGAGTACTGAATTCAATACAACTTACTTCTGAGTAGACATGGCTAAGCTTGAATTGTTAAGCAGTAAGGATGCAACCCTATGCAAATTTATGGAAGCTTAATAGATTTTAGGGGGACTGACTTCCAATATAACATACAGAAGATTGGCTGCAGATTTTAAAATGGTATTGGTCCTTATTTACCTTCTAGATCTCTCTTCAGTTTTCTCAAGTCTTTTATTAGGTCTTCAAACTTAACTTGCGATGCTTGGAAGAAATCCTGCGGTTCTGGTAGAGGAAACACACTCCTTTCTGTTCCCGCATCCTAAACAAGACAAAGAAAAAAACCCTGGTAGCTATAATAGTGTTAAGATTTTAAGACAAAACAAGCCATTGTTCCCTAAATGTGAACCTATCAATGTGATCAAATAAATAGAACCAATAGATTGTAAGTGCAGCATTTATTCAAGTGGCAGAATGTAAATTATTCTACCAGTCTTTTGCCCTCTTCTTATGTAGTTTAAAGATTCAAGCGGAAAAATAAACTGTTACTCGTATATGCAGTTTATGCACTAAAATTTGTTCTAAGATAATACAGCAAAAAAAGAGAGGAAAGGCTATGCAATGTGCTAATGGAATTTTAATATCCGGAGCTGGAATTCTGCACATGGCTTTGTCAAACACAATGGAGAACAGGATGCCAAGCAATTTTCAAGTTGAAACTGCTGGGAGGTGGGCACCAAGTTGAAATCTTAATAAAATAAAATGGAAATCGGGAGGAGGGGAGAGAGGAGCTAATTTATAGAGTACCTAACAGAGTACCCTTGTGATACAAGGATAGCTGCCAAGAAAACCCATGTCAGAAGTGTAGATTTTGACTCAATAACTTTGGCCAAAAAAAAGGGCAACTGTGTTGTGTCCGGGTTTTCACTTTTTGAAAAATGACAACCCTAAATTATGATTAATGGTGTACGCTCCCCTTATTCTGAATCCCATTTGTATACTTGCATTAACCTATTTTAATTCTCTCTCCCCCCCATGATCCAAGGTACAGGCATACACAGTGGGAATTGCCTATTGAACTGGGGTTCATGTGGGCTTCTATGTTTTCTTTCTCAAAGGGGAAGTTATTTGCGAACAGAACACCACAAAACCCTTGGATCATGGCTATTCATTCTCTTAAGCAATGTACCAACGCACGATTCATCATAAATAATGAATGCAAAAAAATAATTTACCTTGTCACAATGGCGTAGGTAATATATCACAACATAGTCCACAAGGCTGATATTAGTATCCTAAAAGAGGGGAAAGATTCCAAACAGTAGAGAGGTAATGAGAACACTTTTAGAAGTACTGCCATTTAAAACAAACATACACAGAAAAAGACCTGTCTCCAATTTTATATTATGTTTAGTTGCAACCAAGATGGAGTGCCAGGAGTCTCTCTGTTCTCCAGCAAGGGAGCAGAGCTTGGTTTGTGTGTGCTCAGGCTATGGGACATAGGAGCTCAGTCAGCAACCATCCCTGGTCAGATCGAGTTATCTCTTGCCTCAGACCTGTCCAGGGTTCTGAAGGATGTGCCTCTGACCTCACTTGCTTTCTGACCTGTGGCTTTTGAGTGCATACAAGTGCCTTGCCTGTCAATCCCGGCTATCCTGTTTCCACCAGACTCCACCATGGTCTTATCCTTGCCAGGACTGGAAAATTCCTAATGGTGGACCCCCTATCATATAATTTATTGATTTATACTGACATTTATACTGCACCTTTCTAAAGGTCAAAGATGTATACTATTTTTTTTTTAAGTTCCTTACAACAATTTCAAATAGTATGCAAAATTGTAGCAATGTGCTAAATTGTCCATCATTTGGGCTGGTCATATAATACAGGTACTTCCCATGCTGGCAGTGCATCTCAACTGGACCAATGGCACCATCATGGGCAGTATTTCATGCAATCTGGACAATCACCTATTCAATATCTCCAATGAGACAAGGGACCTTTTTGTAGTAACCAAGGCAAATGGCTTTTTGAAGTAACTAAGGTTCAATAGTTGCTGTCTCCAGGACAATGAGCAATGCCTTAAGTCCATGATCGCTCATTCTAGTACTGAACTTCTTAGACCCCTTAAAACAGGGGTGGGGAAACTGTGGCCCTTCAGATGTGGTTGGACACCTATAACTTTTATCATCCTGAGCTGTTTGCCATGTTGACTGGGCCTGATGAGACTTGGAATCCAGCAACATCTGGAGGACTACATGTTCTCCATCCCTGCCTTACCTAGAAAAAAGAGGAACAACTGGTTTCTTTGCATCAGCAATAGTGTGACAGCAATCACTGGTGCTTCTAGTTGCTCCCAGTCCTAATGTATCAGCTCCATGAGGGTCACTGCAGTTCGCTTAGCAGAGAAGAGCAGATGAGGAAGGATGGTGACAATACTATGTCTCCCTAATCACATGTTATGTTAGTATGAGATTTACTGGACCAGCCTTCCCTAACCTAGTGCCTTCCATAAGTTTTAGCTTACTGCTCCCATCATCCCTGTCCATCCCTCTTCACTGGGATGGGAACTGTAGTCTAAAACATTTGGAAAGCACCAGATTGGGGAAGGCGGCACTGAACCTACAGAGGCTAATACAAAAATGTACTGTTCTAAACTAGCAGTTAAGGGACTGGCATACAGGTTTTTCTGGAAGGGTCATAAGACAGGTTTTAAAGATAAGCTGAAGATAGGCAGGAGACTTGGGGCTCAGCCCCTGGTCCACCTCCTAACACCACCCCTGGGATTGGTAGCATAAGCCTATGACAGGCTAACCTACACATGCACCAGTGCTATTTTTTTTTTTAGAAAAAGAGGTTCCGGAGCTCACCACAATCACCTCCCTTGATCTCTTATAATGGCAATAACACAGAGGTGCCAGAACTGAGTTCCAGCTGAAAAAAAAGCTCTGATGCTCACCTTCTGACCTATTTACCTCTGCACTACTGCCAGGTGTAACTTGGCCTTTTAAAGGGACTAAAAACCCCTATATAGCCTACAGGCCTTACATTATCTGCCCATTATCTAGATGTCTGAAATAGTGAGCAATCTTATGCAATGCAAAAGAAAAGGGCATCAAACAGATTATTACAAATAGATTTGTGGAGTGTCCTGTGAATATCACACATTCATTTAGGTGAACAAATGCAAATTCAGTCAAAAGAAAGCATTTTACGTAAAATAAAATGCTTTTCTTATCTTGCACTATTTGTTTGACATTGTCTCTTTATTATGCAGGGTACTGAATCAATTCAGTGAAGATTAACTAGGGAGATGGATAAACTGTGCTTTAGGTATGAAATCACTAGTTACAGGAAATTATTAAATAACACAAAGAGAAAGACATTGAACTGTATTATATATGGAATGCCTTTGAAGTGTGCATTTGCTTTTGAATAGCATACCAAAAGCTACTGAGATAGGATTTCGCTGTGCAAAATACATCAATAGAATGTATTAAATTCAGGGTCCATGTATTCATTTTAATTTTAATACCATTGTGCAGCATCAAAATTCTTAACGGCTTGTTCTAAATATTTTTTTAAAAGAACCATGCAACACAACCTAACTGGTAACTCGACCGGCAGCGCAGAATGGACCTGAGACTCCAACAGCATCTGACTATGAATGTCTGTTCAGTAGCAAGTTCCACTAAGTCCCACAAATGTTTAGGATTAATGCTGCAATCCTATACTCACTTATTTGGTAGTAAGACCCATTGAGCCAGTAGACGCATATAGTATTGCACTCCTGTTTTATTATTCAGTACTTCTTTTGCAATGAGACATCACTAGGGGAACAATCCTATGCATGTGTAATCAGTCCTACTGTGTTAAGTGGGGTTTATTTCTTTGGTAATTGTGCCTAGGATTGCAGCTTAACATAGATTGGATGGGTACAAGCCCCAAAATTTGGGTGGACTTATTTTGAAAATTCATAGACATCTTTCATGAACTTTTACATTCTATTTGTTTCTGTGATTAGCATTTACAGTAGCCATGTTACTTGCCAGTTAAAAAAAGAAACAGCCCAAGTCTGGGTCTGAAGAACTTTGAGAAAAGGAAAATAGTGGCTAGAGTACTGCTCCAGACATGCTTGCACAAGAAATCTTGCAATCTGTAGGCACTCTAGCAGTTCTGCTTGTGCATGAAGCAGAGCAAGACCAAGAGACACTTCATGTGTGCAGAAATGCACCTTTGGATACAAGCACTGGTTAGCAGAGCATCCTTTGTGTAAGAAATAGATAGCTACATTGCACAAAATGAGGCTAGGAATGCCTTTTAACAGCTTCGTCTGATTCGCCAGCTATGCCCATTCCAGGCCAGCGATAGCTTGACTATGGTAGTCCATTCATGGGTAAGCTTGAGGCTGGATTACTGTAACATGGCTTTTTGTGGAGCTGCTCTTGGTTTAGAAGCTCCAGCTGGTGCAGAATTCACCAGTCAAATTGCTGATGGGGACACCTGGCTGATAACATGTAATGCCATTGCTAAAACATCTGAACAGGTTGCCCATCTACCACCAAGCCAGGTCCAAGGTCCTTGTGTTAATTTACAATGCCCAGAAGAACTTAGGTCCAGGGCACCTTAGGGAATGCCTGAACCATTCCACTCCAGCTCAATTTCTGAGATTGCCTGCAGGAGCAATGTTGGGTTCTTCTCTGAGTTGGTAAGGTTCATTTGACAACAACAAAAAAGGCAGAGCTTCATGCTCTGGCACCAGGGGGCGGAGAGCTGGTGGGGGCTGGGATGGCGTGCATCCTGGGAGCGGGGCGCTCCCCCCCCACTCCTCTTCCTCCACCAGTGACCGAGCCTTCAGTCCTGCGGAACACTCTGCAACACTTTCTGTTTCAAACACCTGTTGAAAGTGTTTCTATTCCACCAAGTTAAGGAAGGCAATTAAAGAACACACCTTTCTATAATAGTGAGCTGAGATCTGATTATAAAATTTTTATATGAATTTTATTGTATGGTTTTATGTATGACTGCTGTAAACCACCCTGACACTTTTTATGAGCAGCAGTATAAAAATATTTTTCTTCTACATAAATAGAAGTTAGGAATGGGAAACGGCAAATGAGTCATGCTTCTGAATCAATTCTTAAAAGTTCTGAAGCGACGCCCTGTGAATCTCATTCATGAATGTTGTAATCCATGTCCGAAACTGTGAGATCTATTTTCTTACACTAGAGACAAGAATATGTGCATACGTTATTGTGGAGCTTTTTTTTTTTTTTAATGGCAAAGTCCCCAGTGAGTTCAAGAACTCACTTGTCATTTGCTACTGGGGATGGCTGCTTGTAGTGGTGAAGCTGTAGCAATAAGAAACACCCATTAATTTGTATGGAGAAAGGCTATATCCCAGTGCCTCTGTCTCAGGCATAAAGAAAAGCAAAGAATTGTAGGAAGAAAGAGAGAAACATTGGCATTTGGCAGACCTTTGCTTAAATAAAATTCTATTTTTTTTAAAAAAAACAACTACTTACTCTACTTTTAACATCCTTTAGTTTGGGAAGTATTTCCAAACCAAACCCATCTGCTTGACCACGCGTCCTGTTCCCTCCATTCATGTAATTTCCAAAAGCCAGGATCAATCCTAAAATGTCTTTCACACTTTTTATATCCAGCAAATCCTGAAAGAAGAATGCCAGTGTTTAATATCGGAAAGCAAAGGACGAGTACATACATACCATTCAAATGTTAGCTTCTTTTTACACTTATGAATGCTTTGGTGTAGAATGAAATAGAATTGCACTGAAATCTTTCAAAAGCAGCTTTTCAACTTCTGATTAAAGTTTGAATCCAGAAACCTGAGGGAAAACATTATTTCTGAATGCTTTCACAACCAGATCTGTGCAATGAAGCCACTGTGTTTCTGCTGCCATACTTCTAAAAATATTTTCATTGCTTTTGCATTGTTAGCCATCTTGGATTTCTTAAGGAAGGGTGGGACACAAATATCTTAAATTTTCCGGTGATGAAATGTGAGTTGTGTTGCTGTATTTCCTTCTCCGCCCTCCCCCACTTTATTTGAACACATATTATTGTAAAGTTGCTTTAGAACCAGCCCAGATCCATTATTTCACCACAAATTTACAATCGGTTCTGACAACTACCTTAGAAACACGGTTGATAATATCAGCTTTACGGCGCACTGCAGTTATTCCTTCATTGAAGACAGACTGAAAGATTATACATCGAGCACGTTCTGCAAAATTGGAGATCTGGGATAACTCATATAGAAACCTGCAAAAATAGGTGGAAAAAAATAACACAAAAGTTTCCTATTTACCTAATTTTACATTCATCCAATACAATTTATCAGTGAATAATGTCAAATTCCTTTCATAAAATTAGCTTTTCATGTGATTTAAATGATACAAGATATGGTGCATGCTGCTATTTACCATGAAAGGAGATGGACAGACTTAAAACTTCAACATTGTAGTTAATGTACATGAGAAACAGCATGAACAAGAACGAGAGATAGGGAGAGATACTGCACTCTGCTGGTCGGGAACAGTTCTATATAAACTGTGTGTGTCCCCCTTTCTGTACTGCGGTTGTTTGACAAAGAAAGCAGATTGCTTCCAGATCTGAATATGAACCCAGGAGTTCAGCCATTTCTAGGGTTCACTCCAAACACAATTTGTAGGGAGAAAATCACACTGAGTGCCATGGGACTCAACTTTATGCTGTTGATCTCAGCACAGAAACCAAGAGCAATATTGTTCTGCCAGCCCTAATGCAGTGATCTTGTAAAGATTAATGAAACAAGGACCGCAATGCATTTTGCACTCGTGTTCACAACAGGACTTCCCCTACTTCTCTTCCACCCCCTACGTGTGTCACAGTAGATAAGGGTTTAGCATGGCATCTGAACCCAATTTCATGGTGACAACCAGTGGTTAAGGAGGAGAGAGGTGAACAATGAACCTAGGTTCAAACACCATCACACTGGGCTGAGATGAAAGGACTGGGGAGAAGCAAACCAGCTGCAATCTCCTCTCCATGAGCTGCATGTTTGTGTCTAGCCATATTCTGGCTCATGTAATGTGTGAATGCAGCCACTGTATGAAACAAAGACTGCTCTGAGCCTTTGGCCTACTGGAGTGGTGCATTTGTTTTTAAATCCGTATCTGCTATATTTAATGAATACCACTGGGAAGCTCAGAACATTAGTTCACTGTTATTTGCTAGGAAAAGAAGCAGGAGGTTGGAAAGGACAGGAAAGTAGGCGTAAGTTAATTTTAAAAGTTCAGCAATAGAATAAAGTGCCAAATTTTCTGGAATATCGGCCTTTTGAGATTTCCAACAGAAGTATAAGCGGATATCCGTCAAAATGGGCTTTCTAGTGTTGGGATGGGTATTTCATAATATGGCATATGAGAGCTTCTTTGAACAATTCTATTCTATTCTATGCAGTGCTGTTCCAACTGTTTTGCTTTCCAAAGACTTGTTTGAATGATAGGAACCTATGGTAGGACCCCTGGACCATCTTACTGTTCTGGTTTATCAAGAAGCTTCACTTCTTCTTCTTTTGAAGTGTCATAATGCTGCTTTATTTTCTCCAGTTCATCCTTCTGCGCTCTCTGCAATTCCAATGAAAACAAAGAAACAAGTAATGAGTTTTCTTAGCCTCTAAATACTTCTTGGAGTGGCAGGGAGAAAGGGGGCTGAATTCAGGGGTAGGTGCTGCTGTCCTACCCACAAACAGAGACTGACAGAACCATACATGCAACATGAACAGGATAGGTTTTCCTAATAAGGTATTTTCAATGTAGAAGTAATTTTGTTTCACTTGACACAATTCAGCATACCATGGACAACAATTAGATTTGAATTGCTAGTATAATTCTTAGCTAATTCTTGTTCACATTCTTGTTCACTCTTCATCCTGGGTGCTCCCACCACTGGTTTGGGAAGCAGCGTGCACATGACATTAGCCGTAGTCCATATCTATCCTGCTGTGTCTTACGAAATTCTGTGTTCTGTTGCATTTTCCCGCAAATAAGCCGCAGACTGAATTGGAAAAAAGAACAACCTGGCTGCACTTTAGGCTGGTAATATGTACACAGCCTGACACACATTATTATTAAATACACGATGAGGCCCAATCTGTGTCATGGATGTCACAGTGTTCTCAGAAGCTGCATAAACTTTTGCACATGTATGTTTGACTGAATCACACACTGCTATGTGAACTACATTTCCCAAGATACAGTGGAACTGTCAAATTACATGTGGGTGCATCTGGAGTCTCTGAGCAGGATGTAATCTGAGCAACAGTGATTTGGCCTCAATGTCACCACTGCTATTCCAGAACAGTTATCTGATCCTGGTTGCACCACAGAAGATTCCAACCTGTGCCAGTTATAAGTAAAGGTAAAGGGACCCCTGACCATTAGGTCCAGTCATGACCGACTCTGGGGTTGCGGCGCTCATCTCGCTTTATTGGCCGAGGGAGCCAGCGTACAGCTTTCGGGTCATGTGGTCAGCAGGACTAAGCCGCTTCTGGCGAACCAGAGCAGCGCACGGAAACGCCATTTACCTTCCCGCCAGAGCGGTACCTATTTATCTACTTGCACTTTGACGTGCTTTCGAACTGCTAGGTGGGCAGGAGCAGGGACCGAGCAACGGGAGCTCACCCCATCGCGGGGATTCGAACCGCCGCGGCAAGTCTTAGGCTCTGTGGTTTAACCCACAGCGCCATAGTGGGGTTCAAATGATATGCTCAAACACTGAAAGAACATAAGGCCAGGAGAGGGGGTTGAGTAGAATTGCATAGACTAGTCCTGCTCCTTTTTACCAGTGCCTATAGAAGCCAACCAGCCACCAGTGTGTTTTGGCTGGCATGTGAAGAAGTTGTATTGATGTCTGCATGCGGTGCTCCTGTATGTACTCTGCGTTCCTCCTACGCAATGTTAGCCATCATGTGATCCCTCAGCTCTTGTTCTGCATGTGAATATTGCACAAGTGTGGGATTACCGGAGGAAAGAATGCAAAACGAAAATGAAGGACTATAGAATATTGAAATGTCTGAACAAAACAAGAACTGTATCTCAAGGTGTGTTCAACCAGACATCTATTACTAAAGACAACGGGGTGAAACCTGCATTTCTGTTGCAGAAAGACAGCATTTGAATAAAGAGAACATGGGACATGCAAGAAGATGGGATATGTGCCCATAGCTCACTTTCTATTTGTGAACTAGAGGTGTGGAACTGACTCTTTTATACTTACGTTCTCATACAGTGCTTCCAGCGTTTCTAAGTCAACGATGGAATGATCCACATTTAGTAAAGCTGTAGAAAATATAAAATCATAAATTAGATAATATGTCACAACTGGGTTTGTTGGCTAATTCTGTTGCCACAAACAGGAAAGAAAAAAACTGGGGAATGTGTTATCTTTCATGTGAACGTTTCTCCTATGCAGGCTTACACATAGCTATGAGCTAAGACACTGAAAGAAGGTGGCTGCTGTCCTCTATACGCAGACATTTTTCATTGACCCTTTTCTATGGAGTTTGGTTTACTAGTTGACTCTTTTAGGCTATTGATGGTGTAGTGAAAAGTGAATGGTGTAAAAAGGCAAAATGTGCTCTTGTATGAAAGAGTTTACATTAGCACATTGGCTTTTACTGGAAGACCAGCAATGCGTAATGTGGGGGATAAATCAATTCCATGTAATCAGAAGTGAAACTAATGTGGACGCAACCAATTCATCATGCCAGCATCTACGGCTATTTTTACTGATCACATTTTCTACAATAAGAGGAAATTCGAATTAAATGTAAAAGAAAGAAGAGGGTTGGCATTTTGATGGCAACGGCATCATGTGGATGACATGAAAAACTTGTATGCATAAATAGCACCAATTCCACAAAAAATCTCTGTGCGGAAGAAATGCCTTTTGTATGTAATATCGCAGAAACCCATGAAAGGCTTTCATTTATTCCGAAAACAAATTATTATTTATAAAACCCACAAATGTAAGTATCCTAGGCATAACATTTCAGTTTGCATCTTAAAGAGAAATTGTTTGCTTAAATTAAAACAGTAGGAATATTAATAACTTTGACTACCAGCTATGATTCTGCATCTGCTGAAGGTTTAATAGCTGGTATCTTGATTTCTGCTGCACATATTGCCTTACCTATAAAAGGAGAAGTGACCACTCACAGCTGAAGAGTTTAAAAGCTCTTGCTGAGTTTTGTTTTTTTCTGTGATGTTTGAGAGAGGCAAGACAAGCATCTTTAAATAATTATTTAAAAGTAATAAGGTTGCTCCCCCTTCTACCTCTAACCCCATGATTTTACATTGTGAAATTAACCAGCAGGCTAGTAAATTTTCTCCGTGGCAGGCTAATTAATTCTATTAAAAGGTCCAATGACATTTAGAATGCTTTAAAATTCTGCTTGTCAGTTATGATTCTGTGCCTAACTTGGAAACAAAGGTGGTTAGGGAAAAGGTAAATATTATGAATGGTGAATATAAGATCTTAACAACCATGGGAAATGATTGTTACTGAACTTTATTTAAAACCTACAATGCATTCAGATCCAGAGTTGCATACACGGTACATATATCTACTCCCTGGAAAAGACCCCGATGTTGGGAAAGATGGAGAGCACAAGGAGAAGGGGACGTCAGAGGACGAGATGGTTGGATAGTGTTCTCGAGTTTGACCAAACTGCAGGAGGCAGTGGAAGACAGGAGTGCCTGGTCCATGGGGTCATGAAGAGTCGGACATGACTAAACGACTAAACAACAACAACAACAACATATATCTAGTGCCTTTGTGAACAGGGTTTCCCATTTACTTCAATGAAGGGAACAGCTCTGCTCATGCATCCTTTAAAATGGAAGAAGCCAATTTTCTATCAAGGTGAATCACAGGGAGGGGCCCTGAGGGTCATCTCGTCCAATTCCCTGAAATGCAGGAATCTCAGCTAAAGCATCCATGACAGATGGCCAGACAACCTCTGCTTAACCTTCAATGAAAGAGAGAGTCCACTACCTTCTGAGGGAGTCCATTCCACTGCTGAATGGCTGTTACCGTCAGAAAAATTTGGACTGAGCTTCTAGGAATGCATACACTGGTCAGACCAAAACCAACCCAGGTGTTAATATTAATGTCAAAGTTTATGTTTAATCAGAGGGTGAGATGGTGGCAGTGCAGACTTTTGCACACACACCCCCGCCAAAATTTGTAGATCCAGCACGGCTTACCCCTGCCTTTGTCACTCAAACGACACACATACAGCCTACATATCAAATGCTGCTTGATTCTTCCTCTCCCCCCCCGCCCCCATATTTTGGTTGAGTTGCAAGCCACCTCCACCTGACCTTTGGCAAGTCTCACCTCCCACTGCAGAGTTGCAATAAGAGAAAGTATCTTGCAACTGTCCTGTAATGGAATGGGCTGTTCCATTTCAGGCCAGAGGTGGGGCTACTTCAATGACCCCCTCGGTCCGCCTCCCAGGCCTCACCAAACATTCCATTGCATACGGAAGTCTCATGCTCCATTGACCTGCATGCAGATCAGTTACACTTTTAAGCCCTAGAATCCCAAAAAATTATCCTAAAAAGAGGATTAGATAATTATCTTTATCCTAAAAATATTTTTGTGTGCATGAAGTAAGACCCAATTTAGAACAGAGACTCTTGTCTTTTATGATAACTTTTATCTTTCCACCCCCTCAGCCACAGTTACCTGAGCCCAGACTGCAACATTTGGCTTCAGGGCCCCTGCCTGAATTCACTAAGGTGACATTATTGCAGCAAAGCCTAACACATTTAGAAACTGGATTCCAAAGCAGCTGCTAAAACCTCATTTTTACGTTTAATCTTGGTGAGCCGTCCTTCTTACACTGTCAGTTTGGTTAGGATAGCTCAGCTACACCTCACAATATGTCGAAAGGAAATAGATGCATGCTGTGAGGAGCTGGTAATTTTATTGGGTTCCTCTACCTTTAAAAATCTGTTACTAGGACAAGTCTGGTTTCTGGACTCCTTTTTTGTAGGGAAATTGAGGCAAACGTTTTTATGTGGCCCTATGGTGTCTGCTCACAACAAGAAGAATTTATATACATAAGGATAATTAGCACAGTATTGCGCCCATTAGGATAAAATAACCGTCAGCAAGGACAAAAAGCAGATCAGCACCATGCATTCAGCCTAAGTGCCACACATAAAAATACTTGCTAACTGCATTACACAAGACGGCAGCAGGACAATAAACTTACCATAAAAACAACTTTGCACACACACACACACACTTTATATCTAAAATTTCACTATTTTTTCATACCCACCTTTTTCGCCCCCTCCCCCCAAAACAGTGTGAACAATGTATTGATAGAACAAGATTTAAGGAAGCCTAATAATTAATTTGAGAGTATATAAAGCTGTGGGCATTTGTAGTTCTTAAAGATTTAACTCTAAATAGACCTCTAAATTAAGAAAGCTTTAACTAGCAGAAATTCTGCTCACATGAGAGACTGGTAGCTTCCAAACAGCAAATATTCTAAGTAATTACTCCCACAGAATAGTAATTTTACTACATTCATTTCCTTCCTTTCCTCCAAGAAGCTCAAAATAGTGTTCAGTGGTACCTCAGTTTTCGAATGTAATCCGTTCCGGAAGACGGTTCGAGTTCTGAAACGTTTGAAAACTGAAAACTAAACAGCTGACAGCTAGGCCTCAGGATCTTGCACTCAGCGGAAGCTGCGTGGCATGTTCGACTTCCGAGGCGTGTTTGAAAACCGAAGCACATACTTCTGGGTTTACGGTGTTCGTAAACTGAAATGTTCGTCAACGGAGACGTTCGAAAACCGAGGTACCACTGTATATGGTTCTCCCTCTCCACATTTTATCCTCACAATAACCCTGTGAGGTAGGCTAGGCTGAGCATTGGTGACTGGACCAAGATCACCCAGGGAGCTTCTCTCTGGTCTCTCAGGTGAGGTCCGGGTCCGACACTCCAAACAGTATGCCATTTTGGCTATCAAATTACCTATTTTATATACTAGAATTACAGTACTATTTGGTACTGAAGACAAACACAGATTATTATTTTTTTATTGTTGGCATAGGATAAATCCTACACTGATAAAAAATTTAACAGATCCAGCCTCTTTATTTCAGACGCATAAGCTCCTCAAAAAGCTCCTTCTACTATTTGACTGTCATGCAAAAATGCTGTAAGATTAATGAGGCAGAAAAGCAGTCTGGGTATAAAAGTGGGCTTAGAAGGTTAGGAAAGCTCAACTGCTGCATGAAGTCATGAGCAAAAGACTCGGGCAACTCATGTTAACCTAACCACATCAGGCTTGGTGCCCGTAGGCAGATTCACAAAAACCATATGCTGCAAATTATCCAGAACAAAGGAAATAACGTTTAAAGGAAATTGTTTCCCAACTTCTGAGTTGTATATTAGAGCTTGCCCTGTATTATATGGACAACACACACACACACACACACACACACACACAGAGAGAGAGAGAGAGAGAGAAGTTATATACTATAAAAGTGACATAGTTTTTAACTTCTGCATACAGTAATCTGTTACCAAAACCAGCAGCTCCTTATCAATCATATTCATGCAATACAGCTGTTGAATGATTTTCTCATGTGTCTTCCATAACCAGCAAAATCACAAATTATCCAGCGCTTTTTCATATGCCAGAGAAAATATTCTCAGTACAAAATTCACTCAATAGTTTCACTAAACGGCACAGAACTGAGATGCATGTATGTCTTCACGGCTGCCAGTTTTCCTGACCTTGTAACTGGATAGATATTTGACATGAGGCAAAGAATAAACTTTGCATGAACTTATTACAAGAAAAGTTGAAAAGTACTTTACCATTTCCCCCCACAAATTGCTAAGGAGATGACCTCTCTAGAACTTTGAATGCATATATAATTTGGTGATACTGTGAAATTATTTTTGTTATTATTATGTTAAACTCTTACATTGGCTAGGCAGCAAAGGGCATGATTTTGCATGAATGAAACCCCAGAATCAATTTTCCAAGTTTGGTCTCCCAATAAAAGACTTTGGGACGCAGAGTCATGAAAATCCTTTGCTTGAGATCACTGAATGTTTCTGACAGAACTCACAATACTGGGCTAAATGGGTCACTGATGACACTTAGTGAAAAGCACCTTCTTATATTAAACATATAGCTTTGCCAAGTAATGTGAAGGCAGGCTTCAAAATGTGGCTTTCTGTTTCGCCTTCTTAAAAAGCTTATTGAATTACTTGAACTATGGCACATCAAAGGGTGGTTGGAAGATGATGGGCTGTGGAAAGAGGGTTGTAGCTAAGGCTTTGAGGAAAGGTATTGTTTGCAGGTATAGTTTTCTGATCGCCGAAGAATTGATGCTTTTGAATTATGGTGCTGGAGGAGACTCTTGAGAGTCCCATGGACTGCAAGAAGATCAAACGTATCCATTCTTAAGGAAATCAGCTCTGAGTGCTCACTGGAAGGATAGATCGTGAAGCTGAGGCTCCAATACTTTAGCCACCTCATGAGAAGAAAAGACTCCCTGGAAAAGACCCTGATGTTGGGAAAGACTGAGGGCACAAGGAGAAGGGGACGACAGAGGACGAGATGGTTGGACAGTGTTCTCGAAGCTACCAGCATGAGTTTGACCAAACTGCGGGAGGCAGTGGAAGATAGGAGTGCCTGGTCCATGGGGTCACGAAGAGTCGGACATGACTAAACGACTCAACAACAACAACATTGTTTGCAGGATGTTATGTATGCCTTTAACTTTGAAGAAACTGCTTGAAGAACCATCCACTCAATTTGGGGGTGTGGGAGTCTCCCAAACATCCATTCTCACTAGGAACAAAAATCAGCAAAGCTCTTGGGTAATCTGCAGCTAACAGAGTCTTATTTAAACAGCAAAGAGTCCTATGGAAAAGTTGTGCTTGGGCCAAATTGCAGGGAAATGATTCGCTGTGCACCCTCACCAACGCCATCAGTATAAAATGCAACAGAGGTTTTGGCTGAGATCAAACCATACATTTGAAGCGCATTTCCCCACACAAAGAATCCTTGGAATTATCGTTTACCCTGCGCAGAGCTACAATTCCCAGCATATACTTTAAGTGTATGGTGTGTGTATGCAGCCTCAGTCAGCGATGTGCTGTTTTGTGCTGTAGCTGCACAGCAGCCGTGCTGGAAGGAAGAAGCCTGATGAAGCTTCTGCTGACATTCATACACTACGAAGGAGGCGAAAGTTCCAATATCCTGGGTCTCAAATGAACTTCCGTGGGAGTGAATGATGGGGTACCTAATAAAGAAAGGATCCTGACAAACCCCTGATGTTGTCCTTGGAATGAGCACTTATTTAAAATTTGCAAATACTTCTAAGCAGCATTTTAGGATTTCCTATAGGTATCAATTATTTTCCAAGAAGGAGACCTACAAGGTCATTCTGTATGTCAACAAAGATATATAAGTAGTGAAAAGCACTTTGATTCCAGTCAATAATGGTGTTGAGGAGACAGAGGTCTGGAAATGCCCAGCTTAAAAAGAAGCAATGACATGCTAATATATATTTGATTTTTATGAGACACATCCCCTATTTTAATCTGGCACAGAAAGGTTTTGATTTTCTTCCAACGGGGAGCTCGAACTACACCACAAGGCGACAAAACCATTCTCTGTGCTTAATATTGTTGCCTTTTGTCCAGCAACGATAGCGCCGTCCTACCTTTTTCAGGAATAGAAAATGTCACCCTCTCCTAAGAAACATCTGTGGATGATTCCTCCCGCAAATGTGGCGGTCCTCAATTTGTTGGCTAGTAATCAAATGCAAACCAAACCATATGTGTGCCAGATGTACAGAGCTACACATACTGCAATTGCTAGACAACATGAAAACTGCCAAGTATGTCGGTTACTGGGCTTAGACACAACCGAAGGTGGAAATCTCTCAAGGCAAAAATCCTACACCACCCTGAGATAGCATTACATTGTCTTCCTATTGCTTCTCTTTTATCTTCTCCCTAGTTTTGCATGGACATCTGCGGATGCGATAGGTTTTCGGAGCAGAAAGAGTGTCACGTTGATGCAAGCTCAGAGGTTATTTAAAAATAATTTCTTCAGGCATTATGGCTTGGATCCAGACATGTCTTTGCAGAAGCAGAAGGACCAAGTTCCCCATTCTGTTGCAGCCCCCCTCCCTGTTCCAGTCCCATCACACTCTGTACTAAATGTTCCCTCAGTCTTCAGGGGCAGCAGCTGAGTCGTGAACCTGGAGAACCCCGGTTGCATGAGTAGAATTCCAACCATCTATCTCTGGACCCAACCTTTCATTCTAATTTTATTTTTCTGTCATCAGTTGATGACATTGGAATTACATATAGTAACAGCTTATCTCTGCATTTGGGGAGGGGTTATGGGTCAGTGGTCCTATGGAACAATATGCTGGGACAGGTGTATGCACACCTGACCTTGCTGTCACTACCTTGACTCACTCTACATCTATCCTAACACATGCCAGCAGCAGGGGATACAATTGTCTCTGCTTCACCTCTCATGAGCAGACATTGGCTGATAAGACTGGAGATGATGATGATGATGATGATTGTTACTATGCTCCGGTAAACTGTAATCCCATCCCTCCCAGTCCCAGCACATCAAGAACTACTGAAATGACATCTTAAAATCAGAAAACTCAAAAATTTAATTTGTTGATTGGCCGATGAGCTTGTTGCTTTGCTGCTCCTTCGTAGGAGGAATACTGCAAGAGGGTTGAAACTAGACATCTCTACAAGACAGCCACTTTAGGTGTAACACAGCCAATTCCTAGAACAGGAGTGCCTACTCTCTCTCAAGCAAGCGATTATACGAATGTGTGAAATAATTTACGTCTTTCTTATGAGAAAAGCCTAGGCGTGTTTAGGAATTTAAGAAAAATGGCAACTAAGGCAGATATTTATAGTGTTATGCATGGTATAAGTGGTCCTCGTGGGGCAGCAATAAAACTGCTATGGTTTCAAATTGGATGGGGGACTGCATGTTGAGATTCTTTCATTGCAGGGGGGATGGACTAGATGATGCCTAGGATGTCTCCCAATGCTACAATTTTATGATTCTATGTATAGGAAAAGTCAGTATAGAAAGCATTATTCTCCTTTTCTCATAGCACTACAATTTGAGATCCCTTAATGGAATTGATTGGCAGCGGACTGAGAACATACAAGAAACAACAACCACCCCATACTTCTTCATACATAATCAATTTGTGAAATTCATTGCCGTAGGATCAATGATCACTAGCTTAGATTTTAAAACAGACTAGAGGAGTAAGTGACAGATATGGTGTAGCAACAGCTGAATGCTAGGGCTGCTAAGTGGAACTTCCAGTTCAGAGCCAGTGTGCCTATGAATTCCAATTGCAGGGGTGGGAAGCAAGTAGAAGGAAATGTTACTGCCTATTTCATGTTTCCTGGAAGAATCTGGCTGGTCCCTGTGCAAAACATGATGCTGAACAAGAGGGACGCACAGCTATAGAATGTGTGATGTAAAATATGCATCTGAAGGTTCTTTTATTATTATTAACTTCTGAAAACATCTCCATGCACAAGGTTCCTTTCAAGATGCAAGCAACACTCACCTTGTTGTATGTCCTTCATCTCCAAATGTAAACTGGAAATCAAAATTCCTACAGTCTGAGATCTCTTTCCATCCAACAGTTTGATAATCTGGAAATAAAAATAGTTGGTCATACTTAAATGTCCAAATAAATGTGAAATGTAAAGCAAGCCAACATTTTTTAAAAAGTGACTTATATGTGACTTCCTTTCCCCTTCATCTTTAATGGTATTTTCTTTTTTTAAAACTGTATGCCAGGAATAGATGATAATATGAAAAGTCACATTGCTGTGAGGGGGAAAATCCTACACACAGTTCTGTGAATCCAACAGTAATGAGAGCTTTACAACCATTATTGAAATCCAGCAAATAAGTGTAACCTAGAATCATTTCTAATTCATTTTTATGGCACTATGTATCTGCCTATAGAACGGGAAAATAAAATCTATGTATACTTTCCAAGAAAAAAAATTCACCTTTACCTGCCACCAATTTTAAGGGTGTGTGCGTAACTCTGCCACTTAGATTTCTGACTTGGATTAGGGCTGACCCAATACATTTTGTTTCTTCAGAGTGAAAGACAAAATGGCACCTCCTCCTGTTTCTCATACAGAAAGCAAGTATGTTGGCAGTTGGATCTTACTTTGATGTTGGCAAAAGGACAGTGTCCTCTGCTACAGCTAAGGGTGGCTAGCTCTCTTAGGAGGCACAGGGCATGTTGTGTGGCACACACAATTCTGCTCTTCGACACTTAGCCAACATCTCTCAGCTCCCAGCATCTGCTGCCTGAGACAAAGGCCTCACTCTGCATAATGGTAGGGCTGGCCCTGACAGATTCAGATGTGCAGGGCCTATACTGTTAAGATTCCTGCTCTGTGATTGCAGTCATGGGATTGTTTTCTATCACATGATGGTGTATGTTTTCACTCCACAGAGTGGGAAGTGACGGAAACAGGATGTTTGTGTTCCAGTGTTCAGTGAAGTGGGACTATTGTCCTTTGTTCTTTCTCTTTGCTGTCTGATGCTAGAGAGAGAAGGAGCCATGTTGCAGTGCTCCGTGTGTGTTTATATGTAAATAAAGTAGATTAGGCAAAATGCTGAGTTGCTGAGGACTGTTATCCAAGCTGCAAAGACTCTGAGGATCCCTAAGTGTGCCGATGTCTGTTGGCATTGGTCGCTGTGATGTTTGGGCAGAAGAAAGCTTTTGAAGCTCCTGAACAATCGACCAGGAGGGGGGGGAACATGCCAGTCGGGCATGTGTCTCTGCCAGGGTCCTACTCGAGAGTAGGATGGGCTTCTGACATATACACGTCTATGTAGAAATAAATGTCGTTGAATTCAATGAGACATACACTCAGGTAAGTGTGTATAGGACAGCAGTCTAAATTAGTTTAATTTAAGTTCCCTTAACTGCTCCTACAGATTTCAACAGGACTTAAAAGTTGAACCAACTTAGTCTGCACCCAATGCCAATGGGATTTAAATCTACTTAACTTTGGCTGTAACATGCCCAGTTTCAATTCTTAGAATAAAAGTATGATGGATGCTCAGAGATTTTCTGAACTCATGTCTACAAAATAATGGGTGCATATTTTTTGGTCTCCATTCACTATTTTATTAAATAACAAAACAAATTTTAATAATAAAACATTAGAGGGACAGAAGAAAATTTACCATAGAGTAACTCTACAAGTTAAATGGAAGTTTGTCACAGACATTTCTGAAGTTATAAATGTTATTTGATGAACTTGGCAGCAGATTAAATTCTAATAGGGGTAATTAAAGGCTTAAGTAGAGTGCAATTTGTATAGCATTCACTGACCTCCAGGCTGACCCTTTTCAGAGGAAAATTCATAGGCTGTCATAAACCCCATTAGGCATGCCTAGTTTGAGGCAAAACCTTTCCAGACGACACCTCATACCGGCAATATTATATTTGAAACTACTACATTTGTAGGTATGCTCTAAAGATAGGATCAGGTTAGCTCGCACAACTTTCCTACTCCAGTATCTTATTTTAAACTGCAAATGCCTTTAATATTACATAATTTAAAACTATTAGAGAGAGGTTCACTTCAGAACAAAACAAGCTTTATATTTATAGCCTTTTATGGGAAGAAAGTACATATGGTCACAATTATAAATGCCAAACTAGACTCTGGCTACCTGAAATAGTCTGAGCAAAATGATCAAAAATCCTGTAGGGCTGAAATTTGTCACACTGGATAACAAAATTGTTAAGTCAAGAGAATAAAGGCCTACCTAGGGCACACTGGCTTTCTGTTAGCCTTGAGTAGTAGCTGAACTCTTACTGGGAAGGAAAGAGTAGTACAGTGACTGAGTGGAAGGCAGATGAGCGCTGTTGTCCCAACATGCTATCTGCTATTGAATCAAGGGGCATGCTGCCTTTGATACTGGATGTAGTGCAGAGTATCTTATCCTCCATAGCCTTATCACCCTTTAAACCCATCTAAGTTGCCAGCTATCACAAATGCTGCATTCAGTAATGGGGTTTATTCCATTAGTTTTACTGGTTATAATGCTGGCGCTTCTTGTCCTGATTTTAATGTTCCTTTTACAGCTCAGTATTTTTGTGTGTGATGGAACAGTTTTTTTAATAGACACCCCACCATGTGTCAGGCTAAAATTTAAACAGCAGGAAATAACTTTATACCCGGCTACCACCCCCAATTTTTGTTAGTTGAAATTGCAATGCAAAATCACTCCTGTGGTTTTCTGTGTTAACGGGATCGCAAAACAGATTACACCCCCCCCCCCCGCAAACAACTGACATAGAAATTAGTACTAGGTCTCTCTACCCGATTTCCCAAAGTGGCTTTTACATCATGTGAGAGATCACATGAAATGTAGACGCTATCAGGTAAGGAAACATTGGGAAAACAGTGCAGTCTTGACTGCAGTCTAAGTGGTAGAGAATTCAATAATAATAATAATAATAATAATAATAATAATAATAATAATAATTTGTTATTTATACCCTGCCCTTCTGGCTGGGTTTCCCCAGCCACTCTGGGTGGCTCCCAGCAGAATTAAAAGCACAATATGTGCTGTACGTCCTTTCATATGCCCCAAATCTTCCAACATTCCGTTTTACTGAATGATGCCACCTACTGCTACTATCTGAGACAGAAAAAAATATCTCTATCGTCTTCATCTGCACCATGCATCGTTTTTTATACCTCTGTGATCTCCCTCCTTCTCTCCTCTGTAACCACCAAGCTGAACCCAGCCCACCAGGCATGTGCATTGCTTGCTGGAACTGCAGAAAGAGTGCATTTGTCAAGCACCTTGCAAGCCCTAATGCACTGCTGAGAAGCAGCTTTTATCTTGGTGGATTACAGATTCAGTGGGGATGCACTAAATTAAGGTTCGGAAAGCCCAGATTGTTCCGTCTGGCCCCAGCTAGTGAAAGATGCTTCGAGCTCCCAGAAGTACGCACTTTGTGCACAGATGACAGTAGTATGTAAGCAACCAACTTCCTAGCTGTTGCCAGTTGATGATAACGATATGCCAGCTGGCAGGATACGCCTAAGCAACAGACATGGCAGCAAACTGTCTGCCTCTTCTCTGGTTACTAAATATACCAAGGAAATAGATGCAGTATCTCCAGAGACTGCGACAAGAATGTAAATGCTGCGATCCCATGCTTCATCTTTCCCTTGTATAAACACGGGGATTGTCACAGCCAGTGCAAGCCTTGGTCATGTTAGTACTAAAAGTAAAAATTCAAAAATAACATCCCTCCTTCCGAACCATGCTGCAAGCCGATGCTCACAGGAGCAGGAATTAGGAAAATGGTGCTCCCTCCGAAATCCACCACCTGCAGCAAAAGCTTACACTCACTATGTAAGACCAGTCTGTAGCAGAATTTCACTGGGTCAGCATGTCAGACACTCAAAAACTATCCAGAGAAAGAGTTCTTCTCTGAAAGTAAAGGACAATTCACACATATCTTGGTTTTTTTAATGATTATCAAGCTTGTTAACCTGGGCTCAGAATATGCTTGCAGTGAACAGGTCCTGCGAGTGATCAGCTACAACCAGATATTGTGATTTTGGAACTCTAACATGTAGTCAGTAGAGAGAAGAATAACCACTTATGGCACAACAACAGGGGTGCAATTACCAGGGGCACAAAAGGATACAGGCCCTTTGACAAGCTACTCACTTGTATGAGTTCACAGTGAGTATATTTTGAATCAGGATTGAAAGGATGGGATCACAAGCACGCACATTGCATGAAACGGCCCATTACTAGTTCCAGATAAGTCAGTGAGCAATATATTTAGGAATGGGACCTTTACAAAATAAATAATACTTATAATACCATATTATTATTAGTCTTAATGGTCTTAATGTTGTGTAAATATATTTAGGATTGGCAGCATTCTTATAACATTCTGACCCAGGATGGTGTAACACTGAATTATGAAGCCATCTTTTCAAGAATCGTGGAACGTTGTAATTGTTATTATCATTATCTCACAATTACAAAATAGGCAAAAACATAAAAAAACCCCGATGACAGATATATCCTCTTTTTAAAACCACTCTCATTCAAAAATATTGACACTCATCGTAAATGAGAACATGTGCTAATAATTACTTGAAATGAGTTAGAGATAATGGACAACAGAAAAGCCATTATCTTCAGTGGGTTTCTTTTTCTGACTTTGATATGATAATCATAGCACTAAAGAGCCAAAGGTGATTGATGGAGTCTTATTTAGATCATGCAGATGACACAAATTATGTGACATTTACCCCTTGACTTTGTAGGAAGAAAATATAACGGCATCAAATTGAATGTTAGCATCCACAAGAATCATTAATATCCAGTAGATATAGAAAAAAATAAATAATACTGTGAATATTCAAATGTAAAAATCCTACTCTCTATACATTTTTCATTCCACACATGGGACAGCCATCAAGTTTGCTACCAATACAATGGCTTTAACCCCTATGCCTCTTGCCACAAAGCGTGAACGACAGGCATGTTTACTAAAGCATGCATCTGGGAGCCCTGATTGGCTACAGCTCCACAACGTGTTATATAAGTGTTTGTGGTTGTATGCCTATTATTCACATTTTATGTGGCAAATATCAGTACAGTATCAGTGCACCTTGGCAACACGATAGTTGTGTAAAGAAAGGGTAAAAAGGGGGGGGGTAAAGGACCCCTGGACGATTAAGACCAGTCAAAGGCGACTATGGGGTGCGGCGCTCATCTTTCTTTCAGGCCGAGGGAGCAGGTGTTTGTCCACAGACAGCTGTCCAGGTCATGTGGCTAGCATGACTAAACCGCTTCTGGTGCAACAGAACACCGTGATGAGTGCCAGAGCGCACAGAAACGCCGTTTACCTTCCCGCTGCAGCGGTACCTATTTATCTACTTGCACTGGTGTGCTTTCGAACTGCTAGATTGCAGGAGCTGGGACAGAGCAATGGGAGCTCACCACCATCATGCAGATTCGAACCGGTGACCTTCCAATCGGCAAATCTGAGCTCAGTGGTTTAGACCACAGTACCACCCACATTCCAGATTCTAGGACCCCATTCTATGATGCCTGATCATTAACTGAACTTCAAAGTGTACAGACATATTTATTTAATGCTTTCAAGAAGAGAATTTTCCCAAAGTGGCTTAATATTTGCATATATACTCTGATGTGAACTAGGCTCTTTGGGTGTGGGTAGAATCAACAAACTGGACCATAAAGAAGGCTGATCGCCGAAGAATTGATGCTTTTGAAATATGGTGCTGGAGGAGACTCTTGAGAGTCCCATGGACTGCAAGAAGATCAAACGTATCCATTCTGAAGGAAATCAGCCCTGAGTGCTCACTGGAAGGACAGATCATAAAACTGAGGCTCCAATACTTTGGCCACCTCATGAGAAGAGAAGACTCCCTGGAAAAGATCCTGATGTTGGGAAAGATGGAGGGCACAAGGAGAAGGGGATGACAGAGGACAAGATGGTTGGATAGTGTTCTCAAAGCTACAAACATGAGTCTGACCAAACTGCGGGAGGCAGTGGAAGACAGGAGTGCCTGGCGTGCTCTGGTCCATGGGGTCATGAAGAGTCAGACACGACTAAACAACAACAACAAGAAGAAGAATCAACGAAACAGATCTCCATGCATTCAGACACTCAAGTTGGGTATCAATGAGAAATGAAGTCATGGAGAAGAAAAGGTGTCTGCTCTGCCCTGTTACCGTGCTCTTTCTGTATCGCCCCAGCCAGCAGCGGCCTTTGTGGAGCCGCAAGGTCACCCTCCTGACACCATTGTTGCTGTAGCTTACCTGGATAGGATTTGGGTAGGTAAAGGTGGTGGATAGGTCAGGGCTGCACAATGACACTGGTGGAGCAGGCCAGTGTGCCCACACAATCTCATCCTCGCTGCTGCCCTCTCCTGCACCAGCCCCATCAAATTAAGCTGCAGTGACATTATTGTAGGGAGGATGGCTCCCCACCAGCACACAGATTGCTCCTGGCCCCAGCTGAACATGAATTGGGGTCTAGGCTTGTGTGTGGTGCTAATGGTTATGCTCCGTTTTAATGGAGTTCTCAAGCCATTAATAAGAATGTGACAGAATTCCAGTATGAATTTTAGACACAGCCATAGTTAAGCCCTTCATACTATTGTCAAACCTTCAAAGCAAGTCTGAAGACAATTCAATCCCAGGTGTGGGCAATCATTGAAAAGAAAAATCTCAGCCTAAACAATGACAGATTGGGGCCACCACATATAAGATCTGTCATTTGAAGATCCTTTTGTATTTCATTGTTCTTGTTGTATTACTGAAACCTAAAATGCATCCTCAATAAAAGATACTCAATAAAAACCTAGATTATTATTATCTAAAAAGATTAAGTTAAGGTTGCAATGCAGTGATACCTTTTTGGCTTTTGTTTTCTTTTCATAAGACTCTGCTAATGGCTTTTTCTTTTCCTGAGCTGTTTCTTTGGAGAATAAGTATTCAAATTCACTGGCATCACATATGTCAGGCTCTTCCAAAGAATCCCACAGAGTTGGTGCCGTGTTTTGACTAAAATTGGAAAAAGGCAAAATAAAATTACCACAATGTCTCTTTCAAAGTTACTTACTTACTTTACCACATATTTAAAACTCCATCAATATTTAGTACATCTGCCTTTGGACTGGCCTACTATTTAGAAAGAAGTTCCATACCCAAATCTTTATACTGCTCAATACACTGTTTTGTAATCCTGTCTTCCCCTACCTGGAACCTTCCAGATGTTGCTGGACTGCAACTCCCATCATCCCTGACTAATTGCTATGGTGTCTGGGGCTGATGGGAGTTGGAGTCCAACGACATCTAGAAGCCATCAAACTGGGGAAGGTTAGCATATTCAATGTGCTTTCCTCACCGCTGCATAGATTGTGTAGCTTTTCAACACACAGATTGTGTATTACTTATTATTTTAAATTATTTGCATGGACTCAAGATTGCAGGTGATCTGACAAGTATTCTGAACATATACAAAATAATGGGGAGGGGATTCTAGGCAGAATGCAAGCACAACCTAGCCAAATATTGACAGTATCTTCCATATTCGCTTCTTCATATTAATACTACAGTTAGTATTACCACTGAATGGTGAGATCTATAATTTAAAAAACAATCTCATTTTAATGTTTCATTCTCTGCTTTGAGAATCTTTAGTAACAAAAGAGATTAGATTGCTTTTCTTTGGCAACTACCGATTCTTAATAAGAAAATTATCTCTTGGTTTTATTAGTAGCAGCTGGTATTTTCCCTCCAGCAGGTGTCACTCACATGACATTTTATTCCTACTTGTCATTTCATATCAAGTTTCACCTTCCCCCCCCCCGCTAAATTCCCATTAAAAATAAAAAATCAAGGCTCACAGAATAAGCAATATTCAGAAATGAAAGTATCAGATCTGGACACATCTTCTACAATGCAAACACATTCGAGTAAACCTTATAACTAAAAACGCAGATGAAGAAAATGTTATAAATGCTACTTTTAATATAGTACCACATTTAGTTATAGAATGGTGCTTGGGCTGTATCAACTGATTTGCTGACGGAGATATACTCTTAACCAACTTCCACAACAGATAGAAAACAGAAATTTGGTAACGGGGAAAAGACATTTTTAATGTCTCTCCCTCAACATTTGGGCACATAAACCTGGTTCGGACATCTTAATCTGATCCTGGCTTCCTATCTAGGTTTGTCAGCAGTGATCAACCCACGCTTTCTCAGTTTGGATACCCTTCCTTCCTTCCTTGGAGGTTTTTAAGCAGAGGTCGGATGGCCATTTGTACTGGATGCCTTAGCTGAGATTCCAGCATTGCAGGGGGTTGGACTAGATGACCCTTGGTCCCCTTCCAACTCTAAGATACTATGAAAAAATAGCGGTAGCCAGGACAGAAACACTAAAGCCAGACATACACAGGGAGGAGGGAAGGGGAGTAGAGAGCTCATGGGTACAGAAAAAAAGAAGTTCCAAATAAGGGTATGGTGTTATTGTTGTTATTTGATCTCTATGAATTCATAGTCCACTCTTTTGTCTTCATCAAGCTAAGCAAAGAATAAGTAGAAGAAAAAATAATAATAATAGAGAAAGTGGGCAGGCAAGGACAGGAGAGCTGCCTGTCTAGGGTGAGTGGGAGGACATTTCATCACAAACTTAGGGGCAATACAACGGTCATCACTGCACTTTAGAATGCTGACCCTACATCAACTTACATATAAGGCATTCCTTCGTATAAATTCTAGGAATTTTACTATGCAGTGGAGAGATGTATTTCCAGGCAAGTAAAATTATGTCGCTTACCGACTTGCGCTTAGATTGTGCTTAGCTAATTAGTACAAGTTATGTCACTTAGGTTCCTGCTAGCTCAGTTGGGCTTTCCCCTCCTTCTTCCCACTGTGCCTCACCCAAATCTACTCTGGAGCGACAGGTGAGCCCCCTGAACAGAGCTTGGGAGGGACAGGGGGGACTGTTCGGGCAAGCAGAAATGCTTGTGCTGATTGAACAACAAGTGTGTGACACTGAATTCCTCACTGGGACTGCTATCCTGTGCAAATCAGTGGGGATTATTGCTGAGAAGCATGCACAGGATTGTAAAGCCCTGGCTTTTGATGATGCCACTAAGACCAGATCCCTTACTAGGGAAATGTGAGGTGTGTTGTTCTAGCCTAGAGAAACATAACATTTCTCTTCCTAAACAAAGTGCAGGAGCTAGAACCAAAGGTTGGTGGGCGGGGGGTTGACTAGGACTGATCACACATCCACTGTTGGGGACACGTGTGCTGCCTTGCTCCCATGACAGCCAGTGCATGTGACATTGGCATGCCTGTAATGCGCGCGCATCATACTGGCATGCCCATGGTATGCTGACGTCACTCGCACACATTGCTGGTGCATGCTGTGTGCCACATGCTGTGTGCAATCCACACCATCACATCGCAGGAGAGTGCCGACGTGACACAAACATGCCCCATGGCATGCACACATGGCCAAATGGAATCTGGGGGGGGGGGGGCAGCCCCTTCATTTAAAATTTGTGGGTGCTCAGGAACCCAGGGCTCCCCATAGTCGGTGTTTGGGGCTATGTTTGGGGCTATCTGCTGCCACTGCACAGGTATTAGGCCTACAATGTGGTTCATACAGAAGCAGGCTAAAGTTGACTATCTCAACTCCACTAGTTCTTTGCATGTACCACTAAGCTGCATTTAATTGGCATGGCAAGAAGAGCAGTCAAGCATCTGAGCTGCAGTGATATAGGCTACTGGAAAGCCAATGGCCTTCCGCTGTGTCTCAGGCCCTTAAGGATTATCATATGAGCTAATCTGATGGCAGAGTATCTCCAGGACCAGGTTCTTTGTAACTCATGCCTCTAGCAGTACTAAAAATACTGCACATCAAGTCATATTACTCTATTTGTGTGTGCCACAGGGCACAGTTCTGAACAAGAATGTTGCTGGATTATGGAACTTTTGAAAAAGGCTACTCCCTAGCAGTAAACCATCCTATTTTTTTTAAAATCTACATTTTAAAACCTGAGTTGAGTATTTTTTTATATTTCTGCAATGTAATCTCTTTTTGCTTTAGCTCATCTTGAAATACTGCACATAGGTTTCCACTATTAAATAAGAGGGAAGCATAACTTTACCTGCTGTCTTGTATTTGTATTCTGGTCCAATAAAGTGGCTTCATAGGACAGGCAGGTTCGATGGCAGGCTTTCGAGGACCTTGGCTTGATGACAATGTGCTGCTGAAAAGGAAACTGGATCCAGGAGGTGGTGGTGGTGGTGGTGGTGGAGGAGGACCTGCTCCTGATGGAGAAAATCCTGGTGGGGGAGGTGGAGGAGGCGGTGGTAACTGACCTGCAAAAGCTGCAGGAAGTGGAGGTGGAGGAGGAGGAGGATGGGGAGATCCCATGCCTGGTGATAATGTTGGGGGTGGAGGGATTGAACCAGGAAGAGGTGGTGGCGGCGGCGGTGGTGGTGGAAACATCTGAGATACAGCACTCCCTGAGGCATGGCCATTATTGTCCGATGTGAGTGAAACACTATTATTCAAACAAGGTATTGTCAGCTTTTTAGGTATTGTTTGGTTATTTTTGACTGTCCGGCTTTCATCTTCACTTGGCTTTATAAAGGTTTCTCTGTCGGTTTGTATACATACAGTTCTGTATGTCTTTGGTGGGTGATCATCTTCAGTCGATACACAGGCATCCTTTGCTTCCTCGCTTCTCCTGTATAATGTATTTTCGAGTTCATTTTCCAAATTTGCAATGACTTCCTCAAGCTTTGCTATGGATGACGCGTGCTCTCCTCGAATATGAAAGACCCTGAGTTCAAACTCGGACTGTGAACAAATAATGAAAAGTCTCCGTTTAAGAAGTATAACTGCAATTGCCATGAAATGTACAGTGCAAGCCTGTGCTTGCTTTCTCAGAAATAAATCCCACAGAACTCACAGGGACCTACTTAGTATGTATAACACTGCAGCCTTAATTGCCTTAGTTATTGCATGCAATGCCTGCAAACACTTATAGTGACACTGTCTTATTACCTAAGAGGGAAATTAGGTCTGACACTAGGGCTGGGCAATATCTGTTTTTCAACATGATATATTACCAGTGAAACATTGCGATATATCACAATGTCTGAAATAAGGATGGAGGTATGTAGAGGCAGTGGCTGGCTTCACAGTTTTTCCTGCATTGTGATTTTTGCCGGCCCCTGCTCTTGTGATTCTCTGTCTCCTGCAGGAGGCAGGGGAGAGTTGAGCCAGCAGTTAACAGGGGCTGCAGGAATTGAGAATCACTGGCTGGCTTCACAGTTTTGCCCACATAACAAAACACACACATCATGATTTGTGATATATGGCCTAGTCAAAAATTATGAAACCGATATATCACGATATGGACTTCAAACCAGATTTAGATGATATATTGGCCAGCCCTATCTGACTCACATCAGTGAAAAGCAATACAAGTTACACGTAAGAAGGAAAATGTATATGCTAAGCTACATAAGAACCTAAGAAGAGCCCTGGCTGGAACATACCAGTGGCCTATCTAGTCCAGTATCCTGTTCTCACAGTGGTCAACCAGATGCCTATGGCAAGCCCAAAAGCAAGACCTGAGCACAACAACACATTCCCCATACCTACAATTCCCATCAACTGGGATTCAGAGACATACCACTACATAAGCACACTTTGATAGACAAATTCATGGAGGATACGCCCACATCTCAGTACGTAACTTAGTTATTGTACACTGTTGGTCCTGCCTTTTTTTTCTTTTGAACTACTTCTATACCAGTGATTCATGCCACTGACTATTTCCATTTTAGGAGTTAGCAAGCGGGGATTCAAGATAATTAACAGTGGTGTGAAGAAGCTGTCTCCCCTGCTTCCACTGTGGGGCTGTTAAATAGTAGGAAATCTGGTAACACTGTGGGGGAGAAGCTGCCATCATCATAAGAACTACTGTACGGAAGGGACAGAACAATCATTGCTGTCACTGTCTCAAGCCTGGCCTGTTTTTTTGTTTACATTTTTAATGTATTTTATTTTTTAAAAAGAAAAAAAGCCCCCCAAAATCATGACATTCAAGTTGGTTATTGAATTTTTCTGTCACAGTCTGTGTTTCTGGGAATTAACAGAAATTGTTTATTATTCATTTAAACCACACACCAGAAATGAGACTAAAAATCAGGCTGGAGAGTGACAAAGAATAATCTGAAGGGGGCTTCATCAAAACAGAGTATGAGCAGCCCTGAAAGGGAGTTATCAGGGAAGGACCCTGAGCACCTGGATGTAGAAGATCAACGAAGTCTGGCCTGTCTTGGGAGATCCTTGGGCACATTTACAGCACTAGTACAGTTCCCAGCCCCTAACCTTTGTCTTCATGGAGAAGGCAAGGACAAGAATGCAGCAAAGCTTGTTGGGACTGCTGGGGGGGGGGGGAGGATGCAAGTGGCAACCTAATACACCTAACTCTCATCATCATCACTCGCTTCTTTGGTAAACAGTTTGAGGTCCGCATACATGTGCTAGCAATAGCCATTTGAGGAAAGATTTTGAGGAGGGGAAAGGTCTGCAAGACTATTTTCCTGAAAGACAAGTTAGTGTCTACCATTGGTAGAGAGACCCTCCCCTTGCCTGCGTAAGCTGTTCACCCATCTACATCCTGGGAGCAGTCTCTATTTTGCTTTTCTTTATACCATGACTACTGAAAATAAAACACGCTCTCCCAAAACTAATATGCAAACATGAGTCTTCTTAGTATCTTTTATACGGGGAATTAGACCTTGCAGGGGTCAGTTTTGAAGTTTTACTTATACAAGCATATAGTCATGTATGTGCAAATGGTTTTTGTACATTGTAAACTGCTTGGAAGCTTGTTTTAGCATTAAGCAGTATATAAAGTAAGTAAGTAGGTAAACTAATGAAGAAAATGGTTTTACTGCTCAATACCAGAAACATGAAGTAATGAATTGATAATAAATTTTATTTATTTACCTACAAATATTTTTCAGGCAAAGGAATGAATTTAGGGGAGGGACAAAGAGGTTCATAGACTCTTCAGCTTTTTGCATGATATTCTCCTTCTTTTCACAGCTGCTTCTTTCTTTACCCAGAAACAGCAATAACACACTTGGGCTGTCACACACTTCACATTAAATAACAACAACAACAACACAACTTGTGCATACCCCCAAAATTGGTGGCCTTGAAAAAAACAAAAACCCTTGAACAAAGAATACATTTGTTTTAAATTTCAGCAACTACAATCAGAGGCTTGACAATGAAAGGATATTTGGAAGAACCAAATACTGTATGCCAATTTGCTTAAAAATCAAAATTCCTTTCTCGAGACACCTCAGCCATCATAATCTGTTTCATATGCTGCATTAATATTGTCTTCAAGGACAAGCATTTCGTTTTATTCCCAATGCATGGACTGGGAATAACATAATTCAAGACATGACACATGCAAAATTCCCCAGGACACTAAAATATTTGTGTTGTTTAAGAGGTGTCTATGGAATCCAAATGTACATGTGAGTGAATGAGAGATGCAATTACATGTAGGAGATGTGGCAACGGAAGATTAACAGAAAGCGTAAGGTTACCAAAATACTATTCGGGGGGGGGGGGGAATTGCGGAAGCATATATATTATATATGGAACTGCTTGATTTAAAACATTACATATGCAGCAGTGGATCTGGATCTGGACTTCTTGAGAGCAAAGCTCCAAGTACAGAATATTTGCAGTGGAGAATAGGCAAAATGATTTCTTCCAACTCCTTCTTCCCCTTTGCTCCAGAAGGGCTGGAGAGCCTTCTAGTACAGTGTGGGAAGTAGCACCTGGGGGGCTGCAGTTGGAAGGGCGAATCCTCCACCGGGAATCTTCAAATTACAGTCATACCTTGGTTTTAGAACAGCTTAGAACAGCTCCCAAACACCGCAAACCCGGAAGTGACTGTTGCATTTTTTGAACTATAATTGGAAGCCGGACATCTGACTGGGCTTCCGTGGCTTCTGATTGGTTGCAGGAGCTTCCTGCAGCCAATCAGAAGCTGCACTTTGGTTTCCGAACGTTTCGGAAGTCAAACGGACTTCCAGAACAGACTCCGTTCAACTTCCAAGGTACGACTGTAGTAAATGGATGGAGTCCTGCTGGTAAGCAGTCCTCTACCTTGCTTACTGGCTTCTAGGAAGGTCGTGCAGGGGTCCTGGGATGCTCTCAGAACCCTAGTGCCCAAAGGCTGGTAAGCAAGGTGCCACCTTCCTTACTGGTCCTCTGGGGAGGATGTGCAAGGGCTCTGAGAGTGCCCAAGGGCCCTCAAGAGACCATCCCAGTGCCTGCTAAACAAGACGGAGGGCTTAAAAAGCTCTTTCTGTGGCAGGCTGTTACTCCTGCCTGTCAAGGAAGAACCGTAGGGGGAAATAAGTACAGCAATGCCACAAAGTCTTCTGCTATGCTGAGGTTCAAGATAACCCTTCTGCTTTTCAACAAGTCTTCACAAGTCAGTGACATTAGTGGCTATTTTCAAATGTACAGCTATTAATTCTAATGAATGAGACTTGATTCTCTAGCAAGAGATAGAGGGAGAGCAACACCCTAGAATGCACACTTTATTTCAGCTGTTGCCTGGGAGAGGCAATTACAATGAAGTTCTATCTTGAGAAAATCGTAGCGCCTTAATATTAATGAGTAGGCTTCTTGCATCATTAATCTTACTGCGATCTGACAAGTTTTGTGTTAAGAAATGGGGAGGGGGGAAACCTAAGATAAAAAGATATGCCAAACAAGTTGTAGCAGCAGAAGGTTCAATGGTGTGGTCAAATGAGAGTGGTTGGATCTAATAAGAACACGGTGTGGACTAGAGGGTGATTGTCTCTGATCTTGGAGAATGTTTTTGGACACCTCGCAGCTCTTTTATTGCTGTAGCTGATTAAAATGAAAAGCCTCACAACTAAAATGTTCTTTTTGATGAGGTTTTCTTTCTTTTTTTTACCATGAACTATAGACCTTGTAGTCCAGTGGGACAGAAACCCTTTGATCTTCAGCAGTCACATAAATTCAAGGTCATAAAACAGCGTTGGATTGGATTTTATTAGTGTGGCTGATGCCAGACTTGTAGAGTTGCCATGCTTCTGAGGCAACCACGATCCCACCTTCCTATTCTTTCCATCCAGGTTTTTGTATGTGAAACCACATTACTATTTTTTTGCGATCTGAAAAAAACAAACACCAGAAAAGAAAGGCGAACTGGCAAGAAGACTCGTGGATTAAGCCATAATTTTTAAAAGCTGGCATTAGAGAAGAATATGCCATTATTCAGCGTACATTAAGCCCATGTTTTGTCAGCCAAAAACATATATGCAGAAAACAAAAGTGAGCATCAGGGAATGAAGTCAATACATTCCTGGTTCAGCTCTGAAATTGGTCCAGTTTCATTCCAGTTCAGGTCAACAAGTGGTCAGGAACACAAATATAATAAAAGACACATCCAATTTCTAGTATAATAGACCATTTATATCCATACAAGATACCCCTTAGAGACACTATATGTTGTGGTTGGACACTACGCATCCCAGTAGTATTTAAAAAAATAAAATTAAACAATGGATTGTATCAAAAGGTGGCTTTGCCTTAACAGACAGCTCAGGTAAGACAAGACACCCTACTCTTATCAATTCCAGAAAACTCACTCATTAATCATTTGTGCTATTTCCCCTCTACCACATTGCTTCCTTTTTTAATAATGCTTGTTTTGGATGAGAGGACTTGTGAATATTCCATAGAATTATTTACACATTTCGAACAGTGTGAGTTGCAAAGGAAGATAACAGAAGTAATATTTAAAGAAGGTCCTAAGCCAAGAATTTTCTTTATCATTATGATTGCAATTAGGCAGTCTCCAAAACATCACCACAGCCATTTCTATATCTGGATAGTATTTACGCTGAAATACATATGGATGGGGAACAAAGAGGCTCCTTGTTGATTTTACAGTCTTCTCTTACTGGTTCCTATGAGGGTTTTTTGTGCTTTTTAAACTGCCTGTCTATTGTTTCTGTGCTTTTTGCAAAGACAGGACGTTTGTTCAGACCTTACGACCTATGGCAAAATCCCAGCTGATTGAAGTCTTGCAAGCCCGCAATACCTTGGCCTCTAACCATGGAGAGATAATGCCAAAACCAGGCTGTTCCACATTTATTTGACTGTAGTATCTCTCTTGATACCAGTGCCAGTGAAGAAGCAGAAGGGAGGCAGGGAGTTACTGCAGTCTAATAAACTCAGCCCAGCCTGGATCAGACCTTCCTTTCTCTCCTGCAGTGAGGGGATGGGAGGGATTGCCCAAGAACCTGAGACTCTAGTTTTAAGTTTTAAGAAACAATTTCCTCTGAGCATCAAAGAACTGAGAGAATCATGTAAATCTTCTGAAGATCTTGGAGCATACCACAG
Organism: Podarcis pityusensis; assembly: GCF_964106645.2. Taxonomy (NCBI): domain Eukaryota; kingdom Metazoa; phylum Chordata; class Lepidosauria; order Squamata; family Lacertidae; genus Podarcis; species Podarcis pityusensis. The sequence continues at coordinate 41,041,478 of NC_138028.1, forward strand.
TTCTTGCATTTATTCAAACATGAACTGGAAGAAGAGCCAATACATTGTATAAAAACAATTATGCTTCTATGTTCCTAATAGTATCAAGATGTTTAGTATATGCCTTCCATGGCAAGTAAATATACCAGACATGTAGTCACGCAAGCAGTTTAGCTTTCAACTTTGATAATAAGGAGATTTGTATTGAAACTTTATTTCAAGCGTCAAAAATATTCTGCAGCAATAGAATGTACCAAACAGTTTATGGTTCCCTATATATCTGAGGGGCCTTATAGGCTGTAGCAATTACATGAGATGGGTTATTTTACTCGTTAGTTTCTTTGCTCTTGATTCCTTACAGTTCTTGTAGGTGCATGTAACTTTAAATAGCTATAAGATATAAAATTATCAGTGATTATACACAAAATCAGTGGAGTTTCTCATGGAGTTTATAAGTGCTGCACAGCTACATATTCTTAATTCCAATTACGCCAATGGCACCTAACATAGGGAGCTGCTTCCTTGTGTGGATAGTCCCTACACAAAAACAAGAGAGCGCGTGGGCACACAGAAACAACTCTCCTAGCCTCCTGCCTTTGTTAGAGGACAGCAATGCAGGCAAGACAGTTCCTTTCTTACTCTAACCAGTCCTTTTTCCTGAGGGGTACTCACGGGTACTGGCAACTCCCCCCCCCCCCCGCACTGGTTAAAAGTGTGGCACTTATTATAACTACTTCATGGTGAGTACCGGCACTTTTTTTTTCTAGAAGAAAAGCACTGACTCTAACTATTAAGTTGGGGGAAACTGGATTTATGGATCAAGTTTTTTTAAAGTGTTATAACTATGTGTAGCCAGGTTAATAGGCATTATTAATGACCTGCTGAATCTTTTCCAGGTTCAATAAGCAACTGATATATGCTCAAGAGAGGATTTAACACCTTGCCATCTAAAATGGGATGGCACGTCATAAAATTGCATCCCTGTTGCAGAATAATGAGATATAACACAAGGTATTGGTATCAAATAAGGCCACAGCTTTATTACAGATGTCAGAAGTTTGGCATAGGCATTGGGTACCACCACTGACTTCCGACCCACCTGCCAGAAGTAAACCCTGGGTTACTCCAACAGCAGGGTGGGGGATGGAGTGGCGCTATGACTTCCATAAAATAGGAGTGCCCCTTGTGGGATCGCCTGTCTTGAGGAGTGCATACCCTCCTACATTTCTCTGATGAAAATAAAGGGCATCCTAAGGGAAAGTGGGACATTCCGAGATCAAATCTGAAACCAGGACAGATTATTTAAATTAGGGACGTCCCTGGAAAATAGTGAAACTGTGCTGTGCCCTTAGCCCCCACCTGGGCATTAGGACAGAAGCAACTCCTTCCAGATTCTTTTAACCAGATACCTATTACTCAAAGGGGCAGGCAGATGCTAAAACCTCCTCTCCTGCTTAGCAGCCTGAAATTACCATTGGAAGAAAAAAAGGGGGGGGGGCTAAGAGGGGCTTTTCTTTAATCATTACTAAATACCTTTAGGGAATTTCCTAAGCACAGTTAATTTGTGTTTGTTTGTTTTTTGTTTCAAAAGCAAGTTATTATTATTTTCCTTGTTAGTTTGAACAAGCATCAGCAAAGAACATATTTAGTTGTTACACCCTGTCACCTGCAGTTTAGTTCATAGGGTTCAATGTGACTAAGGCATGCCATTTGTGCAGCTTTAAGAATAGGAACTCTCCAGAAATAAAACATCCAGCAATATTCCAACAATAACAAAGCAGAAAAGCTCTCTCATTGATATAAACAGATGCAAGAAAGAAAGGGCCATGAATCAGCCTAAGAGAATTGCTGATCCCTCTTATTCTATTACCAATAATCTTCTACACTTCTTCCCAGAAGCTCAGGGCCAAACTAGATGCACACTTAACAAACAGCAGGCAGCAACATGTATTGATTTCCTTTAACTAATTACAGGAGATGGGGAGCCACTGTGAAGGCAGTGCAAAGGAAAGGGAAGGGTTATCTCTTTATTCTTCCACTAAGACTGGAATGGAGATAGTTCCTCCATGTGGCTAGCAGCTATGCAAACGAAGTCCCTATTTGCACCAAAGCAAACAGGCCTGGAATAAGATTTATATTAAGCGGATGCAACTTCCTAGTGGCACAGGACAAGGATGGGAAGAAACACAAGAGGGAGCTCTTTGTGTGTGTTTGCCCACATGCTGCACGAGTTGCCAGAGGTCAAAAATAATATTTCATCAACAAGCACAACTAATTCACATAGGTAGCTGTGTTAATAGTGTATTCAGATGTTTGGTACTCAAGTGTTATCAAATGTGTAAAAGGAGATTCTGAGCATACATACCGCACCCAGGCGCTGATACTCCCACCAGCTAACTTCCCTGACTGCGGTGTAATTCATTTCAGGCCAACAAGGACCTACATACATATCAATGAAGTTTCCCTCCCTGTGGAGGGAGCCCAGATACATACATTTGTACACACTTAGACCACGTTCAGACTGGTGGCAATCACATGCTGCTAGCACACATATCAGTATACAGAAGGTTGTGGCAGTCCATGTGTTCTAGACACCTTTTCACATGTTCAGTACTGAAAACCTGAATGAGACTACTCTGTTACATCAAAAACAATAGTCTTGTAGAAGTTTAAAGACCAGCACAAGCTTTTGTGGACTGCAGCCCACACACTTAGTTACATAAACTGTTCTCTCCAAATTAAATATATTACACAGGTATAGATAAAATTATCAAAAGCAGGAGCAAAAGACCAAGGCATGTGGGAACTGCAACTGGTGATGCTTCCGCACAAAGCTAAAAAATATTCAGGAAAAGTAGAGCGACAATTGTCAACAACAATAATCAGCAACAATAACAACCTTCCTAATTGTGCTATGCAAATTCATGGGATACAACAGCAGCAAGCTAACTAGATGAAGTTTTGATTTGGTGCAATGGCTTCTTTGTAGGAACCAGCATTGTGTTTCACAGAAATGCTGTACATGCTTTAGGGTAATTTTGCAAACAGTTTCATCAGCTGTAGGGTTCAAAGAATCAAGACTTCATTTGTATGCTGATTACAAGACCCATATGATGTATACATGTGGATGAAACCACGTGCAAAGGGCGTGTACTTTTCAAATAAGAGTGGAATTTATTATGAACCACAAGCTGAAAGACTTTCAGCAGCAGCAACACATGAAATACTGAAAAAGGTAAAAAAGCTCATTAGGTAAAAATTGACTTGGTGACCCTGGCTGCAGCTTTGGACCTTAGTTAAGTTTCAGCAACCAAAAGTTTTCTTCAAAATGTACATGCTGGGCTCAATGGAAGCTCTCTTACAAAGAAATTTCAAATAAAAAAACAAAAAGGAAATACTTGAGGCATTTCAGAGCTTTTATTGTGATTGTCAAAAGGATTCGTTTCTATAAAATATGGAAAAAGTCATTTTAAAGAGCAACTTGCTTACTTAAGAGAACTATAAAGCTCTACACCCAAAGATTCCAAGGCTGCAATCCTATACCCACTTACATGAGAGTAAGTCTCACTGAACTCAATGGAACTTTTAGACTCATAGAATCATAATTGCAGAGTTGGAAGTGACCCTGAGGGTCATCTAGTCCAACCTCCTGCAATGCAGGAATCTCGACTGCATCATCCATGACTTAATTATGAAAATGAATGCTCAGTGATTTGAACTGTAACTGCACGTGTCATTTAGATTAAAAAATAATAATAAGGCAATAGGCAAGCAAAGTTGCAAAAGGGTAAGCAAACTGCAAAAAGTGCCCCAAGCTAATTTAACAATTCTGCATTCATCTGCAAGCCACCTTTAAAACATTTCGAAGTAGTCCCATCATTGCCTTCCTGGAGAATCCCTCTATTTGCACAAATTATCCCATGTAGACATAGCTATTCACTCCCTAAACTCTTCGGCAGAACTGCCACTTTAGTCTGTTTCAGATTCTGCTTTGGTTAGGGTTTACAATAATTGCTTCTAATTCTGTTCTACATGCTGTTATATACATAACACATATATATCTCCATTGCCAAAAACATGATTACACAACTAGCCTGGCTAAATATAAACAGGCGGACCAGCTGGGGTATTTCAACAGAGCTAAAGATGTAAGGGCAATGGATACCATACAACATCCCAATTAAAAAGCTTGAAATAATTCACTATATCCCATCATTACTTTTTAATATTTTAAACAGTAGGTGAGAATACAAAGAAATCTGAACTACTAAACATGTCACATTTCCTCTAGCACATGCACAAAACATTTATTTCTGTATATTCTTGCACCTATTAACCTGTAATGTCCATGAAATCTTGTGCCCCTGACACTAAGATTAAAGCACACCTGTGTGGCAGCAAATTCCACGGAAATCACGAGGACTAAAGCCAATTCCTAGGCTGTGTCCACACTCCTGTTTACTCAGCATCCTGTGCACTCCCGCCCCTGGTTTGGGAAGAGGGAGACACAGGTTGGCTGCAATACATATCTATCCTTTGTCTATCCTGTTGTTTCATATATAATACTGTGTTTTGATGCTCCCAATCAGCTTTTTCCAAACAGAGAAAAGGAATGGCCGTCGCATTTTAGGCTGGTACCGTGTACACAGCCCTAGCCACTGATCTTCTGTGTGACAATGAGCAGGCATATTCTGCATGCACTACATTTTCCACACTACTTTCAAGTGGCTCTTGTGAAACCAGTGAGCACTGTGCAAAATGTCAACATGCAAAGGGTTCTTTGTCTACAGTTGGCCTGTACATAACCCATTCTGTGTGACAACGGCACCTAGAAGCCATGAGCAGTGGTTGTTCTGACTATGGTAATTACCTCCTGAAATCAATTCTTTCATTTCTTTTACACACAGTAAGATACAATGCAGTGATTTCACCATGAGATTATCACATCAGGGCAATGTACTATATATAAATAGCAAAATACAAAAAAATGCAGTAATGTGTCCCATCTACCCTGGTTCTGATGGCAAAGAGGTACTAATGCAATCCAAATACAGCTGGGGACCAATGGTTGAGAAACACTGGTGGCAAACCCTCCTTCCCTTACAGCATGGTCCCAATCTAGCTCAGCACCTACCGTATTTTTTGCCCCATAGGGCGCACCGCCCCATAGGACGCACCTAGTTTTTTTTTTTGGGGGGGAAATAAAGGAAAAAAAAATATTTCCCCCCCAGGCGCGGGGCTGGCGCAGGGGAAGCCCGAGCTTCCCCCGACCCCAGCCCCGAGAACAGCCTGCTATCCGCAAGCCTAGGGAGCCCGGTGGGAGCCCCAGGCTTCAGAATGCAGGCAGCTCTGTACAACCCTCGGGAGACTAGCGCGACTTCGCACCGGTCTCCCGAGGGTTGTGCAGAGCTTCCTGAAGCCTGGAGAGCGAGAGGGGTCGGTGTGCACTGACCCCTCTCGCTCTCCAGGCTTCAGCGAAAGCCTGCATTCGCCCCATAGGACACACACACATTTCCCCTTCATTTTTGGAGGGGAAAAAGTGTGTCCTATATGGCGAAAAATACGGTAACTTGTGCTAGCTCTCTGTTAAATAAAAAAATCTGCTAATACTGGAAAACAGAACCTGTCTCTGGTATACAGGAATAGATCAATGTATGAAGCTATGTATGAACAATTTCTTTTTAAAAAAGATGAAAGCTGCAACGTTTGGCATTTTACAATAATCTTTCTGCGAGAGAAACATGGCTTAGTCTGCAGTTTGTGTCTGACAAGCATAAACTAACATCATCTCTACTTAACTGGCCAACAATCTGGGAGTAGCTAGCAATAATGATGTGAGATAACCTCTCCTATGAGTATGTTTGCTCAGGTGGGCCATTCTTCAAAATAAAGATATGTTGCAGATTATTTGGGTTTGGTTTTAAAAAACAACAGCTCCACCTCAACATACTAAAACCTCAACCACTTAAAAAAGAAAAGAAAGCTCTGTACTAAAGGGAGATTGCAAAATAGCATAAACGTTGTTGCATTCCTTCAGTATTATCACAGAATGTCATGGCAACTCTCCCAGAGGTGGACTGCACAGCTTCAACTAGCACTGCCATATATAAGTAAGCTATGAAACATAGGAAGCTGCCTTATACTGAGCCAGACCATTGGTTCATCTACCTCAGTATCGTCTACACTGACTGGCAGCTGCTCTGCAAGGTTTCTGATAGGGGACATTCCTAGTTCTAGAATGGAATTGAACCTTCTCAGAGAAATCAAAGAATGGAAGTGAGGGAAGTCGGGGGGTGGGGGGTGGGTTTGTGTGGGAGGGTGGGGGGAGGGAGGAAAAATGGGGGGGGGCTAAGGATGATATGTTTCTGGATAATATGTTTTGTTTTGATTTTGAATAAAATAAAAATAATAATAAAAAGAACCTTGAATCTTCTGGATACAAAGCAGACGCTCTGCTACTGATCTATGGTTTTATAGTCCACACACCAAAATTTGCATCTATACCTCTTGATTTTTTTTCCAAGGAAGAAAGGAGAACACATTTACTTTTTGTGTGGGAGAGTGGGGGGAGGGAGGAAAAATGGGGGGGGGGGGACTAAGGATGATATGTTTCTGGATAATATGTTTTGTTTTGATTTTGAATAAAATAAAAATTATAATAAAAAGAACCTTGAATCTTCTGGATACAAAGCAGACGCTCTGCTACTGATCTATGGTTTTATAGTCCACACACCAAAATTTGCATCTATACCTCTTGATTTTTTTTCCAAGGAAGAAAGGAGAACACATTTACTTTTTCTTCCAATGTTTCCAGAAGCTTTTATGTTATCCAGCACAATTCAAACCTCAAGGAAAAAGTAACTTCCAGTTCTTAGAACCTCACCTATCCAGAGCAGTTTTTTCAGAGAGTGTAAGGGTAAGAGACTAATGGCAAAAGTTGCTTCCCACCTTCTACCAGTGGGAGCATCCCACAAGCAGAACACCACTCAGGGGATACTGCTGCCAGCAGGAACCAAATCTGGATCCCAGCCATTATTTTGTTTATTTCATAAAATTTATATACTCCTTGACTGTAAAAAAAACAACAACCAACCACCACGTCCAAGCAGTTTACAAAAAACACACACAAGAAAATCAAGAAAAAATCACTAAAACAGATAAAATTACCTCAGCGTTTAACATCTGGGTAGGCTTGTCTATGCAAAAAGGTTTTCAGCAGGTGCTATTGATTCTCACCTGCCATTCTGTGGACTGGTAACCGAATATTTTCCTTTGGATTTTAAACTTTTGTCTCACTGGCCAACCTGGATTCCACTGATGATAGACCAGAACCATTTCTAATTTAGGCAGCAGCAACAAATTAGAACTGCTTTCTGTTCAACTCCATAGGATGACAGGTTTACTGGCCAGAAAATTAGAAAGGCAAGGAGATAACTGACCCAGGCCAGCTCCTCTTTTCAGAAATCTTATTTGTTTTTATGAATATTTAATACAATGAAATAAATGTAAACACAACACAGCACAATTCTAGGTCAACTCAAAAGTCCATTGTATTGAATTCAATGGGGCTTACTCCCCGATACGTAGGGTTAGGACTGCAGCTTTAGACCATCTTTATTTAGGTTCTGGATGTTCCACATTCATTCCATCCCCCCACTTTGGCACCTTAAATACAAAATTTGTGGCTATGGACCTGGAAATAGGACAGGGCAACTGCTGTTTCAACAATACTGCATGCACAAGATGCAATATTGTTTTTGTTTTAATATAAGTACTATACATACTCAAATAAAAGCAAGCTTGAAGCAGCATAGGGGAGAGAGAGAAAGAGAGAGAGAGAGGGAGAGAGAGAGAGAGAGAGAGAGAGAAATACTTAACTGACCTCTGGTGGGGAATGCAGAAAATGCATTTCTACAAGAATTGTTTATATGTGGACTTGCCTTATTGGTCCCAGGGAATGAAAGAGTTGGGCTTTCCAATTTTGTGCTATGTCAAAAATTGAGAAGCATAATGCCAACTCCTTCAAAGAAGTGGAAGACCTAGCACTGACCCTGTGGTATACTGCAGGACGTGAAGATATGTACCAGACATGAAACAAATGTACAGTGGTGCCTCGCAAGACGAAATTAATTCGTTCTGCGAGTTTTTTCGTCTTGCGAATTTTTCGTCTTGCGAAGCACGGTTTCCCAAAGTCTTCAAAATCACCAAAGTCTTCAAAAACCTCAAAAAAGGCTACCACACCGCGTGCTATGAGTTGCTCCTCGAAGTCACCCTGGGTATTAACGGTTTTAAGAAAAAGGAAACAAACTTGCAAGACGTTTTCGTTTTTCGTCTTGCGAAGCAAGCCCATAGGGAAATTCGTCTTGCGAAGCAACTCAAAAAAACGAAAAACTCTTTTGTCTTGCGAGTTTTTCGTCTTGCGAGGCATTCGTCTTGCGAGGTACCACTGTACACAGATACTGTCTCTTCCTGCACAATATGGTTGTAGCATGTAACTACAATCTCGATGGGGGAAATGTGCAAATAATTGATGTTCTAACATGTATCCTGATATCCTGGATATAAAGACATGGAAGTCCCACTGTTTTAACAGAACTTACTCCCATGAAAATGTGCTTGGGATCATAGATTACAAGATAAAGATGAGCTGTTATGCACAATAGCTTTTTTTGTCCTCTTGTCTTCTCTGATCAAACAAGTCTGCAAATTTTTGAAGCACTACACAAACAAGTTTGACTACAGATATTAGCTGGGTAAGTGTGCACCCCATCACTCATCCATTTTAATTCATCAGGGCTGCTCTGATGTTTGCTGAATTCAACAATTTCTTCGGCCAGACAAGATCGGTTTAACATATTCTTTTGCACCAACTTGTAGTCTGTGAAGAAGAAAAAAACAACCCCCAAACTCAACTTTCTCTAGGCTAAGGTGAACTGAACTGCTAGTCAACTGAAAGTCATTCAAAGAGAATATATTGAATGCACAGTCATATTCTTCCTAATTTTTGCGTATATAGACTGCTACAATCATTTCATTGGAGTGAGCAGATCCACACGAGTAGAAGAACGAAACCATGGACCTTCATCCTTCACTGGCACCTCTTGCAGAGAGCAGTGCTCTGTGTACACACTGGGGCTCCTATGCCTGTAAGCAAGGGCTCTATCAGAATAATTAGCAAGTTATACAACATTTCTAAAAGGGGGAGGATCCCTTTTTTTAAAAATAGGTTTGAACGAGAAGAAATATTTACCTTCAGTTTTTCAACTTCATTTTTGTGCTCCTTCTTTAAGTGCAAAATAGCAGCATGGTACTCTAAAAGTAAGATAAATGAAATCACTGGTCAGATCAATGACACAAAAGTTACTGAAGTTCCAATGTGAGCACTGCTTTTAATAATAACAATAATAAAATTTTATTTATACCCCGCCCTCCCAGTCCAGAGCCAAGCTCAGGGCGGCTAACACCAATAAAATTACAATAAAACATAATGGGGGGGGAAACAAACAAACAAACAAGCAAACAAACAAACAAACAAACAAACAAACAAACTGTTAATTAAAATACGGGTTAAAATACAATTTAAAATGCAGCCTCATTTTAATAGTAGCTCATAAATCAAAAACATAAGGGGAGGGAAACATAAGAGTCAGACTGAGTCCAAACCAAAGACTCTGTCTTGCAGGCCCTGCGGAAATATGTCAAGTCCCGCAGGGCCCTAGTCTCTTGTGACAGAGCGTTCCACCAAGTTGGGGCCAGTACTGAAAAGGCCCTGGCCCTAGTATGCTAACATGGGCCTGCCAAAGGACATGTTCTGGCTGAAGTACAGTAAGGTTGGTACAAAGAAGGAACTAACAGTGTAGTTATGGCATTGTGTTAGTTTGAGCATCCTGAAGACCAAGGCCTATTACGCCTATGAATGTCACTGTTTATGACAGCATTTTAACGTATCTAACTTTTTACAGTGGTACCTCTAGATACGAACGGGATCCATTCCAGAGGTAAACGTAACTAGCGATGGCATGTCTGCACACATGCGTGACGTCATTTTGAGCGTCTGCGCATGCGCAAGCGACAAAACCCGGAAGTAATATGCTCCGTTACTTCCGGGTTGCCGAGGAGCGCAACTCGAACGTGCTCAACTCAAAGCGTATTTAACCTGAGGTATGACTGTACTTTGTATTCTTGAATTGAAAATATTTTAATTTATAGATTTTAATAAAATGAAATAAACCAAAAATGGATATGCTTGCTCAGAAATCAACAACTGATGCCTATTTAAGAGAAATGTGACTTGGCAAATTATACTCTTATATGTGGTGCTGGAGGAGACTCTTGAGAGTCCCATGGACTGCAAGAAGATCAAACATATCCATTCTTAAGGAAATCAGCCCTGAGTGCTCACTGGAAGGACAGATCCTGAAGCTGAGACTCCAATACTTTGGCCACCTCATGAGAAGAGAGGACTCCCTGGAAAAGACCCTGATGTTGGGAAAGATGGAGGGCACAAGGAGAAGGGGACGACAGAGGACGAGATGGTTGGACAGTGTTCTCGAAGCTACAAACATGAGTTTGACCAAACTGCGGGAGGCAGTGGAAGACAGGAGTGCCTGGCGTGCTCTGGTCCATGGGGTCACGAAGAGTCAGACACGACTAAACGACTAAACAACAACAACTCTTATATGAGTACGATGGAGTTTAATAATGAGGAGAGATGAGAGGGAGAGGGAGTGGTGGCGATTCAGGTGTATATACACACCTGAATATAGAGCCTGCTGGTCCACCCTCTATGTCCACTTGCCTCCTGGCCCCACCAAACAGTTGCAAGAAGTGCCTAGGCACAGGCAGTGAGTCTCAGGCCGGTCAAAGGTTTGCAGCTGATCAGCTGATTGAAGGCTGCTGAAAACCTTGCTTCCTTTGCCCACATGGCTTGAAATCAAACTATGTGGGCATCTGCTGTCATGGTGATGTTAGATGATAGGCAGGTGGATTATCCACCCCATCTGTCAAAGTGGCCTGTGAGGGTTTGGGGAGTTCATGCTCTGGACAAGGTGGATGCTGTCCCCCACCCTTCTCTTACAGTCTTGAAAATGGAATAGGTGATACAGGAAAGGTGTTTAACATTTATTAAATGCCAATTATCCTTGCATTCCCAAGCCACAGACATTCCATCAGCAAACAAAATAGGAGGGATGGGATCAGACAGATGTTTTATGTGAAATAGACGGAACAAATAAGATTAGAGTGGTTGAACAAATAATCACTGAAGAAATTGTTTGTGGTGTTGAGAGTATTAAAGGAAGACAGCAAAGTGATATCAAAAACAGAAAGAAGGTTGCTGTTTCATTTACTGTTGCTAGACTAATCTACCAGAATATACATTTATTCCATGTTTATGGAGACTGTATATGAGGATTTCACTTTCTCGTTTCAAGGAAGGCAGAAAGAAACTGTCCTGAGAACAGCTTGCTTAAAGCAGTGTTTAGCTCAGGAACTAAAATGTATAGCTAATTCTGCTTTCTAGGAAAGGGATGGAATCTACATTGGCTGTTGCTACCTAGGAAAGTTAACTTCAGGTCATAGTGGAAAGCTCACAAAAGTGACAGCACTGGGTGATAAAAGGTAAAGGGACACCTGACCATTAGGTCCAGTCGCGGACGACTGGGGTTGCAGCGCTAATCTCGCTTTATTGGCCAAGGGAGCTGGCGTACAGCTTCCGGGACATGGGGCCAGCATGACTAAGCCGCTTCTGGCGAACCAGAGCAGTGCACGGAAACGCCGTTTACCTTCCCACCGGAACGGTACCTATTTATCTACTTGCATTTTATGCGTTCGAACTGCTAGATTGGCAGGACCTGGGACCGAGCAACAGGAGCTCACCCCGTCATGGGGATTTGAACCTCTGACCTTCTGATCGGCAAGCCCTAGGCTCAGTGGTTTAACCCACAGCGCCACCTACCCCATGCACTGGGTAATACACTTTAACTATTAGGGGAAAGGGTTAAAAACAAAACAAATATCATAACACCACAACATAAATTACATAGTGTGTTCACATTTTGGCTGCTGTGTAAAAGCTACAGTCACCCTATGTCAAAAAGGTTACCATAGAACTAGAGAAAGACAACCAACCACCTGAGATTTTCGCATGAGAAAAGGCTCAGAGGTTGTAGCTTTCCTTTTAAAAAGATTAAAACAAGTTAAACCCTCAATAAAATAAATCTGAAAGTTACTTCTTGCTATGCTCGTTCCATAAAGTGCAGCTAAAATGTTATGGTTTCCTCCTATGCTATTTTAAGACTTGAACACCTCACATCAAAAGGACACAATTTACTTTAAAATGCTTTATTTAAGAAAGGTGTATTCTACCTAGCCCAAGTCTGTACACAATGTGACAAAGGATGACTAGTTAACATCCCTTTGATCGACAATCACCTTTTTCCTACATGTGGCCTCCACCCATGTGGGAAGGGCCCTGTTAGTTTTCTTTCCTTTCCTTTTCTTTTTAAAGCACATCCAGCTGCACCTAGGATATAAACATAAATGAATACTTTCTTCCCTAGCAAAGTGATATTTTTAATATTTTTAAAATACTAGGTGTTCGAGTTGCCCTTCCGTGAATAGAAGGGACTATGATCTAACAGGGGATGGTGGAATACAATTTTTTGTCAGTTCCCCTTTCCCTGTAGTCAGGGGCATCTTGCCCATAGAGGCAAGTGGCGCGGGGTGCCAGGGCGCCAAGTTCTGTAGGGCACCAGGGAAGAGGCAGAGGCTGGGCACAGCGCTTCCCAGCACCAGCTCACCGCCCTCGCCCGCCTCGCTGAAGCAGTGCTGCACCTGGAGCCTCCGCCTCTTCCCCGCCAGAGGAGCCGCCCTCCAGCCGCTGCCCGCCTCCTCCAGCCCCACAAAGCTGCCGTTGGCAACTCTGGGAAACGGGGTGGGGGTGGAGTTGGCTGCGCTGGAGGGATCTTTGCACCACAGCACCTGATATACTTAAGGCGGCCCTGCCTGTAGTCATCCCTTCCATCATCTCATATGCTGCTCCAGAGGTCTTACCACACCCCTGCAGTGCAGATTTTTAGGGTGTGTGATAGGAATGGAGGGAAACCACCTCTCTGCCCTTCTGCCAGGGGTAGCATTTTGTGAACTATGGGACCATGCCTAGCTATTTAACTCAAAGAGACTTCGTTGATGTACTTTTTTATTTGGAATCTTATATGTCCACTGATTTTAATAGTCAAAATCCAACATAGTGTGGGTGAATAAGCTATCTGTGAGAAAAGGCATAGTCCTTCCATTCTTATTTAGAATGTCTATATATTGCACCATATTCCAGAAAATATCTCAAAGTGGTATACAATGAGGGGGAAAATATGAATGATTCACAATTCTGCAGGTATCTAAACAAATTTTGTTGTTGTTGTTTACTCGTTTACTCATGTCCAACTCTTCATGACCCCATGGACCAGAGAACGCCAGTCATCCACTGCCTCCCGCAGTTTGGTCAATTATCTTATATTAGTAGCATAAGCTTATTTATTTGTATCTTGATGTAACAAGCAGGTTGGCTTCCTCCCTTGAGGAGAAAACAGCAAGGGTTTCTGACACCCTCTCATTGGAATTTGTTCTTGGAAGGTACTTGCATCAATTTAATGTCATGGTGCCTGGGTGAAGTTAAAGACGAAGGTTGCATCACTATATCAAATCGGCTGTTTTTTCAATATAGTAAAGGTAAAGGGACCCCTGACCATTAGGTCCAGTCGTGACCGACCTTCCCGCCAGAGGGACCTATTTATCTACTTGCACTTTGACATGCTTTCGAACTGCTAGGTTGGCAGGAGCAGGGACCGAGCAACGGGAGCTCACCCCGTCGCGGGGATTCGAACCACTAACCTTCTGATCAGCAAGTCCTAGGCTCTGTGGTTTAACCCACAGCGCCACCCGCGTCCCATTTTTTCAATATAGTGTTATGCTTATCTGTTACTTCCATATATTTTAAGAACACAAATGGACAGATGCTATTGCTGGTATTCCATACACTTTCTGGCACAGACTTGAATAAAAGGGGCCCAGAGAAGCCAGGCATCACTCCCACAATTCAGAATTAAAAATTTAGGGGGCAGGGATGTCAGGTGACATTTCATTTGGGCTGGGGGCTGGGAAGGTGCCTTATCTCTAACTAGATACATTTTCAAGATTGCAGTTCAACAGAAGTGACCACAACAATAACTTGAGGATGACGATCAAAACTAAATTGAGCCAGCCAGCATTTAATTCATATTGAATAAAGCTTAGGAAAAACAAATACGGAAGCAGCAAGACAAGGCTGATTGAACCATAAAGCATAACAGAAAAAACTGCATGCATAAGAACATGGCAGTTACAATGAGAACTGTAAGATGGAAGTAAAAAAAAAAAGTATTTTTTGACAGCATCACATTTAAACTGGGATGTATTTTGAAAAACACAGCTTCAAATTAATATTTAAAACACTTCTCTTACTGGTGTCTTAAAGACATAAAACAGATACCTAATGTAACACAGCATAGAAACAACCAACAGGTAACACAGTATGGTTTACTGCACCAACATCGGATGGCAAAGAAGCAGGTGAAATAAAGGCAAACCCCAAAGAACTTTTCTGGATGCAAATACATAACCTATTACCCATAAGCAGGAGTAGGAAAGTTGTGGACTTCCAGATGTTGCTGTACTAGTTCCATCATCCCTAACCACTGGTCCTGCTGACAGGGGCTGATGGGACTTGGGAGTCCAACAACATCTAGAGGGCTATAGGTTCCCCACCAATGCCCTAAGGCAGGGGCGAAGTTTATGGAGAAAACATTTCAGGATGTTCAACCCACTCTCCTTATTTGTTACCAGACTTCATTTGAGAATTTTATTGACTAAACCAGATAGCTGTATCAGTGATGCCCTCCTGGGAGAAGTTGCTTCCAGTTTTCCACACCTCCCTCCTGCTATACATGTCCCCTATCATTCTCTGCAGGAATAAATACATGGCATCAACCTATTGTGGCACTTCCACAATGTGAAATCTAAGCATAACCTGCAGAAAAATAGTATTAATAGATGAAAGTCAGTGGGCTATAAATGTCACTATTGATCAAAGTACAGCACACAAAGTTATTCTGATGAAGTGCTGGTTGTGGCCAAGAGGCACTGGAGTTTATTTACTCCTCCTGCTATGAATTCTTCTTATATTACATATATATGAAAATATACAGTGCTTCTATATTGCTTCTTAAACTTCCCAACGAATATTTTTAATAGGTCTTGAATGTTCCCTCATACAATTCATGGAAATAGACCTTATGGGACACATAAAGCACAGAGATGACAGACAAGGACATTGGGTGTCACATTTTACCCACCTGGCTTTGCCGTGAAAGATACCAAGTCAGCTAAAGAGGTAAAAGCACAGGTAAAAATGTAGTGTAGCCTCACTCAACCAAAACATCTTTATTTCCACTTAACTGGAGTTAGTAGCAATTCTCATATAAAACACACATTTTATTTCAGTTATGAAAGCACTTGCTTATGAAAGGTGAAATTAACTGACCATTCATCAACTAAATTCCTAACTTTGTTTTAAAAGGAAGACTGAAAAGAAGAACGGTTTTTCTCTCATCTCCAAAGCAACCAAAGGGCTATGAAGGTCACACTCCTATGAACCACAAGCTTCTATTAGCACAGGATAGAAGATGTTATGATAAGCAGGGCCAACTGACATTCTTGGCAGTTGCCAGAGTGCCCTCAAAAAGGCCTACATTCAATGCTGGCCCTGGGGCCCTCACGCTGTAGGAGATGACCACCATTTGCGATAGTTGCCCATATGCTGCTGGGCCAACTTTAAGGCTCTTGCACTGATTTACAAGACCCTTGTCAACTTGGGTCAAGTATACCTTAAGGACTGCCTGATTCCTTATATTCCTGCCCAATCACTGAGGTCTTTGGAGACGTCATCATTGGCATCCCTCCATGGCTCATACACACAGCTCATATGCACAGAATTGTGTGCTCAATTCTATGAAACTTCCTCTTAGCTGAGATTAGAAAAGCTCCCTCCTCCCTGTTGAACTTCCAGCACCTGGTAAAATCCTTTTTATTATTTCATCAGGCATTTTAAGTAAGTTTTACGGTTAATTTTAACTGGTTTTATCTTTTCTATATCTTTCGTCACCTTACTGTACAGGCTATGGTGTTATGCAGTATATAAACGGTTGAGATCATTCGATAAAATTATCCAGAACTGCTTGAAGCAATGCTGTATCAAAGCCATTTTTAGGAACTAATATGGCAGGTGGCTCACAGCCACCTAGCATAAACTGAAGCACTCTGGTGGACACCAAGGCAAGTAACCTGTCATGAAAGGTACTAATGCATGAGGAGGAACACCAAAGGACACCTGGCAAACATGGCATCTGCCTGTATGACAGATCATACAACTTGGAATAATCACACCAAATACAGCTCAACTACCATGAATAGGGACCCATCAGCAACCCAATAAGCCAACGACTTCTGCTGCCTGCCTGAGACTGAAGGCAGAATACATGGTTTTGTTCAACTGGGTAGGTTAAAAGTGGTACCGACTTTCTTTTCAGACTCTCTGTACCCTTTTTAAAGTGGTTTACAACAAGGCATAAGACAAGGAACTCTGCATCAGACCTCTCAGTCAAACTGTGTCACATAGCAAAAGTATCTTCTTCATCCAAATTATGACACATAGCACATATTTGATTAAAAGACACAATGGATGTACTGTATCTTTGTACATTAAATAACCACGACACTTCCTTCTTATGTAGTATCTTCAGCAAACTAGGAAACTGTTAGCGGTTTTCAAATATTTGCAGTTGACAAACATGTTATGCAGGACAATCAAATTAATAGCAGACTGTACCAGTGGCGTTGCATCCTTTTATTGGCACAGTCAAATAGTTGCTGCTGCTGCCAGGCGGGCAAGGAGCATGGAGGGTGTGCAGGGGGGAGCCTGGTTAGCCGACGTGGCCCTTGGCAGGTGCATCCCCACATCACTGGCCAGGCAGCCCTTCAGCGAGGGTGCAAGGGGCACAATAGCTAGGCCAGGCCCAGAGACCCCCGGCAGCCGGCACCCGCTCAAAATCATGCGCCTGGAGCTATGCACCCCCCACGCTACACTCCTGGACTGTACAGAGTTTTCTACGGACTTGGTGACTGGTCATCACACAAAGATATTAGATCAATGTAGTTAAAAAGAAAGAAGGATGCTATTTTATAAACCTAACAAACCCATGTACAGCTCTGGATTGGCTACAATAATTCTGAAAGGAGACCTTGAAATTATAGTGCTCTCTAATGATTCCTTATCATCCTGGAAAAAGTGACAAGTGGGGTGCCACAGGGTTCTGTCCTGAGCCTGTTGTTGTTCAATATCTTTATAAATGACTTGGATGAAGGAATTGAGGGGATGCTCATCAAATTTGCAAATGACACCCAGCTAGGAGGGGTAGTCAGTGCTGTAAAAGATAGAATTGAGATTCAAAATGATCTTAACAGATTGGAGAACTGGGCCCAAATAAACAAAATAAATTTCAATAGGGACAAATGGAAGGTTCTGCACTTAGGCAGGAAGAACCAGCTGCACAAATATAAGTCAGGGGACATCTGGATTGGCAGTAGTACGTGTGAAAAGGATCTAGGGGTCTTGGTGGACCACAAGCTTAACATGAGCCAACAGTGTGATGCAGCAGCAAAAAAGCTAATGCTATTCTAGGCTGCATCAACAAAAGTACAATGTCCCAATCAAGAGAAATAATAGTCCCGCTCTATTCTGCCTTGGTCAGACCACTACTGGAGTACTCTGTCCAATTTTTGACACCACAATTTAAGAAGGATATTGACAAGCTATAATGTGTGCAGAGAAAGGCAATCAAGGTGATCAAGGATCTGGAAACCAAGCGTCAAGATGAGCAGTTGAGGGAGCTGGGTATGGTCAGCCTGGAAAAGAAGCGTCTGAGAGGAGATATGATAGCCATGTTCAAATATTAAAAGGCTGTCACATGGAAGATGGAGCAAGCTTGTTTTCTCCTGCAGCTGGGCACAACTTAGTGCGGATGCTTCTAATATTATTGATAATGGTAGAAGATGCTTGTGTGTGTGTGTAAAGGCAATCTATTTCATCTCAACTTTCTCTCAGTGGTGCTAGGTGACAAAGACACAGGTGCTCTCAAGGACTGCTTTTCTTGGTATGTGGTCCCTTCCCTGCCAGTTTTTCATCTTTCTAGGTTCATCCTGCTTAAGAGGCTTTGCTTGCAGAATATTCTGGGACTATGTGAAAGATGCACAGGACCAGTCTTGCTTATGTAGCTGTCATACTTTCACATATACCATGTGGGATAGCATCATGGCGAAGTATGTGTGTGTGTGTGTGTGTGTGTGTGTGTGTACACACATATGTGCAAACACATAAAGCTGGTCAGGCAATAATTAGAGAAATGAGTGGCTGCCTTCATCCTTTCTTCTCCAGCTCACACTTTCACATACCCATAATGCTTTCAGCATCCTTCCAATTCTGTGTCTCCCTCCAACCTTCACATCTTCTTTTCTGTGCCCTCATGCTTCCCTCCCTCATCTCTTTCTTCACTTTTATCTTCAGATCAATGACACTGTAAAATGAGAGGTGTCAATGGCTCAAGTCAGGCTTGAAATCACTCTCTGGCCTGCACGTGATTCCTCTTCATCACATAAATTGGGGCACTAACCAGAGTTTTTCAGCTGGAAGACACTTCACACACATTCAGCACTTTCCCCAGATTATTTTGCACGTTCAAGGCCTGAGTCACGGCCTTCAATTTAGGTTCTGGGAGTGCCCTATTGTAAGTTGAAATTGCAGCCTGTTCAAGCCATAGCAAGGGCTATGCAGAGCTAGCCAACTAATATGCTACCTTTGTTTATTACCGCAAATCAACTGGTAAATGAAATGTACTGAAGCAGAAGGGACACAGGGTGTGGCATAGCTTGGAGGAGGGCTGAAAATCTAGAAAACTCCAGTGGAACAGAAGACAAACACTAGAAATGTTTTTTGGGGGAGGGGGGTTCCTGCTTTTTGGTCTGTGTTTCATTAGTTTTTGTGGGTATAGGTGTTTTGTCTGTTTTTTGCTTTGTTTTAGGGAGCTTTGTGTTGAAACTGGGGGCAGCCCATGGAGCAGACCAAATAATCAACTCTTCCAACAATTTAATGAAAAGACATTTTCACTTCCCACCACGCCCTCTGGAATCCATTTGCTAGGGAGACTCAACAAGTGGTATTCTTATTCTTATTCTTGGTTTCTTGGTTTACAAAAGTATGTGCAATGTCTCTTTTTTCAAGTTACATTTTCTACAGGTCAGTTTCATTTGTTGAGACATTAGTGTTACATTGGGAAGTGAAAGGGGGGGAGAGGTGGAGGGGGCCATGGTGGGTGGGGGTGGGTCGGATGGCGATGTTTCTATTTTACTCAATGTGTGTGTGAGGTTTTGTGTCAGCGTCATTTGTACAGGTTCTCTTTGCTATTTGCTTGTGTTCCTCAACAAGTGGTATTGATATTATCACGTGTGGATGGATGTAGACTTGGGCTGATGAAACGTTTCTGGAAATTTGGTAGCTAAAAAACCCAGGAAGCAGATGTGTCAGCTTTTGGAAAGTGCCTTAAAATACGTCTACATCTGGTGGGGAAGAATGAAATTACAAAACGGCTGAGTGGTCTGGAAAGAGAGAACAGGGAGAAGTGATTCACTCTCTCAACATGTAAACTCTTTGTTGAATCTAATATAACAGAAGGTTCTGGGGGGAAATGAAGACCTAATGCTGGGGTGCTCAATGTGTTGCCAATCACCCACCAAGCCCCCCCCCCCCGACCCTCCCTATTTTGAGGAGGAGGTGGTTATTTGGTTAGGAGAGGGGTTGTGTGTTTGGCACAGGGTCCTTCACCCCCCTTTGGTATGCATTTTATTGGTTTTTATTTGCTGCCTGTTTTTTTTTGTGTGTTTTTGGAGAGGGGCAGGTTCTGAGCATCGCCAGTTTTTCTTCTCTGAAACCTGTGATGCTCATAGCACAGTTTTTAAGCTTTCTAAATGCCTCCTGGGTTCAACAAAGTTGGGGACTCCTCTACTAACGCACCTCCAGATATTGTGAAGACCCCTTCAAATAAAAGGCTTTAAAAGCTACATGGAAGGTAGTATGAAGAGACACACTGTTTGTAAATTTTTCAGTAGGGAATGTGATTTTTTTAGTAGAAAAATGGCTAGAAAGAAGGAAAAGGATTAAGGAGCCCCTTCCCCTCACCATTCACTGTCCAGACTCATTGCAGAGTTGCTGCAACTGAAAAGTCCAGTAAGAAATGGTAACATACAGGTCCTGTATAATGTTTTCTTTGGTCGCTCTGATTCTCCCACCCCCACCTTGCAGTTTTTTAAATGTCCCTCGTGTAATTTTCTAATTTCACCACTAGATGTCGGTAGCACATATTTAGTCTACTGAAGCTCAATGCCATTAAAATGCACCAGACAAGTTCTATTTTGCAAATTAGACATCCTCAAAACTGAACTGAAGGTGCTAGGCTGCCCAAGCTTTCTGAAACAATGGCATTTGGTTTTTCTAACTTGTACAAATGACTTTATGCAAACCAGATCTAAGTAAAAATCAAGATGCATGGAATAATTACACTCATGCCTGCTTTCCATGTGTTTAAATAAGAACTAAGGGAAATACAGATACACAACAATGAATATAATGTGATATCGTGTTAAAAATAAGTTTCAAATAAGTTTTACAAACTACACTTTGTGGGAATGTTTGGAACTAATGGGTATTATTAGCAAAATAAATGGCTAGGATAATTTCAATCCCAGCTCCAAGAAAAATGCTTTACAAAAGAGGGAGGAAATGCTATATTGGAGAGTGACTGGGTAAGAACAGAGTGACTCAGCCTCTTTGCAGATGCCTGCAAAGAACTGCCAAAACTATTCCAGCTTCTACTGTACTAGCCACTCCAAAGTTTGGGTGGAGCGATTTAATTCACTGTCTCACAAAACTTTGTATTCCTGGATCAAACATCTGCGATGCAGCAAAAGTTTATAGAAATGCGGTACCACCCCTGGCCCTGCCCCCCAACCACATGACAGATTCTTTGGAATTTAAAGTGGGATCTATTACAGCCTTCTAGATTGCAATATACCTTTGCTTTGTATGGCTCAAGGTCAGGGCCGGATTTAGGTCTGATGAGGCCCTAAGCTACTGAACGTAATGGGGCCCTTTATATGTCCAGCTGTCCTTTGTCAACAACAAATTGTCGCTATTTTTGTGTGTTGAATATATGCTATATGTTAATTTATGGACCTAATAGGTATCTAAAGCCATTTGCACATGTTGCCATGCAACCAGTCCATGCAGAATGTAGGCACCCTATATAAAGAAATGAGCAAACTAGTGATATTTTAGGGAGCAGGCTAGCAGGCGGGGCCCATTACTTACATCAAAGGAACCTACACAACACAAAACACTGTTGCTGTATGTAGGTTTTATTTTATTTGTTTTTTATCTTACATTTTGGAAATATACATCCAGTTTTCTTTATTTCTTTTTTTTTGGGGGGGCCCCCCAAGAGAGTGGAGCCCTAAGCTATAGCTTGTTTAGCTTATACGTAAATCCGGCACTGCTCAAGGTCTTCAAGACAAGGAAGAAAAGATGAAGCCATTTTGTCTCCCACAACTGGAGCTGTCTTTTGATTTCCAGAGGGCGCCCAGGAAACAATAAAAAAACAGCAGGAGGGGCCCACTCTGGAAAAGCTGTCATTCCCATTAGAAAGCATTGTTTTGACATGGATACGGTACTAGTAGAACTTCTGCAGCGTTTTCTGTAGGACACATCTGATCTACCAGTGCAGCTGTGGCCACAGCTAGGTTGCAGAGCACATGCTTTGCCAGGGCCGGGCCCCTCATGAGATCTTGCCGCAAGCCGGTGCCACTGCCAGCACTTCGCGAGTGACACTGCGCAATGCAGGTAAGGGAGGCTTGCAGGGTGGCACACTAATTCCGTTTTGCCTCAAGCACTGAAGCAGAACGTGCTGCTCCTGTGCTTTGCGTCCCAGGTTAGTTCAATCCCAGTTATTTCCAGACAAAGAATCCCAGGCAGCAAGGCTATGAAACAACTTTGGGCAGATATTTGAAATCCATCACAGCAGGCAGACCTGGGTTAGCAGAGACAAGGGCCTGACTCAGCTGCACGTGTGCTTTACACATCTCTCTACCAAATTCAAAAACACTTGTCCGCACCTTGAAAGCCCGGACCGTATGACAAAACAGCAATTAAGAACTCCACACTGGTACGTCTAAATGAATGAATGAATGAATGAATGAAGAATAAGCAATCCTTGCATAAAAAGAAACCCAAGGTAGCTGAAATGGCAAAATAAATTTAAAAAAAGAATGAGCATTATAAACAGTAAAGTCCAACAAAACACATCATCAGACAAAGACAGCACAGTCACCATCCCAGTAGCTTAGGACACAAAGATGCTATAAAATAAGAACATTCTAACAGCTTTTTGAAAGGAGTCAGGGATATGGATTGCCATTAAAGAGGGAATTCTATCACTGAAGTGCCATGACTAAAAATGTCCTTGGTGTGGCACTAGTAGCCTGGCCACAGAAGCTGGCAGCAACCTCATAATAATAACCTTCATCTTGCATAATAAGGAGCAGACATGGGGAGGGAAGAGGTAGCCAGCACGTAAGAGTTTTAAAAATACAAAATACTTGCAAGCAAATGCCTCAACAAACCAATGAGATCCACAGCAGATCACATAACACGTACAAAGAAAAGTTTAAAAATGGTTGTTGGTAGCTGTGTGCATTGCAATTTATGCCGTGTAATGTCTGGGTCAACTGATGGTGTGTGTGTGTGTGTGTGTGTGTGTGTGTGTGTATCTCGTAAGCACACTTATTGGCACCTTGATGTTTATACCTAATACCCTCCAGGAAAAACTGGAAAAGAACAGGTTAATTAGTTAATTATTTCTACAGTAAAAGAAGCTTTGCATGGCAAAGATGCAAAGTTACTTTTGCATAAATGTGGTTAAAGCAGAGTAAACATTCATTCACCATAGTAGCTATCTAGCTGACCTTCCCCACAGCTGCAACAAGTAAAGCTACATCTACAATGCGTTCATTTTACAGAGGGCATTAATAACTTCACCGGTGGCTCATGTGCTCTCGGTAAGGATGTAATGAAAACACCACAGCTGGGCATAGCACCTTGGTTTCTGTCTGAGTCAATATCTTGCTGTCTCCTTGTTTACAGGGGAAAAATATATTCAGCTGCCGGATCACATGCTACTCTAATTATCCTGTTTCAGTGCCAAACGTTCAAGATTACAGTACAGCAAATAATTACCACCCAGCTGGCAAACATTTAACAAGGTTAAATAGGCATGTCATTTACATGTTTCACACTCCTGTCACCTATTTCAAACAGAGGAGCGGTAATAATGGAACACCTACTTTGTTCCATAAAATCTAATCCTAATAATCCTATAAGACACATTCAGTTTAGGCATAAGCATGTTTTAGAGAATAAGGAATGTGTCATAGGCTCACATACATTTTTTACACCTTCCAAACACAGATTGGTTTTGTTCAGTACAAACCACAGTTTCCCATTACATGCACACCAACAAACTATGGCTTGCACTTGCTCTAACCAGAATCAAACAAGCAATCACAATTCTGACGTGTTACCATCATCATCATCATCATCATCATCATTTCAGTTCATGAGGCCATCCAATTAATTCTGCATGATTTCCTAATAATATTTGCAATATTTGCAATGCCTCCTAGTTTGGTGCCATCTGAAATACCATAAGCAAATTCCTACCACCTCCCCTAGATTACTAATAACAATAGCAAATCTGAGGAACTTTAACAAAATCCTTTGACTACTTCTCTTGAATTAGTGCCTTACTTTAACAAAGCTACACCGCACACAAAGTAATAAAACAGTATTCCGATGGCTCTTTTAAAATTGGAAACAGTGCTTCAGAAAGGGGGCAACTGGAACTGGAGAACTGCACAGGGGCTACTTATCCTCTTCATTTCTCACTTTAGAAAGTGCTGCCAGTGTGTCGTAAGTTTGCCTGTAAAGAGTACTGGATTCCTTGTCTATATTACAATCTGGTTATTGATACCTATATTTCCTCACTTGACCTAGAAAGTGTTCTGTGCTGCTGTTTGGGGGTGGGTTTGCTCAATTCCCAAGGATGGGGCCTCATATTACTTTTGGACATATAACACCGATTCTGACCTGACTGCACTAGTTGCCAATTACAATGGTAACTCTGGTTACGAACTTAATTCGTTCCGGAGGTCCGTTCTTAACCTGAAACTGTTCTTAACCTGAGGTACCACTTTAGCTAATGGGGCCACCGCCGTGCCGCCACCACGCAATTTCTGTTCTCATCCTGAGGTAAAGTTCTTAACCCGAGGTACTACTTCCAGGTTAGCGGAGTCTGTAACCCGAAGTGTTTGTAACCTGAGGTACCACTGTAGTTTCTGGGCCCAATTCAAAGTACTAGTTTTGATATATAAAGCCTTAAACAGCTCAGAATTGCAGACCCCATATGAACCAGACCCAGACCCTTCAGTCATCATCTGAGGCCCTTCTTCATGTGGCCCCTCCATGAGATCCAGGGATGGCAACATGAGGATAGGCCTTTTTATGCTGTGGCTGTCTGTTGGTGGACAGCTCTGTCCAGGGAGGTTCATCTGGCACCATCATTATACATATCTTTAGGCGCTACGCAAAAGCTTTCCTCTATAACCAGGCCTTTCACCTTTAACCATCTGTGGCCTTTTAGAAGTGGGTGGGATGTTTTTAATATTATTACACGTCGTCCCCCAATTTTCACAGTTTCAGGTGCTTACCCGAGGTCTGTGTTTACTTTTGGGAAATAAGGCACAGCAGAGACTGTGATGTCTTTATTATATATGGTTTATATGCGAAGCGGGGAGGGGTCCCCCAGCATTACACTTGAAGAGGGTCTTGCCTCCTCCATAAATCACATTGTGAGTTATGAGAGGCCAATTCAAAACACAGCTGAAATATATTTTTTCTGTTATATACAGTTCTATTCTCAATATTTTATTTAAGGCCCTTTTGGTCTAATAAGAGGTTTCTCATTCACAACCTTGCTTCTCTTTCTCACACTGGCATAAAAATAGTGTTTATAGCGTCAAAGACTGTTGCCATGGAAATTGAGGTGCCATAGAAACGGCATGACTTTGCTGCAGGATGAAGTAACTTAAAAAGGCAATGAAGAAGAAGGGACTTGTCAATATACACAATTAATGAGGAAAATGCTACAGAAAAGAACAAATGTGTCATGAATTGTATCTCAGTAAGATTATTTCCAACATTATCATCCAGTCAATGGAAATTGCTACTTTTCTCATTTTTAATATAAGCTTTTTAAATGAAAACGTTTTTGCAAATTAGAACCACTGCTTTTGTAACAAAACCCGCCCCAAAAGACCCTCCCCCCAAAAACAGATATGAAAGCCTTTCAGTAGACTTGGAACATGACAATACCATCATCATTTATTGTTGACTCAAAACTACTTGATCATACTGTAGTATCATAAACATAACAGTGAAATAAAACATTCAATATTTTCACACTACCAGATAACATAACATAAGTGAAACAATGGTACACAAATTTTAACACCCTTAGATTTCACTGTCAGTTTGCAAGTCTATGATGCCTCCTACTACACATTTTTGGGGCTCAATTTGATCATTTAGTAAACTTTCTGATGAGAGAACACAAACTTAGTTTAGCCAACACCTTTGATCGATGTTTAGGATGATATGTAATTATGGCATCTGGCCTGCATTATCAGGACTTCCCATTCTGCTTTTTCCTGCTGCAGACACTCCAGAGCAGATTTGGGGAGCACTGCTTCCTCCCACCAGGGGAAAGGCAGCAGCAAGAGTGCTGAAGTGAGCACCCATCGCATATTTTGAGGGACCACTCCCTGCTTGCTGTCCCCTCCCAAGCTTGTAAATGCCACCAGGCCATGGCAACCAAAATCAAGATAATGGAAACAACACGAGTTCTATGCCAACAACACCAAAATGCCCACCTCTGGGAAGCACGGCCCTTCCATTCAAAGGATTTATAAACAATATCAAATACATTAGGAACTGGGGGCTAGAGCAGCTTAGGAAAACAGCACAATCCTGTTTACAACCCGAGATGTGGTGAGGGAAAGAGAACAAAGGAGCTCTGTATGTGCCAGACAAGAGCTCAATGGCTCACTAAGGAAAAGCAGATTCAGTCATCACAGTGGAGAAAAAGCACACAAAACCTACTGAACATTGTCTAAAAAGCAAAACAAAAAACCTGAAATTATTATTTTTCTTCTTTATTTGTTTCTGTGGGTCAATGGCCCCTGATAGAAAACTCTTGCCCTAGAAAGTGCCTTTGGGAAGAAACTCAGGATGAATTCTTGGGGACAAACTCTCAAAGAAATGTTAACTGACTGTAACCCACCTTGAATGGGAGGACTCTGCCTACTACCTTGCTGCCTCAGATTGAGACTTCTGCTTGCCATACTTCTGACCCCTTCAACTCTCTATGCTGTCATGGAACCTTCTGCCTGACTTTGATGTCACACTTTCATCTGAGCCCTCTGATCCAGTGCCTAACCTCCATCCCATCTGTGACATCATCTACCGTCCTTCTGATCTTCATACATCCATGCCTGAAATGGACCCCCAATACTAGGCCAAAGCCTGACACACAGGCTGGGCCTCCCTTAAGCTAGCCTCTAGACCATGGGTAGGCAAACTAAGGCCCGGGGGCCGGATGCGGCCCAACTGCCTTCTAAATCTGACCCGCAGATGGTCCAGGAATCAGCATATTTTGACATGAGTAGAATGTGTCCTTTTATTTAAAATGCATCTCTGGGATATTTGTGGGGCCTGCCTGGTGTTTTTACATGAGCAGAATGTGTGCCTTTATTTAAAATGCATCTCTGGGTTATTTGTGGGGCATAGGAATTCGTTCATTTTTTTTCTTAAAATATAGTCCGGCCCCCCACAAGGTCTGAGGGACAGTGGACCAGCCACCTGCTGAAAAAGTTTGCTGACCCCTGCTCTAGACACAGAAGCTGCATAATTACCGTATTTTTCGCACCATAGGGCGCACCTGACAATAGGGCGCACCTATTTTTAGAGGAGGAAAACACACACAAAAATATTCTGAATCAAATGTTGCACTAAACTATTTAAAGCAGCAAAGCGGGCGGCTCCTGTCTGCTTTGCTGCTTTAAATCGAGCCTCAGAGGAGGGTAGGAAGGGGAACCATGGCTTATCTAAGTCCAGTTAATAATGCTGAACCTGACTTATGGCCATTGAGATTAGCCTGGCCGTCTCAGTGGAAATCTGGGGAGGCTAGGGTGGACATTCCAGTGGTCAAAGTGTGGTTGTGTCTTCCTGCCCGGCATCTATTTCCTGCCCTCTTTCTCCCCTGCACCCCCACACCCTGCTTCGAGGGAAGGAAGCGGAGCCATGGATCCTCTGCTCACAACTGCAGTGGATTCCATCCACTTTGAAGCAGGAAAGTGGGAGAGGAGTGTAAGCTGCTCCCCTCCCACTTTGCTGCTTCAAAGGGAGCCCAGGAGGAGGGAATCCTCTGCAGCCGCAAGCAGAGGATCCATGGTCCCCTTCCTTCCCTCTTCCGTGATTGATTTGAAGCAGGAAAGTGGGAGAGGAGCTGCTTACACAAGTGTAAGCTGCTCCCCTCCCACTTTGCTGTTTCAAAGGGAGCCCGAGAGGAGGGAATCCGCTGCCTTCGCTAGCAGAGGATCCATGGTCCCCTTCCTTCCCTCCTCCGTAGTTGCTTTGAAGCAGGAAAGTGGGAGAGGAGCTGCTTACAGCGCGGCTTCTCCTGGCTTTTCTGGGAGGTGGGGGGGGGATTCCACCACCTCCCGCAAAACCGGCAGAAGCCGCCAGCTCTTTAAAGGGGCTGCGCGGCTTCTCCTGGCTTTTCTGGGAGGTGGGAGAAGGGACTGATGCAGCCAGTCAGTCCCTTCTCCCTCCTGGGGAAAAGCCCGCAAGAGCGCAGGAAGCTTGTGTGCGGCTCTTGGGGGCTTTTCCCGCCTGCCTCCCCCTTGCATTCGCTCCATAGGACACACACACATTTTCCCTTGCTTTTTAGGAGGGAAAAAGTGCGTCCTATAGAGCGAAAAATACGGTATATCTACATTATTGTCTGGCCATAGCTGCTTGTGTAGGTTAGGAAAGTGTTAGAAATTAGTATTATCAGTCATTTCCAGATGACCTGTTTATTGAACATACGTTGTGGTTTGTTTGCAAGGAAGTTAGACAGTGTTGCATCAAGCTTTACAGTGCATTTTCCCATCACTTTCCTTATTGCAAAAAAAAGTCTAGTTTCGGGGAGAAGCAGGCATGTTGTGCAAGGGGTTCAAATCAACTTTAATTGCACAACATGAATTTGTCAGTACTGTATGTGATTGAATCCCACCCAAAAATAGGTATAGTCAGTAAGCATTATTTATGGCCAAGGGAAATATATTGCACATGAAGAGAAAAGGCTCTCATTAAACATTATTTTGAATACAGTCAGTGAAAGGAAGCACATCTCACATTTCTTAGCAAGAGGAAAGACCTGTTTGGCAACTTTTTGCATCTATAACCCAATGAACAGCTAAACAAGAAATCATTGCAGATTTGAGCACAACCATTGTGATAGCATCACTGATACTAATGGGAATGAGAAAAATTCTATGTTTATGGATCTTCTGGATCAGCTTCAAGGGTAATTATACAGCAGTGAGAGGGTATCAAAAAGCCTCTTGTATGAAGAGCATGAAAGTGAAGTTTATAAATGCTCCACCTAACTCATCTGAATATGGTACAACTGTCCTGTTACATCTTAGTCACTGCTAAATTCCCATCTCTTTCAGTCACTGAATGAGTAATGACATTACTTCAGAATCCAAGCTCTGAGCAAATTACAATACATTTGGTATGCTGATAAATTCCACTCAAATCGCTGCACCAACATCTGGCAGCATTATACACAAGATCTACAGTGTTCCACTTTTCTCACAACAATAGGTATATATATTATTTTTAAATAGGAAAGTTAAGGGAAAGAATATTAAGAAAAGAAATAAAATGCCTTAATGAAAAATGTGGTGTTTTTTTTAAAGTCTGTACTTCCATCCCACCCACAAGCAACAAACACAGCAGCTAGGCAGCAGAGCTGTAAAGGCAACCCATTCAGGCTACTATTTAAAGGTAAAGGTACCCCTGACCATTAGGTTCACTTGCGGATGACTCTGGGGTTGCGCGCTCATCTCGTTTTACTGGCCAAGGGAGCCGGCGTTTGTCCGCAGACTTCCGGTTCATGTGGCCAGCATGATTAAGCCGCTTCTGGCAAACCATTTAGCAAGGACAATTTCTCTCACAGTGGTCTCTCACTACTTCTGCCACCATCAGTCAATGAATGGTAGAAATTGGGCCTTGCCCTCCTCTTACCATGACCCCTCTCCTATGGTGGTCATCACAAAAGATGGAACCATATTGTGATGAGAGAAAATGTAGAAGAAAAACATGTGCCAGGTAGGTCCCTATGTACTGCTTCATTCCTAGCCTTATTATTATTATTATTATTATTATTATTATTATACCATTCTTCATCTGAGGGCCAGTGTAAAAACAGACAAATACATAACATAATAACAAACAAAACAATACCCTGCCCCAAGTTTAAAAGTCCATAGACGGTTAATTTGCCAAAGGCCTGATAATCCCATAGGGCACTTAGGAGGAAACGTAAATAGCCTATAAACAGAGAACAGAACAATTAATATTATTCCTTCTACATTTTAACTCCCCCTCCGTCTCTCAAACACTATTGAGGAATCTATGACGGCGTCAAAACTGAAGTAGCGATTCGCTTTACCATGATCCTAACATCCCACATTTAAAAGCCCTTGCAAAGGATCATTCCGACACCAACTTGTATTTAGCATAATACAAACACATACTATTAAGAAGCAAGCTGGTAATATGAAGGTTTGGCACAGAGATTGCCATAATTACACTTTATATGAGCAGAGAGCAAATATGTTTTTGTTCCTGTTTAACATGCCTTTGGATATATATGGTCAGACACAGTGGATTATTTCAAGCTATTTATTTATTTATTTATAAAATCTATTTTCCCTACTTTTTTTTTTTTTTTTTACCTCTGTTGAAATATCCCAGCTGGTTTGCCAATTTAGATGCCAGGCAAGTTGTGTAATCATGTTTTTGGCAATGGAGATATGTGTATGTACGGTATATACAGTAACAGCATGCAAAACAAAATTAGAATCAATTACTGTAAACCGTAACCAAAGCAGAATCTAAAACAGACCAAAATGGCACTTCTGTTGAAGAGTTTCAGGGATGAATAGCTATGTCTACATGGGATAATTTGTACAAACTCTCTAGCAAGGCAATGATGGGACTACTTCAAAATGTTATAAAGGGAGCTTGCACATGAATGCAGAATTGTTAAATTAGCTTGGGGTACTTTTTGCTGTGTAGCTTGCCTACCTATTGCCATAAAATGCTTTTTAAAATCTGAATGACACAGTCAGTTACAATGAACATTCCTTTTCCGAATTAATCCATGGGTGCTTTAGTTGGGATCTTGGCACTGCAGGGGGTTGAACTAGATGACCCTCAGGGTCCCTTACAACTCTACTCTTATTACTGACTTCTGTTATCAATACTGAAGAAACACCAAAGAAGGCTCCATGCAGGATATCCCCCCCCCCCCCCGCACTGAGGTAATGGGTTGTATTCAACTAAGTCCTATTCAGACCAGACCCATTAAATTAATTAACCTGACTTAGTCATGATAATTAACTTCAATTGGTCTAATCTGAATGGAGCTAGTATTGAATGCCACCCATGACATGTGTAAGGAAAACAGGTATTATTACATTATGAGTATAGTATTTATTTTACCACACTCATGTTGGCTGGGAAGCTTCTATACTAGTATAGATGGGTTTTTGACAGTCTGGACTGACCAGGCTATCATACACCTGTTGAAAATCTACCTGTAACAAAATTCCTACCTGTCAGTCTTTGAAAACTAATTACAGCACCAGACACAAAGCAATCAACTTTTTCTTTTGAGTAAAATATAACTATTGTGAAAGAGCCAGCGCTAGAAACTGGATAACAGGTTCAGGTGGTGGTGGTGTTTTTTAAATAGACATTTTGCCATGGTATATTACCTGCTTCTGTATATTTTAATCCTACTTTCTCTTCTTCATCCTTTGCTTTGGGTGGTGGCCAGACAGTCTGCAGTCTACCAGGAGTCTTGTCATCCTGATCGGAAAGTACTGCATCAGTCTAATAAAACAAAAAAATATTTTAAGAAATATTAACATATGAAGGCACATGGCACTGAAAACTGCTTGTTTATAAATGTTAAAAAACAAACAAACCCAACAACCTTTCCACCATTCTTTTTGCCTAATATCCAGTCAGAAATAAGAGTACTGGGGAAATGTGAGAGCTTGCTCCCAATTTTGCGACATTTTAGCTCGTTCAATATACTACATCCTGGATTTTTTTCTGACTACCTGCAATTTTTGTTTGTTTGTTCACATACGATACGTCATAATGACTGAATGCTCTGATGTGCAACAGAGGTCAATAAAGGCATGGGTTTTTCCATTACCTTTATTGTTGGGGGAAAGCCCTGGGCACTCCCCGCTGCACACTTGAAATGACCCACCAGTATTAAAGTGTATTCACTGTGACACCAGTTTCAGTGGTTAGAGTGACCAGTTAAGGCTGGGGAGGTTTAGATTCAAATATCCATGCTGCCAATAAACTCAGTAGGTGACCTTGGGCCAGCAACTACCTTAGCCTAACCTACTTTACAGGATTTTTGTGAGGATAAAAATGTACACAGCCCTGAGCTTTCTTTTTTGGGGGGTGGGGGGAGGAAGGCAGGATTGGAATGCTGTTTTGATGCCGTGTGTGGCTGGCAGACTGCTGGCTTGGAACTCAAGAACCACAACCCAAATGTCAGATCAGCCACAGACTCAATACCTTCTGGCAAATTAGGGAGAAATCCAAACCAGCACTCCTTATATTGGCAGGGCTTTAAGGAATGGTGGGACCACTGCAGCACCTGTAGCCCTGCTGTGCATAGTGACTGGCAGAAGACGGGAAGGTCAGGCAGATCCCTGCACCAGTCTATATAGCTGGTGCAGTGACTGGGCCCAAACTGGGTCTGATGCTGCATGGATGGCTCAGAATCTAATGGATTCCAGAGGAGCTCAGCACTCCCCACCCATATAAAATCCAGCTCTATGGGTTTCCAAGTGACGGTACATTCAGTGGGTAGAAGGGGGCTCTGTGTCAGCAGAGTGACGAGACTCTGCAGGCGGCAGGAAGCAAATGGAGGCCAGCAGGGCTAGCAGAGAGACACTTCTACACTCATTCCTGCCTGCCACCCAAAAAGGGTGTGTTGCTTGCTCTGCTAATCATCTCTCAACTTCAGTACATTTCTGAAATGGGAAATTTTCTGACAATTTCAGTGTGTTGTTATGAGGTTAGACAACCCATATTGTGTATCATATTTTGCATGGTAAAGGGACTATGCAATTTATAAATAATAACCCACATTTCAACAATACCGTTCTGAATGCACAGAATTCACCAATACAGCTTAGCATTGTGACGCTGGGTGCTGTCGAAACAGGCATCCCAGTCTCAGAATGGTAATGCTACGCTTGGGTCTTTTCTATCCAAAATAAGCATTTGCCATACGTATTTTTGATCACACCTATCTATTTACCCAATTAGTATTTTGCATTAGCCCTAGCATACAAGAGTATTAATCAACCTACTGGTTTTGTGTCAGTTGCTCCATCACCTTTAGACCTTTCAAATACTGCCTTCAGTGATTCTTTTTCATGTCTCATTTTGCGTTTTATCGCTTCTAGCTCTGAAGTATCAGCAGTTGTCTCTTTTTTGGGAGGGCGTGTAAATAAAGCTTTAAATGCATCCAATGCAGATTCAGCGGGACTTGGTTTTGCCTCTTCAGAGGTAGAGGATGCTTTTCTCACAGAAGATTTGCTTTCTTGGCCATTCTCGCTGCTGCCATAATCACTGGACACCTCACCAGAATCTTTTTCTTCATTTTTAGGCCCTAAGAGATGAGAGAGTTGTTCTAGAAAGGTAGGGGCCGCTTTGGGCTCTGTTGGTTTCCTCTTAGTTAACTGATCAGGTGCAATACTGGACTTTTTAACAGGCTGTTTTAATTTAAGCATAGCCAAGTCGCTGTCTTTCTGTTTGATTTCAGTGACCGTTTCCTCCTGATCTGAAGAGAATCCTTTCTTCCGTACACGTAACCCACTGAAAAAAGCAGGAAGCTGAAAGGTCTTCTCATTCAAAGATGGTTTTTGGATGGATGCCGTGCTGGAATTGCTTGCAAGAGGTCCTTGCTCATCTACAAACCCCTGAGTATCTTCTCCTGTGAGAGACAGGCCTGTATGGTTCTCATTGGTCAGTGCTGCAGTTTCAGTTTCTGAACAAATTTCATGTAGTGTATCATCCATTTCTGTTGAATGAAGCTGAGAACTTGGTAGAATCTGCTCTGTTTCATCTCCATTTATAGTACCATCTATTTCTCTATATCCTTCTGTTTCTGGCTCTTCTTTATTTTGGTCATTATCCTCCAAAGACACAGTACTATTTAAAACAGATCTGTTTGCTATATTTTCGTCACTGTTAAGATCTGTAGGCTCATTGTCTGATTCTGTGTCACTTGTTGCATGAACCAAAGTACCCTGAATAAGAATGGCATCCTTGTCATTTTGTTTGCCAAATTCAGACAAAAGAGAGTGTTGAGAATCTGAATGGGAAAGATAGGGATCATTCTGCTCCTGCAGTTCCAAGTCATCTGGGCCGTAAGTGTCAGGCTCATAGTCATCTGGGACAATGGTAGTGTCTACAAAGTCAACAGGGGTGCTGCCGTAGACTTCATGGGAAAGATAGGGATCATTCTGCTCCTGCAGTTCCAAGTCATCTGGGCCGTAAGTGTCAGGCTCATAGTCATCTGGGACAATGGTAGTGTCTACAAAGTCAACAGGGGTGCTGCCGTAGACTTCATAATCAGCATGGTTGCTAATATCAACCTCAAAGTTACCCAGGGCAGCATCAGCATCAAAGTCAGTTGGCACCCAGGCACCCACTCCTGAGTCAACTGGGGCAGTGGCATCAGCCTCGAGGGCAAACATGTCGCAAGTACTGGATTCTGAAATTTCATAAGCATTGTTTGGGCTTTCAGACTGTGGTATTTCTGAAAGTTGATGATCTCCATCCAGATAATCATCTCCATTGATTCTGCTCCTCACTTCCTGGTTGTCAGCATGGCTACTGATATCACTGACATTTCGAAATCCTTTAAGAACAGCTTGATCTTTTGAAGTGCCTGGTTGCAGTTTAGCCGTAAATCCAAAAAGGGCTTTCATAGAAAATTTTGTGTAGAGAGTTGGGCCTGGTTCAGGTTCGGTTGCCCCCTCTAGACTGGAGAGCTCATTATGGTCTGAAGTCTGATTTGCTTCCATGTTGGGCAAATCACAGCGGTACTTATTATATTCCCAGAAGATATCAGTTCGTTTCTATATGATTACTCTCAGGGAACATCTTTCATTCAGTCTATTACATTAAAACACCACAGAGAGAGGCAGTTTTTCACCAGATCACACACTGCTCTTTCTAACAATGGTCTGATCTGAAATGCACATTCCAGCCAAACTTTACAACTTGAACAGAGGCGAAACGGGAAGATTTTGCTTCCATAAAAACTTCCCAGCAGCGTCACAAATTATTTACACAATGGGCCTATTTTTTGTCAACGCAAATCTGCTACAAACTCCACCGCCTGTTGCACTAAGGCTTACTGTTCTTTTCTGCTACACTCAGCCTTTTTACTGAATAGAAATAGCAGTTAACAAGACAGATCTCTTTCTCTCATTCTCACTCTCTCTCAACAGAACAGCTGGTACTTGCAGTTTGCTACTTCCTCATGCCGGCCCGAGAATCAAGGGGAAAATCGTCAGCAGAAAAACTCCTCAAAAGTTTCTTGAAAGGCACCCCATGGTGGTCAAAAGCTGCTTTGAGCAAAGTCGTCGAAGGAAGGCAAGATCAGAAAGCTGGAAAATCCCAAGCAGAAAGAAATGTTTCCAAATCTTCACACACACACACACACAAACGAGCCTTCTTTTAACTTCTGGAGATTCCTAGTTGCTGAGAAGTCCCAGTTAACGTTGGTGCCCTTGAAGCTGAATAATCATAATAAAAAGAAAGAAAGCACCACTCTTCCGCTTTTGCTTCAGGTTTCTGTCTGGAATGCAGATTCCAGCCAAGGAGCACCAACCAACGAGGCTGGTTCCGTGTTGCTGCGTCTTAAACTCTGCACAGCTCTTTCTGCGGACCATAAACAGGTAAATTATCAGACAAGGTAACCACACCCACGGATTAAAAACTACCTAGGAGGGCAAGGTAAACAGCCACTGCCCAGAACTCGGCCATTAACTCTGTAAAGAAGAGAGGGGTGGAAACATGCACGTCCACTGTCTTATCTTCCAAAGCGATTTCTCTTAATTCGTTTTTTTTCTTAATTCCCGGGTTTCTTTGCATCTTAGATCTCTGCACCTATCTTATTTCCTCAGTCTAGGAGAGGGGAAAAAGAAAAGCGCACGGGAAGAAGTCCCAGAGGGGGAGCTGGGTTACTCCGCGACAGCAAAAACAGGTAAGAGCCGGTGACGAAACTAGAAAACTCCAGGTAAAAACTCTGTGTATAAAAAAGGCTTAGAATCAGCGAGTCAAGGAGTAGCTAACTTAGAGGTAAGTTGCTTACAACCTCCTCTCCCCGCCCCCCACCTCAATTCCTTTTCTGGCAAATAGC
Source organism: Podarcis pityusensis (assembly GCF_964106645.2). NCBI lineage: Eukaryota > Metazoa > Chordata > Lepidosauria > Squamata > Lacertidae > Podarcis > Podarcis pityusensis. The sequence goes on from NC_138028.1 coordinate 41,077,513, forward strand.
CTTATTCAATGTTTTATTTTTTTCCCCGGGGGGTACTCAAGCGTACACATACCCCTAAAAATTTTGCGAATCATCTAAGTTTGGCCTCATTGAGGGGCAGTATTTTTTTTAGAATAAAAAGCATTGGCCTTATTAAATGATTTCTAGTATTTAAAACTGGAAGGCTGCAACCTTCTGCCCACGTTCCTGGGAGTAACCCCCAAGGAACTTGGTGGGATTTACTTCTGAGTAGGTGTGTATAGGATCGCACTGCAAAGGTTTTCAGAACATACAGTACTAATCACACCAGATGGGGGTGGTTATTGGTTTGTTGTGTTCTCATTTTGTATTTTTATGTGGTGAACCGCCCTGTGGTCTTCTGATAAAGGGTGGTATACAAATTTAATAAATAATAATGATACTAAAGAAAGCTCACACCAGAAATTTATCTAATCTAGCATCCTAGCTCAGATCCTAGCTGTCCTGAGAATGGGACAGAGTTCATGTTTGTGGAACGGAAGATTTCCCTCTTCCCCCTCCACTCTGATGTGCAAATAAAAACTTTATTGCTCCTTACACGAGCAGAGAAAGCTCAGAAGAAGGTGAGAATGGCGACAGTAGCCCCGTGTTTTTCCTCCTTGATTGGTAATCAGAAGTATATTGCCCTTAAATATAGAGCAAGATGAGTTGGGATTCATAAAAGACCTTTCTCTGAGGTTACACCTAAGTTATGGAGCTCTCAACCTCTTGTCTCAATAATAATAATAATAATAATAAATTTTATTCATTCATTCCCCGCCCATCTGGCTGGGTTTCCCCAGCCACTCTGGGAACAGAATATGAATACGAATACGAATATGAATATTATTAATATATTATTAATATTATTAATAATTATTATTAATATTCTCACCCTCCTCACCTGCTGTGCCAACACTGTTTTTTTTCATGTAGGTATTGAATTTGACAGGCTGAAGCTTTCAGTTTGTGTGTTCATTTTCTAACCATTTTATTGTTTTTTCTTGGACTGGGGAACTGGGAGGGATTTCTTCGTTTTACAATGGTTATTAAACTTCCCTGAGTACTTAGTACACAATGGAAGAATAGTATATAAATCTTCAGAAACAAATAACTGAAACAAACATGGTTTTGGCAATAAATTTCATCAGTTGGTCACACTAAGTGAAGTGCTTCCTCCTCTTTGACCTGCAGCTTTGCCAGCCAGTTATACTTAGTAGCCCTGGTCTGTTCAGGTATCATTCAGGTTATTAAAAGCATACCCATTTATAACAGGAAAACTTCCAGACTTGCTCATTTCAGCATGGCGCTTTCAATCTAAACAGGTCTGAAAGACCTTTTTATTTAATTTACACTCTCCGGGCCTCAACTGCTAGCTTTCCAGATGACTGATGCAGTTCTCAAGTTGTTGTAGGGGGACATAGGGAGATCCCTAATGAAATCCACCCTGTAACTCCTCCAATTACAGCCTTCTAAAAACACTTGGCTAAGGGGACTACAGTGGTACCTCGGGTTAAGTACTTAATTCGTTCCGGAGGTCCATTCTTAACCTGAAGCACCACTTTAGCTAATGGGGCTTCCTGCTGCCGCCGCGCAATTTCTTTTTCTCATCCTGAAGCAAAGTTCTTAACCCGAGGTACTATTTCTGGGTTAGCGGAGTCTGTAACCTGAAGCGTATGTAACCCGAGGTACCACTGTATACGTAAAGCCCTGAGTTGCAGATAGTCACTGAGTTTTAAGAAACCATGGAAGAACAAAAGCAGCTTGGATTACACAGTTCCGTGTCAACTTAGATCAGTGGATAAATATTTTCAGGAATATTAGGGCAGTTTGACTGTGTTCTGGCAATCATCTCTCAGCTTAATAAGGCAAGATATGGCTTCATTTGCATATCATGGTAAGCCAAACTATAGCTTACTGGGACCACGCAAACGTGAACACACCTGGCAAGGAACTCCCAGCTCTGTTTTTACAGCAATCCTTGGCTACTACAGCTCATGGTTAGCAAGGCCGGAGCTAAACCACAAGCCTGGGTTTGGTTAACAAACTGAGCCAAAGAAATGTATTTGAAAAGGTTTCCACAGCCCTGTGTTTCGTGGCATGAGAAAATCAACCGTTTGCAGTAGAAAACCATCTCAACTTGGTCTTAAAGGAATGTGTGAAGTGGCCCAGAAGCTTATTTAATAAATAAGAATACAACCAGGCCTTGGACTGACTAATATTCTATGGCCTTTTAAATGGGTGTGAGAGAAGGGGGTTATTGTTTTGTTTTTGTTTAACTGATTATTTTGTGCTTTTATACTGTATCTTTATGTTGTGAAGGGGCCTGACATCTTTGGATGAAGGGCGGTCTATAAACTTAATAAATAATAAAATAATAAAAATTAGCTGGCAACTGACTGAACCTCTGCTTTCCAAGGTGAATGTTCTCCTGGAGTGGAAATCCTCATTATTATTTTCCCCTCCTGCCATTATGTTCTCTGTATGTGCATAACAATTTCTTACGCTATTTACACTGTAGTGACTGCTTTGCAATTGCAATGACTCTGGTGACTTTATTCATCTGAGGCATGGTCAGCTCATGTTGGCAGGCGGCATACCATCAAAAGGTAGATAATTATAGTGTAATTGTATAATGTGCTTTTATATTTAGAGCACTACTCTGTCTTAAATGGGATAGCCAGGAAGAAGGTAATAAGTCTTAATTTTTGTTCACTAAACAGGTCACTGCTCTCCATACAGTCAATATTTAAAGTCATAATCTACTTTCTGAAATTCCTTTAGCTAACAATGGAGATATGGAATGCATATGGAATACCATCTCAGTGGATGCTTTGCAACTGTCTTGGGTAAGGAATGGTGGATTTTCCAACGTAGACAACAATGACATTGCAAAGATATAGTTGCCACCACATTTCCTGAAGGAACTGTGACTCAGTTTGGTCAAACCCTCCCATTTCTGTGTCATAATCTTTGAAACTAAACATCAAAGGCTAGGATATAACTGTGCTTCAATTATAGCTAAATGCATCCTGTATTCAGAAGGACCAAGTAGTTTAATGTTCAGTTAATAATAGTGAACTCATGTGGTTTGATTTTTCTGTTTGGAAGCAAAATAGGACAACCCCCAAACAGTGGAGTGTTTCCTACATACTCTCCCCAGTATGAAGAACAGAATTTGAAATAAAATAAATGTTTAAAAACAAACCCCAAAAGGCCTGACAATAACCTATGAGCTTTTTATGGGTTTAAGTATGCTGCAAGCTGCCCAGAGTGGCTGGGGAAACCCAGCCAGATGGGCAGGGTATAAATAAATTGTTTTAAGTGTATCTGGTTTTGTTTGTGTTTTTTTTTAAGTGTTTTAAATTGTTTAATGTGCAAATTGGTGTGACACAGCAGTTTAGAAGGAAAACATAAATTGAAATACAGTCATACCTCAGGATAAATACGCTTCAGGATAAGTATTTTTGGGTTGTGCTCTGTGGCGACCCGGAAGTAATGGAGTGCATTACTTCTGGGTTTCGCCACTCGCACATGCGCAGTCAAAATGACATCACGTGCATGCGTGGAAGCAGCGAAACGCCACCCACGCAGTTGCGTCTTACGTTCTGTTCAGGATGCGAACGGGGCTCCAGAACGGATCCTGTTCGCACCCCGAGGTACCACTGTAACAACAACTATTATTTTCATATGTGCAGAATCACAGCTTTGGCTGTACAGCCTTATAACCACTAGAGGTTTAAGCTTGCTATAATAATCCCAAACACCAAAGAAGCAAGCAATTTGAAATATAAGCAACAGGACTGTATTAAAGCAGTGACCTGAAGATACACGGTCAACAAGCAACTCTAGAATTACCATAAATCAGAACTTTACAATTTTTTTTTACATCTCTCACTAATTATTTATAAATTTTGCTTCATTTTTGGATCTCTGTTTTGTGGATGTGACACTTCGTGTAAATATCTCTTTCTTTTCCAGGCTCTGCAGGCGCACACATTTAAAAACGCAAAAATAGGCAAAATATTTTAGGTACAGTTTATTGTTTACAGAGTTAATAACAAATAAATTTACAAACAGATTCAATTACAACATGTGGGAACATTGCTAACTGTTGAAAAGGCAGGGCCTATCACTTAATTCTGTGGTGCTATAATGTAAGTAGATGTACAGGTGATTTATCAAAAAGCAACAACTGCTAAATTTCAGAATAGGGTGATAAAATCTTACAGGGTTTAGAAGATTATTCACAGCATCTTTCCACAGATATTGTGTCTTTAAAAGAAACTGATGTATGCAGTGTTTCTAACTGCCTGTGAAATAGCTGCATTACGGATCTGAAGTTGCTATCACTGTAGAAAAATGTTGCACATATTGGACAGTCTGTTATTTTTCTATTTGGAATACACTTTCCCTATCGTAGTACAGTCGTACCTTGGAAGTTGAACGGAATCAGTTCCGAAAATCAGTCTGACTTCCAAAACGTTCAGAAACCAAAGCGTGGCTTCTGATTGGCTGGGAAAGCTCCTGCAGCCAATTAGAAGCTGCGGAAGCCCTGTCAGACATTTGGCTTCCAAAAATAGTTCGCAAACCGGAACACTCACTTCCAGGTTTGCGGTGTTCAGGAGCCAAAAGGTTTAAGAACTAAGCTGTTCGAAAACCAAGGTACAACTATTCAAAACCCAGCTATCACTCCTTTCCCTTTAGACTCATCTTTTTATTGTGCATTGTGATGGAGAAAGGCAACTTATGAGTCAGGGGTTAGAATGCCTATTTTGTTATTATGGTATGAAGGATTCTTAAATATACAATGAGAGTTTCAGAAATATTACTTATTAAAATAAGATGATGGCAAAATTCCCTAACTTACGTCAACTCGTAGTCTTAATTGGGTGCACATTAAAAGTACAGGACTCCCAAGTGTGAAGACTGTACAAATACAGGTGCATGAAGGGGGAAAGGGGGGTATGTCATTAAAACAAACATTAAAATAGTTTGTGGTATCTGCTGTTGTTTCACATCAGACACAACAAACTAATTAATGAATTCATTTCAGGGTTTTTTTTAATTTAGCTCGCAACTGCCTACAACGTTAGGAATCACTAGTAATAAAGGAATATCCAATTTAGCCCCAGTTATTCATTTCCACCATTTAACTCATGCGTTAAAATGCTAACATAAAAAGCCACTCTGTAAAATTATAGCCAAAACTGAACATACAAATTCTAAGTTACTTTATCAAGCAAGTAAACATGCACAAAACAAAAGTTTTCTTAAGGGTATGCATGCAGCAATCTGATTTATTTCTAATCCATTCCTGTAGCTTTGCCAACAGATGTCAGCATTGCTCACGTTAGTTCAACTCCGAGCACTGCTGCAGCAGTTGCTGATCATTTGGCTGAAAACTGCTGCATGATAGCATGAAGCTGGCTTCACAATATCAGAATATTAAAGGCTTTATTGCCCGGAACCCAAGAATAGTCTGTAAACATCTGAGGTTGTAGCATTGCTGACACTAATCAGGCATAGGCCTGAGCAGTCTCTTGGATAGGAGATTACTGTGAGTCCCGTATTCAGGGTAGAATAGAAGTCTTATAAATTATACATTAAAAAGAAGAGCTAATTAACTATGTCGTTAGTGGACTATTTAATAAACAGCAGTTTGAATCAATAGCAATTAATAAAGTCATTTATAGAACTACTCACATTTAGGTCCAGGCGCAGTGAATTTCTGTCAGCTCTCTCTGACTCACTGAAACAGGTAGATGGATAAGATTCTCCCAACCTGCAACCTAAAACCCAGGCATCGCCATCTTTATTTGTGGCATGTATATTAGCTGCCTGTTCTGAAAAGTCATTCTTCAAAGCAGCTGCTGGAATACCTAAATGATTTTAAAGAAGAAGAAAATTATCCCCACTTATGAGAACTGCGGTGTGCCACTTGGAGCTTTACAGTACCACAATGGAAAGAGTACTATATATTTGGCTTTCATTCGATTGACAAGATTTCAATAGCCCGTCTTGGGTGTCCCTTTTCTTGCAGCTTCGTCTGAAACAGACTCAAAAGTTCATAGCTCCTTTGGAAAAACTCCCGTGCTCTATACCAAAAACAGATTTCGTAGGCATACCCTGATTACAGATGATCGACTCAACAGGTCTCCCAATCAAACCTGGATTAGAGAACTAGAAAAATGCTTGTCAACAGGTAAGCAGGAGCAGGAATGGAGACAGGGCCTGAGTAGTACCATGATTCTTGCCAACCCAGAGCATCTTTGTATCCTTTGTACACAGGATTGACTTTTATCTCTTTGGACAGCCAGGTGACCAAGGGTCAGGAGGGAGAGTTTTGCCCCCGGTGAAGCATATCCCCATTAGAAGAATGTTACTTGCCTTCATTCACATATGGAAAATAAAACCAAGAGATGTACATGGTAACACTTGTCATATTTAACATGGACCAGACTGTGATGATCCTGATTCCTTGTGCTAGATGTCTTCCAGCCACATGAAACATATTTAAAGGTAAAGGGACCCCTGACCATTAGGTCCAGTCGTGGCTGACTCTGGGGTTGCGGCACTCATCTCGCTTTATTGGCCAAGGGAGCCGGCGTACAGCTTCCAGGTCATGTGGCCAGCATGACTAAGCCGCTTCTGGCAAACCAGAGCAGTGCACGGAAACGCTGTTTACCTTCCCGCCGGAGCGGTACCTATTTATCTACTTGCACTTTGACATGCTTTCGAACTGCTAGGTTGGCAGGAGCAGGGACCGAGCAACGGGAGCTCACCCCGTCGCGGGGATTCGAACCGCCGACCTTCTGATCTCAAGTCCTAGGCTCCGTGGCTTAACCCACAGCGCCATTACTTTGCTGCTAAGAACTTAATGGGAGAAACTGAGCATCAAGCCCATTCCTATCTAAGGGTCCCCACTGTAAGTTCCTGTCCCACCACAGATTCACTCAATTCATGCACAATATGTGTGGAAAAATAATCCATGTGTCGAATGTGGGCAGCTGTGCTACTGGCCCTGCCTCAGCATTTAACAGGTGACTCAGCCCCACCCACCAGTGTCCCTGGTCCCACACAGGGTTTTCCGCACCCATTGGGGCTTATTTGAATAGGCTCCTCTGACCTACTCAGGTGGTCAGGATAGCAGTGTGACTTTGAAGCCGAGCCAGGAGTGCAGCCCCCACTGTCTCTTTCAAAGCATGGAGGGGGACGGTGTGACAAAGAGACAGAAACCAGGAACTGGCTACAAACACATATAAATGGATGCTAAATGCAACAGCATTTAGCACCTGAGCAACTTCCAGTTATCCTTTTACATACCATGCCACAAAACCAGGAGAAAATACAAAAGAAATGGGCTCCGTATATGGAGGTGTACTGCAGTTTTTAAGTAGGGGAGCCACAGGCCACTGCAGCAGTGAAGACTGGCATAGACTGAATGGATGTGGGGCTGCCATGGGGGAAATATGGTGGACAGACAGAAACAGAGAACAAGAGCATAGTATGAAAGTTGCACAAGACTGAGGGAAAATGAGGTACATGTTTGGATGCACAGATCTATAGATGAGAAGCACACTTGCAGATACGAAGTCCCAAAGGATGGAGTCACACTAAACAGAAGGTACCAGATAGAAATAATATTTATGTAATATCATTAATACTTACAGCCGGCCCTTCCCTGAATGTTCCCAGTACTGGTTACATAAAATATCACAATTTTTAAAACAATACAATACATTAAAATCATTAAAACCACTAAAACTGAACAAAATATCTTAATAATTAAGGAGCTGTTTTGATGTTCTCTCTCTGTGTGTGTACACTTTTGGTGCAAAATTGGCTCCTGACTTAAGAGTTTTGTCTCCCGCATCTAAGAACTAACTTGACTTAAGGATTTTGTGCGCTTGCATGAATGCATACAGCAGAAGACCGACAAGTTTTCGAGAATGCCAATAACCATTAGTAGAGGATCAGAGGTCTACGGCAAAGTTGCATTTCTCGCTTTACAAATATCCTTGTTCAAGCACAACAACAGCAATTTAATCAGACAGAGCCAGTAAAGATTATTGCTAACCTGATTAGGTAACATGGTCGCGTATCAAGGACTTCTGGTACAATGGAGAATGCAACTATTTTCCAACCATTATCTCCCATGGCCACTCTTTGTCCCGGCTTGGACTTTTGGGAGTAGTTTTAGGAACTGATTGGTCTTAGAAATATATCATACGGTTGAAGGGGTAGGACACTCACTGACAGTGAATGTAGCAAAAACCAGAGACTGTTATGAGGAAGACTGATAAACATCAAATATGTGTTGAATGATGAACATGCTGCTGAGCAAAAACTAGTCAGGTGAAAATGATTCCAAATTCTACAAAATTCCTGCTTAGGCCATGTTCACATAAACATGAACTCTTGGCAGTGTAAATTTCTTCAGAACTCCCCCTAAAGGCATATTCACATGGCTCTTTGAGCGCATAACATCTATAGGGATCCCCCCTCTTTAAAATCAGTTTGTGGTGATTTTCAACTGCGCTGCTACAGGCTTAGCAGACCATGTGACCACCAAGCTGACTTAATATTGAATTTGATTTTGATGTTGATTTGAAACTGGTGAACAACCCAATCAGCACATGGTCTTATCAGTTGCCTGAGTGGCGCATACAGAAGGACCATGTGGCTCCTGTGTAAATAGGTCCTGTGAGAGAAGTAAGGGCTACTGCATAATCCTACTTCCAATCTGTTCATCTGATATCGCAGTACAAAGAAACACTTTCTCATGAGAAATTCCAAGTAAGGAAAACCTGAAAACTTTTAGCTGCTAATGCCGGGAGTCTTACACATGGAAACATAAGTGCTACAGCCTCCTTCTTAAATAAAACATACAGCTGTTTCTTGTGTCGGTTCCCCTTGTGAACAAAAGTGCAGTTCAACAGAGTAGCCAAGGCACAAATGAAAACAGAAATCATGCTTGCCTTTATTTCCTAAAATCCCTAAGATCTAGCGACCTCTAGAGTTCGAAAGATGCAACAATCCCATGCATATAATATAATGACAATATACAAAGAAAGTAAATCAATTAAAACTACAGTATGCTGCTATAGGAACAGAAGGGGAGGTGTGGCGAGATAGAATACAGCATCTACGAATATGGCTGGGGGAAATGATTAAATAACAGAATAAGCACAACCCATTTTGTGAAATATTTTTCACATGGAAAGAGGTGATCAAAATCAACACCATAATCTCCAACACCATACTATATTAGGCACCATCTATAAATGTTATAAAAACTATGGTCATGATCCTGGCACACTTAAGTGCTTTTAGGTTTCCTTGATTTTACTAAAGGCTGTTTTAAGTTTCCTACTGAAATCCACAGGGCTTGCAGCACCATCTTATGCATGTTTGCTCAAAAGCAAATATGTGCTCAATTGTAAATACAGCTGGGTCATGCCCAATATTTTAAGAAGACACTATAATAAAAAAATGTTGATAAAAACAGATTTGTTTCCAGTAAGAACCAGGCAGTTGCTCATTTAGCAAAGGACCATAATTCTGCTCAGTGAAGATATTTCAACCGCATATTTCAGCTTAGGGCCACACTACACATTGCACTGCAGGTTAGTGTTTCATTTGTGTTTCCAGGATTGCGGACCTGCGAGAACAGGGCAGTATACTACCACTATACTACTACTATACTACTGATACTAATACTACTAGTAGTATTACTACTAGTAGTAGTGGTGGTGATGATAATAATAATAATAATAATAATAATAATAATAATAATGCATCCACAGGGGGTCAGGTGAGGAAGATGCAGACAATATATTTGGTGGTGGTAGGTGAACATAGTGTTTTACCTTACTCCCAGCATCATTTCCCAGTAAAAAGTTGCCTTCCCCACACTATACTTCAGTAAAAAAACAAAACAAGATGTTAGATCAATCACAGATTTCCTGTGCCATGTTATTGGGAATGTGTGGCACGGTTTGTCCTTTAGGATGACCTCGACTTGGAAGATATTCCACAGGCCCTGGCTGCTGCTTCCCAACCCAGCCACTGTCACGTGGAAGAGACATTGTTAGCAAAACCCTTTTAAAGGACTAAACAAGGACAACAGCAGAATCTTCTTGCTTGTTATTTTTTTGCCTTTTCAGATGAAATCTTCTGGAAGACAGATGTGTCACGTTTTACTGCCAGAGGAAGGCAAAGCACATCATCATTTACACACGCAAAAAGGCTTCGTCAGAAGTAGCCCAAATGAATTATGCATCTGGTTTAAAGTAACCTAATGCTTGGTTTTCCAGAATCACTGCGACATTTCCTCAACGAGAGGAATTAAGGCATGCAGTTGTTGTGTGCAACAGTATTTATTAACAAAAAGGTCATAGCATTGAAGAGTGCAATCCAACTGTCGCTGGTTCATCAACTGGGGGGAGGGGGGGCGCTGGCATTAGGATGAGACAGAAGACTCCCAATGCCACCGGAAGTGGAGAAATACTGCCTTAACTGAACACACCTGTGTAAATGCCTGGGAAAGGTTCTGCAGGTGGAGTTCCACCCACAGACACCTAAAAATGAGCCGGAGTTGTGGGCACCACAAGAGGAGAACTGCCAATACCTAATACCCACGGTCAGCCCACCCATGAGGCAAGGTGACGATCCACAGGGGCCCTTTTGGCTTAGGGCCCTCGTATTTACGGGACCGCCTCCTGGTATGCCCGGCAGAGGACCTTATGGTCCACGAATAGTTTAGAAGTCCCAGGCCCTAAGGAAGTCAGACTCTGTCCCATGAGACCAGGGCCCTGCAGGATTTAACTTCCTTCCGCAGGGCCTGTAAGACAGAGTTATTCTGCCTGGTTTTCAATTTGAACTTAGCCTGATCTTTTATCCCCCTTCCTTCCCTCCCCCTCCCCTTTTTATGAAGATTACCTGCTCTGGGATCCCACAGCAAATTCTCCCCTGGTCTCCTTGCTGGCCCAAATAGGACTAATTTAGCCAGCTAGCCCTGGTGATCATCTAATGTTTATTGGATGGATTTCCCCCCTAAATTGATTTTTGAATTCTGAATTTATTGTTATTCACATTTTATACTGTATTTTATGCTGCTTTTTTGTTGCATCAATTAAGTGTTTTAAATTTGTTGTTAGCCGCCCTGAGCCCGGTTTTCTGAACCAGGAAGGGCAGGGTATAAATAAAAAAATATTATTATTATTATTATTATTAATATTATTTAGCCTCCAAAGAATGCATCGCCCGTTGCCACTGTCATGTGCTCCTTGGAGAACAGATCTGCTTCCAGCTCAGCAGCCCCCTACCCCAATGCTGCCTCTGCTGTGGCCTCTCAGAGAATAGGAAGAGATGGTGGAGGCTGCCCTTTGGGATCTCCTGGACTCTGGACCTGCCCAGCATGATTCAGAGCTGACCCATTCCTCCCTCTTAGTTCCCAATGTAGATCTTTATTCCCTTGTTTCTGGTGGAGATATTCATCCACCCCTTCTTCCCTGGTAGGAGGGTGCACCATTGTACAGGCATGGCAGACATCTAAACCAGGACATGACACAACTACAGTGGTACCTTGGTTCTGGTTTCAGAAATCCATTCGAGTTTCAAAACATTCGAAAACTGGAAGCGGAAGCTTCAATATGGAAAACGCAAAGTGAAAACCGTGTTTCCTGTTTGACTTCTGAGGTGCTTTCAAAAACCGGGGCGTTTATTTCCGGGTTTTCAGCATTCGAGTTCCGAAATGTTCGACTACAGAGTCGTTCAAAAACTGAGGTACCACTGTAATTCCCCTGCCGTTGACACCGATAGGAAGATGATACATAGTATAGATATTGCTCTCCCCACCTCCCCTGTGTTTTGCCCCTCCTTTCATGAGCTGGATATAGTTTTGATGTTGTGAATGTTCTGAAGAAGTAGCTATCACAGATCCTGCCTCACTCTTCCCCAGAAATGTGACTGTGTGTGTTCTGAATGCTTTTATCGTAAGTCTGTGGATCAGATCTGGTGTGAGTTCTTATTAAACTATTTGCCATGAAATCAGCTCCCTTTTAAATGCTTGGTAGTTTAAAATACCAAATGCTATTCATGAGTAGGGTGCCCAGCAGAAAATGATACCATGCTAAGCAAAGAACACATGAAGTCGGTTCCAACAAAGGACATGATCCTAACAAAGTTAAGATTTAAATAAGAGCTTAGCAGGTGTTGTGAAGAAAAAACCCTGTTAATTTCTACTCAGAAGAAAGCCCAAGTATGTTTGATGGGGGTTGCTCTTTGGTAACTGTGTACACAGGATTGCAGCCCAACTCTTTTGTATAGAAATCAAAAGGGATCTAAAAGGGATTACTTTTAAGCCCCTTGCCAGGTAAGTTTTGAAAACTTCTAAAAACAGAGTCAGTAATAAGATGCTGATATTCACTCCTTTATTTAATTCTACAAATGCTTCATCATAAGTACCAGATAAGAGAAACTAAAGAATAACATTGTTAAATCTGGATGTAGTTCAAATTTTCATTCTAATTTATGATGTTTTGTTGCACAGATTTTCCATACTTTTACTCACCGGGCTAAATTGATTTTCCATTGGTTTTGGTCTGGGCATGTGTCAACAAAGTTGCATAATATTTTCCAGCTATTTTTAAAATTTAAGAAGACAACATTGTGGAGCTTTAAAAAAATAAAAAACAGATTATTCCATCCATTAAAATTACTTTCATGAAGGTATCCAATCATTGTTTTCCTGGCCAAACTTACAGGCTTGCCTTCTGACAATGCGGGGACAATCTGTCTCTACCACAAATGCTACCAATTATTCGGTCTGCCCACCTTGACACGTTCTTCCCCTTGCTTTTTCCTCTCTCTCGGTTTTCTTTTCACCAGCTTAATCCTGCCCCTGTGGGCTACACTTTCCCAGTCTCAGGAGAAGCAAGGTTTGCAAATGTGGCACCCATGGGTGCAGCAGCAGCACCCTCAAAGTTCTCCCCTGTTGCCACCAGCCCCAGCACTTACTACCCCTTGGTCAGAAGGTGGCATTCCTTTTTTCTTCCTTGAAAAGAACATACACCTGAAGGAGAAGGTTAGAAGAATTTCTCTAGTTTTGTGTCTTTGTGGGAAGGTGGCACTGATCTGGGAAGAGGAGGGAGAGAAATGACCAGTGACTGTAGGGTAGCGCTCACTCAAAAATCCAAATGGATCTTAAAATGTTGGCAACCTCTGCAGTAGAGGCTTCTCAGGAGTCTTATTCTTGACTCCCCCTTCCCATCTCATCTGTGTGCCATTTTGAACTACATGATTTGTTATGTACTGAGTTGAATAGGATCCAAACTGTAGCAGTCTGATTGGTCCTAGAACAATAGGATCCAAAAGGCAGCAGTCTGATTGGTCCTAGAACAATAGGATTCAGAATGCAGCAGTCTGATTGGTCCTAGAACAATGCAGCAGTATGATTGGTTGGCAGGAACCACCCAATCCTGCTCCAGATAGAAGTGAATCCACAACCTGATTGGCTTACAGTAGAATTCCAGAATTAGCCAATCATGTGCAGCCCATTGTGTAAATAATGTATATAAAGCAGATACTGTGAGGGGACATTTATTCATTCCTCCTCACCACTATGAGCTGAATAAAGAGCATGAAATCACTTTGCGACTCTGAGTATATTTCACTGGCGACGAAGGTGGGATCCCGCTGAGCTGACTGCCACACACAGCACCGCAGCACCGCCAACTGCCGCACCGCTGCCTCGCACCGTGTATCCAGGCTTCAGCTCCGGGGCACAAGGAACTCAGAATGGCAGCCAACAGCAGCTTCTCGCCATTCAACCCAGCATCTGGAGACTGGGAAGCGTACGCCTCCCGTTTCACCTTCCTCCTAGAAGCCAAAGGGGTCACCGACGAAGAAGACGCCAAGAAGAGGGCGATATTCTTCAGCGTCTGCGGAGAGGAGACGTTTGAAATCGCCCGGGCTCTCCTTGCGCCTGAAGACGTCGCTACTGTTCCATACAAAACAATAATGGAACAGCTGAAGGGGCACTTTTCGCCGCAGCCCTCAGTGGTGGCTCGTCGAAATGCCTTCTACGCAAAGCGGCAAGCCCCTGGGGAAACCATAACTGGGTTTGTGACCTCTCTCCGCCAAGCCGCCCGGTTCTGCAACTTCTCAGAGCTGGAGAACATGCTTCGTGACCGCCTCGTCGGTGGCCTGAAGGATGAGAAGCTGCAACGGCGCCTCTACGCTAAGAAGGACCTAACGTTCCAGGTCGCTCTGGAGGAGGCCCTGGCAACAGAAGCTGCCGAGAGGTCGACCCAAGAGGCACGGCCGAGCCTGCCATCCCAACCGAGGGTCCACCATGAAGACCTCACCGACGACTCAGGATCCGACAGGGAGGAGGTGCACCGAGTACAGCAGCGCACTCAAGCAGCGCACAGACCACAGCTGCCTCGACGAGAAGGAGGGAACTGCGCAAGCTGCGGGGAGAGTCACGAGAGGAGGACCTGCCGTTTCCGCAACGCAGAGTGCAGGCAGTGCAGAAAATCGGGACACATCGCCCGGGTGTGTCGGGCTCGGCCCACCCGACACCAGGCATCAGATGACAAATCCAAGAGCCCCAGGTCCCGGGGCCCAACGCACCAAGGCAACTCGACGGAGCTCACGGACTTCCAGGTATACCAGTTGCCCCACCCCAACGTAGAGAAAATTTATGTAGAGGTACAGATAGAGGGGGCCCCATGCCGCATGGAGCTTGACACGGGTTCAACTCTATCCATAATCTCGGCAAGGACCTTAAGGAAACTGTGTCCCACTGGGGGTCCCAAACTCAGGCCGGCCCCATTCACCCTCCGGGACTTCCAGAAACGTAAGGTCCCCACAATGGGGGTGGGGACCTTCAGGGTGCAATACCGAGGGCGGACGCGGCAACTGGACTTGCTTGTGGTCAAGGGCCCCTACATTAGCTTACTGGGATTGGCATGGTTTGGACCACTGGGGCTAGCTGTCACCGGGGTGAACCACACTAGCTTACAAGTGGACGTGGACGCCATATGCAAGGAATTTCCAGGGGTTTTCGATGGGAAATTGGGACAGTATACGGGCCCCCCCATTGCGCTACAGCTTGACCCCGCAGTACGACCGGTCAGGCTCAAGGCCCGCCGGGTCCCGTTCGCCTTGAAACCCCGTATAGACGAGGAATTGGACCGACTCGTAGAGCAAGGAGTGCTGGAGCCGGTGCCTAATGCTCCCTGGGAAACCCCAATCGTCACACCCGTCAAGCCTAATGGTTCGGTCCGCATCTGCGCAGACTACAAATGTACCATAAACAAGGCCCTCACGGCCCACGCATACCCAGTGCCAGTGGTCAGCCATGTCCTTGCCACCCTGGCTGGGTCGAAAATTTTTGGCAAGCTGGACTTGGCCCAAGCATATCAACAGCTGCCAGTAGATGAGGCCACAGCAGAGGCACAGACGATTGTGACGCACAGAGGAGCGTTCAGGGTAAAGCGGCTGCAATTCGGTGTCAGCGTGGCACCAGGCATATTCCAGAATATAATGGACTCTCTCCTTAAAGGGATTCCTGGCGTCACCCCCTTCTTCGATGATGTGTTGATTGCCGGCCCCACACCAGAGGAGTTTGAGGACCGCCTCCGCACCGTTCTGCACCGTTTCCAGACGGCGGGTCTCAAGGTGAAGCGGGAAAAATGTCTACTAGGAGTGCCTCAGGTGGACTTTCTGGGATTTATGGTGGACGCAGAAGGGGTCCACCCGACTGGGGACAAGGTACGGGCCATTTGTGATGCCCCAGCGCCCAAGAGCAAGACTGAACTTCAGGCCTTCTTGGGACTATTGAACTTTTACCATTCCTTCCTTCCCCACAAGGCGGCGGTAGCGGAGCCCCTACACAGACTCCTGGACAAGCGGGCCCCTTGGGTGTGGGGCCAGCGCCAGGAGGCCGCATTCCAGGCAGTCAAGGACTTGCTTGTCTCAAACTCGGTCTTGGCACACTTCGACGAGAGGCTGCCGGTGGTGCTAGCATGCGACGCCTCACCCTATGGCATTGGAGCTGTCCTGGGGCACCAACTCCCGGATGGAAGAGAGGTACCGGTGGCGTACTTTTCCCAGACACTCAACACAACCGAGCGGAACTACTCGCAAATCGACAAGGAGGGTCTGGCAATCGTAAAGGGAGTAAAAAAATTCCATGATTTCTTGTACGGGCGGCCCTTCACCGTGGTGACTGACCACAAGCCGTTGCTTGGCTTGTTTGCCCCCGAAAAGCAGACCCCCCAAGTGCTGTCTCCTCGCGTCCTCAGGTGGTCAATTTTCCTTGCCAGCTACCAGTATGCACTGATTCACCGACCTGGGAAGGCGATGGGCCATGCGGACGCCCTCAGCAGGCTACCACTACCGGAAACAGGCCCTGACCCAGCACCTGCACAAGAGGTTATGAGCCTGGAGCTGCTTCCCGACCGCCCCATTCAGGCACAAGAAGTTGCACACCATTCCAAGAAAGATAGGGTCATCTCCCGGGTCCTGGACTGGGTGTGGAGGGGATGGCCCAGCAGCAGCCCCGGGCCAGAATTCGCCGGCTACACAACCCGCAAACATGAACTGTCGGCCCACAAGGGGTGCCTGTTATGGGGAAGCAGAGTCGTTGTTCCCCAGCCCCTCTGCAAAAGGGTCCTCACAGCCCTACACGAGACACATCCAGGGGTAGTAAGAATGAAGGCCCTTGCCAGGAGTTATGTGTGGTGGCCGGGGATCGATGGAGAGATAGAGGCCTGGGTCAAACACTGCCAGGCCTGCCAAGAATCCCACCCAGATCCCCCAAGGGCCCCAGTCCAGTCCTGGGAGTCCGCCCGAGCACCATGGTCACGCCTGCATGTGGATTTCGCTGGCCCCTTTCAGGGGAAAAAATTCTTCATAGTGGTGGACTCCTACACCAAATGGCTGGAAGTCGCACTGGTACCGTCCACTTCCACGTCCGCAGCCATCCGGGTACTACGCAGGCTGTTTGCAACCCACGGGCTCCCTGACACTCTCGTCTCAGACAACGGGACTGCATTTACGTCAGGAGAATTCCAAACCTTCACAGCGCAGAACGCCATCCGCCACATCCGTTCGGCGCCGTTCCACCCTGCCACCAATGGCCAAGCAGAACGCATGGTGCGGACCACCAAGGACACCCTTCGCCGCATGACGCAAGGGGACTGGGAGTACCGCCTTGCCACATTCCTTCTAGCACAGCACAGCACCCCCAGCTCAACGACTGGCCGGAGCCCCGCTGAACTACTAATGGGTCGGCGCCTTGCAATCAGATTGGACCGCCTTCACCCCGATAGAGCTCAGGATGAGGTAGTGGTGGGGGAAGGCAGGAACCCCCGGACCTTCGAGGCCCAGGACCCAGTGTACGCAAAGAATTTTGGGGCAGGCCCAGCATGGGTACCCGCCACAATCACCAGGGTCACTGGCCCCGTGTCGTACGAGGTGCTAACGGATGGGGGGCAATGCTGGCGCCGCCACTGCGACCAGATACGGCGACGATTCCCGGGAGAAAACCAGGAGGAGGACAGGTCAGAGGAGTCCCAAGGGAACAGCGGGGCAGTGAGGCCCATAGAGCAGGAGGGGCCAGCAGGAGAGGCAGAATCAGTAAATACAGAGAGGACCCGTGAGGCCAAAAGGACACCGGAACCAGAACCACGACTGAGCGAGCCGGTTGCACCAGACCAAACAGCCGCATCACAGCCAGCATCCTTGGAACACGAGCCAGAACCCGGAGCCCGGACCAGGGAACACCCCAGGCCACAACGCACACGTAGGCCGCCGGCATACCTTGAGGACTATGAATGCGACCTCCCGGGCAGGACTGGAACTTAGAGGGGAGGGGTGTTATGTACTGAGTTGAATAGGATCCAAACTGTAGCAGTCTGATTGGTCCTAGAACAATAGGATCCAAAAGGCAGCAGTCTGATTGGTCCTAGAACAATAGGATTCAGAATGCAGCAGTCTGATTGGTCCTAGAACAATGCAGCAGTATGATTGGTTGGCAGGAACCACCCAATCCTGCTCCAGATAGAAGTGAATCCACAACCTGATTGGCTTACAGTAGAATTCCAGAATTAGCCAATCATGTGCAGCCCATTGTGTAAATAATGTATATAAAGCAGATACTGTGAGGGGACATTTATTCATTCCTCCTCACCACTATGAGCTGAATAAAGAGCATGAAATCACTTTGCGACTCTGAGTATATTTCATGATTTATATTTGTATGACCAGCAATGATGTTAATGATTCCATTTCTATCAAATCTTGTATTCTTAACTGAACCTATGCAGTACAGAGGGTCTCCATTGCTTTTGAGAAAATGAGATCTTTGTTCAGCTGAGCAACTCACTGGGTGACCTTGATCAGTAGTATCAAAAGCCACTAAGTTATCCAGGAGGATTAACAGAGTTGTACTTTCTTTCCCCCAGAGCACTCCGACCATCAAGGTGGCCTAGGCTGGCCAAACCCTGGCCTGAAACCTGACTGGAATGGGTCTAGAAAATCTGTTTCTTCCAAGAATGTCTGAAGCTAACCAGCTACCACTGTTGAAAATATTAGCACATAAAGTAAATTTGGCACACGGTTGGTAGTTCTCATACATCTCTGGATCCAGGGAGTGTCCTGGAAAAACTGAGGCACCCTGGTTTTTTTTCTTGAGAGGATGGCGGCCATTTTGGGTGCCTTGATCTCTCGTGATTTCGTTTTGTGTTTCCTCCACTGAAAAAGCTCTTTGGGGGGCATGATCTCAAGTGGCACCCCAAAATATGTTTTTGGGCACTATGCCCCCAAAAGTGCTTTTTCGGGGGGTGGGGTGGATTTTAGTGCGAAATGGCCACTATCCTTCTGCAAGAAAAAACAGGAATCCCAGAAGATGGCGTCTGTTGGAGGGTATGGTGCTACTGCCACTATCAAGATGTTACTGTTAATATACAAAGTCCTTAACAACTTGGAACCAGTTCACCTATGAGATCGCCTGACCTCATATGTGTCCACTTGACCGCTTTGATCAGCAGAATCATCACTTTTACAGGTGTCACGTAATACTTGATTGTTTAGTGTGGCAGCACCGACACCATAATTTTTGTGTGTGCCTGCTGAATACACTTTTATTTATACAAGCCTACCCAGATATTTAGAAAGTCTGTATGACTTTTAAGTTGTTTTAGTCTATTCCACTGTGGTTTTAACTTTATGTTTTCAATTGTGGCTATAAATCTTCCAATGATAATTTTATTGTTTTATCTTTTTTTGTAAACCCCTTTGAGGTTTTTTCCTATAATCAAGCAGGACATAAATTTAAACACACAAATAAATGATGGCCAACCTGGTGGTCTCCAAATGTTATTGACAACTCTCAGAATACCTGACCATTGGCTGGAATTAAGCATCCAACACATCTGAAGAGAACCAGACTTGACCTGGAAATTAGCATTCCATTTGTTAATAAGGATGAAATTGAAGCCTTTGAATCAATACAGCTTTTTTAAAAAAATCTTTCCTGATTTAAAACAAAAAGCCCATGCAAAACCTGTTTCACCTGTACCAGCTATAGAGGTTCACCTAGGAGCTTCTTACGAAAAACAAAGCCAGTAATGAAGTATCGGTAAAACAAAAGTGTATCGTGTAATGACTGTGCAAATATACAGGCTAACTCAATGCACTATTTAAACAGCAGGCAGCTAACCTAGAAATAAGCTACGATACGAAAACAAGCTATCCTCTGAAATATGCTCACATCCAGTTACACTTCCCCAAATTAAAAGGAAGGTTATATAGCCAATTTTAGAATTCCTTCCTTTCCATTGCACTTTTATCCAGTTTGCTACACTTTAAATTTCCAAAAAGTCCCAGGATGGATCAGTGAAGATCTGCCCTTAATTTGCCCTCATTGCAGAGTGCTTTAATACATATTGTACAGCTGAATATCTATTTCAGAAAATGCATTGTGCCAGTAGATTCTTTCTGATCAGGGCCAGGCCAAGACATGTTGGTACCCGAGGCAAACCACAAAATGCCGCCCTCCCACCAGAGGAGAAATATGTGTAAAGTGAAGATCTACATCATAGTATCACAGAATTGTAGAGTTGGAAGGGGCCATGAGGACCATCTAGTCCAACCCCCTGAAATACAGGTATCTTCTACCCCAGGCTTCCTCAACCTTGGCCCTCCAGCTGTTTTGAGACTACAATTCCCAGCATCCCTGGCCACTGGTCCTGTTAGCTAGGGATCATGGGAGTTGTAGGCCAAAAAACATCTGGAGGGCCGAGGTTGAGGAAGCCAGTGGGGATCGAACCCACAACCCTGGGATTAAGAGTTTCATGCTCTACTGAATGGCCTCTGCATCTGCCCAGCGTGATTCAGAGAAGGCCCGTTTCTTCCCCATGACAGCTTTTAATTACCTTTTCAACCTCTCAGGTTGATTTAATCCCCCCCACCCTCCGCCCTTGTTCCCGACGTAGATTTTTATCCTTCCCTTGTTCCTGAACCCGGGAAACTATTTTGCTAAAGGAAGTAACAGAGGCGCTGTATCTTCGCAAGCCCCTTTTCCTGAATTGCAGCAGTTCACCACTAGCTATGGGGAGATTACGGTAACTCTCCACCAAAACCTCCAGAATGGAAAGAGCTTGAGAGCGCAGTATGATGGGTGAGGAGCAACCTCAATGCAGAAAAGATATAAAGCTTAAACACCACCAGTTTATAAAACACCATAATCTGGATTACCACCATTCCCCACAACCTGACCTGCTTCTATAGATACCTCTTCTTTCTCACTATTTGATGCACTGGAAATCAGAGCACTTGTTACATCTAAAGGTTAGCAAGCCAGCTCTCTCAATTACCTCCAGCAAGCTCTGCTTACATACTAGCATAAGGTTACCTTTGTGGAATTCCAAATTCTTTACGATGCCACAGAAACACATGTCTTTCCTTCGCAAACTGGAACGATTCTTTCTCCACTGTAAACACGCTTTCAGCTGTCCTCCTTCTTTTGAAAGAAAACAGTTCGAAAAAGAGCTCATCTCTCTTCAAAGGGGTCTAACCAACTTGATTAAAATAAAGTATTATTATTATTATTAAGGCTGTCCACACCTGCACACTGCCTTTGCTGTGCTCTAATTTTGGACTGGGTACTGAATCACTGCTGCAACACAGTGGCCTTAAAATCTCAAGCCAAGCCAACACCCAAGCCTTTATAGCTATTGTTTCCTAACCTTTGGTCTCAAATAGGTACATATATTAAAATAGCTCTCCAGTCCTCCGTGACAGCCTAATAAAGTCAGGTAAAGCTCTAGTACACTGTCCCAGGATCCAGTAATGCTGAAAGTGTTAAGCATTATGAATTTATTTTGGGTGATGACGTTCTACAAGAATGGGTGTAGTAAGCAAAGTTGTAGAAATTTTATTTATAGAGTTTTCTTTTTGTTTTGTTTTTAAAATCACAAGCTTATGTGGAAATGGGGAGAATTTAAATGCGGAATAATGAGAAACTGAGAGAAACCAAAATTTCTGCATGTTGGCATCCATCTGTCTCAAGAGACAATGGAGTTCACTTCTGGGGGTGAAGTCAAACTGCTGCATTAGCTGCAATGAGGTGACCTCACTGGGGCATGAGCCTGTGTGTATGGAGGTCCAGGGCTGTCCACAAGACAAAAAAAACCCTTTTGTCCTCGCTGATGTGGTCCAAAGGAAAGCAGAGCAATACATTTGGCACCAGCTTGGCCGCAAGAGATGCGAGGAGGAGGTGTAAAAGGCACCATTTAACCATCTTAGGTACTCTACTCTATTTGTGAAGGGCTTACTCCTTAGCCTTTTCTTCCCCCAAAGATATCCCGCAAGGCAGCAGAGGTTTAGGATCAGATTTTTTCTTCTTCTAGAAGGGCTACTTTCCAAGGTTGACGGACCCCATCTGCCCCTCACATCCCTCTACAACACATGCCGAAACTGCCTTCTTGACCCCTGGACCCACTACTGGTCTAGTCCAGGGGTCAGCACACTTTTTCAGCAGGGGGCTGGTCCACTGTCCCTCAGAACTTGTGGGGGGCTGGACTATATTTTTTTTTGGGGGGGGGGAAACAAACAGATTCCTATGCCCCACAAATAACCCAGAGATGCATTTTAGATAAAAACACACATTCTTCTAATGTAAAAACACACTGATCCCCGGTCTGTCCACGGGCCAGATTTAGAAGGTGATTGGGCTGGATCCGGCCCCTGGGCCTTAGTTTGCCTACCTATAGTCTAGTCTGCTCAATCTGCCAGAACTTGTCTTTGCATGCTCCCTGTGCAAACAGTATTGAGCCAGATTAACCAATGGTCTGACTTCATATAAGGCAGCTTCCTGCGTTCCTTCCTTGTTTATCCAATCAGCTGCTGGTTCTCTGTTGTGCTGCAAGTAACATATGTTTGTTGCCTTTAATAAATGAGTACAGTAACCTAAGGCTATTCCAACTCTAAACATATTAAAAATATTTACCAAATAAAACATATCACAATCTCAAAAATGTTATAACACCACCTACTTGTGGCCAATTTTTCCATTAAAAAAAAACAAGTAGAAGCTGGAAAAATAAAGAGCAATGCACATTGCTAATTACAAAGTGTGGGAGACAGTTCCAGCTTTTGGAGAAGATCAGAAGGCTAACAATTTCCAGATGGATTAACTGGCAAGGTAACCATGGCCTCCTGCCAAGAAAATTATTCTCTGCCCTCAAGAGTCTTGAACAAATCTCTGAACACATAGACCTTTTTTGATGTTTCTCCCTTTATGGGAATTTATTTGTGGGGAGAAGCTTAGCTGCATCTTTATAGGTATTATTACTGCACCTATATAAGGCAACTGCACCAGAACCAAACCAAACCAAACCAAACCAAACCAAACCAAACCAAACCTGCATCACAGGTAGAAGCAGAAGAAGAAGCCTGGCATCTAGGATTCAAACTTAAGCACTTTACATTTCATATATTCACATGGCCATCTCAATTGTCACAGAAAAGTTGGCATTTCAAGCTCCCACTCTAGGTCAGTGATCACAGCCAGAGCTGAATGCATGCAGTGATTCTACAGCATTAGGAAAACCACAGAACAAGCTACAAAGCAGGAATTCGCAGCCTCCTTTTTTAAAAAGCCGAGTTTGTAGCCCTTATGACTGCAACAATATGCTGACTTCTGACTGCACAGGTTCGACTTGTAAAACATACCAAGTTTTTAACAAATACTTTGAGCCTGTTGAAATATAATCTTTTAATTTGAAATGCAAATAATCTTGCAAAGAAGTTGCCACTTAAAACTGCTAGTATGGGGTATTAATCCCATCAAAGAAAAAGAAGGAAAGACGTAACCAACCACTACGCCATTATATTTTTTCCTCCTTCTCTGACTTCCTCTGTGCCAATTTGTTACAAACAAAAGTTAGAGAAACCTCATTATCATTTTATTCTCTTGCCTGAACAAGGAAGGTTATCCTGGCACTCTGGCAGATTTCATCACTGCTCCTGCTCTGCAAAAAGTCCTGGAGCTGCACTTTCCCTCCATCACTACAGGTATAAAATAATTTTGTAGTCCAGAAATTCCGACGAAAGAAGAATGGCATATGAAATTAATGGACTATGCAGAATTGGACAAAATGACAGGAAGGATTCGAAACCTGCGAGACCAGAGATTTACAGAAGATTGGAAGAAGTATATGAATTATTTGAAGAGCAACTGTAATCAACAAATTACGCTAGTAGGACTACAAGAAGTTTTGTAAGGAGAAATATACGAAGTGTTACAAAGTAGAAAAAGATAGAGATATTGGTTATGAGTTTGAAATGTAATAGGGGTAATAGGGAAGATAAGAAATGCATACTGAGAGATTAGATTGGAAAATTTTCAGACAGGATTGATGGAAGTCAAAAATTTGAATAAGAGGTAAAAGTATGTTTAATTACTGTTGAAAATGATATGTTAAAAAACTAATAAAAATTATATATATACATATATAAATAATAATTTTGTAGTCCATGTAATTGGACACAAAAATGGATACCTGCATACGGTAAGTACTTTTCGTATTAGAGCTGATTCACAGACATTTTAGTTTTGACAGTTGCAGGAATCACACTCTGGGGTCAGAGAGCACCCCACCCCAGGAATTGTGCTTGGCCCAGGAGCTTTCAGTGTGTGTTTTCTGCCAAGAAGAATCACAGCATTTCACTTTTATCCATCCTTTAAACTGCAAAGGAGGAGGAAAAGGGAGCCATTTAGCAGAAGAAAGTATTGTGTAACTCTCTGTTTTTTGTTTTTTTTTAAACTGGCAATAGTCAATTCTGGCATAGCTAAACAACACTCTAGACCCCAACTTGCCCTTAAAAAGCAGCCAGCTCAGATCTCTTTAAATATTTTTGTCATTTGGTTCATTTTGAGTGCTGTGCAGTGCAATTATACTACATTACTCAGGGAGGCATAACTGTCACATTTGAAAGTTCATGCGCTAACAAGAAATAAAGATCATTACCAGATCAAATGTTCATTCCGTAAGATAATCTGTCCCTGACACAAAGTACCAAGATTCAAGCAAGATACCTATTAACACCAGCGAGACAACTTCTGTCATCTCGGCTTTTGTACTAAAGATAAAACACAAGTTTAATGTT
Source organism: Podarcis pityusensis (assembly GCF_964106645.2). NCBI lineage: Eukaryota > Metazoa > Chordata > Lepidosauria > Squamata > Lacertidae > Podarcis > Podarcis pityusensis. The sequence goes on from NC_138028.1 coordinate 41,102,197, forward strand.
AAAAGCTCACCAGAATCCCATGATTCTCTTATGCATGTCTTTAATAGTAAATTCCAATGGATGAACAAAATTAGTACCCTAGCATCACTTACAGGAACACTGAAAACAATATGATATTCATACAGATTATCAAAATATTGAAGGCTGCTTTAACTATTTTCTCTATATACATTTAAAGCAATGTGAGAACCACGCAAATCGCTCGGTCTCTATTAAAATCGATTTTCTCTCCCCTTGGTTAAACATTGACTTATAGTCACTTATTTTTTCTTAGGTGATGTCAAAAGTTACTTAATATTCTGAACTATATATTTTGCTTCCCTCAAAAGTGTCTAATTAGTTGCACTTCATCACACTTTCTCTTGAGGATAAGGAGAAAAGTGCCACAAAAGAACAAAGACATTTAAAGTCATTTTCCAGAAAATCCTTACACAGTCTATTGACTCCTTAAGTTCAAAAGTTAACTAGATTTAGTGGCTTTAGCTCACGGATTTAAATTACTTTTCAGTGTAATTCTCACATCTTATTATTCAAAGTAAAGCCAGTTAAAACCAGTATATTATTTTTAGGCATACATATAACACTTTAGTGGTTATAAAAGTAGCTTCTCTGATACCTCAGTGCAAATATTTTGAATCCTTTGCCAGTTTCATGAATATGGGTAGAACCTAATGGATGTCACTCTGCTGATGAAAGGCAATTTTGGGGAATTCCTCCTCCCCGAAGCACACACACCCCATGTACCCTAGAGGGATGCCAGCAATCTGGAGCAAAAAATTGGTGGGAGGGAAGATGCAAGGGGACACAAGTCAAAAAATACCTCTCTCCCTTTTCCATTGACAGATTATCTGTTAGTTAAGAAGGATTCACCAGCCATTTAACTCTGGTTCAGATTATCAATGAACCATGGCTTGATCCTGGCATCATTATAAGAAAAAACTGCTCCTTTTCCCTTATGGGGTGCCCAAGAGCCCATATAGAGTCCTTATGTAGGTTCTCTATTAGTAAGAGAAAATAACAGAGGCCAACCAGAGAATATTGAGAAGCAAAGCAGCTACTAAGCCTGATCTTTATTAAACTGTTGCAACAGGGTGCTCACACACACCGCCCCCACGCAGGAGGGAGGAGGAACCCAGAACAATGATGTGCAAGCCCTTATATAGACTTTTGAAATTGCCACCCTGTAGCTCAAGACCACCCCCCAATACATCATACATACATCACAGAAGGGGTGGTCTACAGCAGAATCTTGTCTGGCAGGATACCTGATAATGGCCACTGATTGCTTTTACCTGGGCATCCTGGCCAGTTTTTTGTGATGGTAAATACACAGTTCCTGAATCCAGGTCGCAGGCTCACCCTATTCATACACAGATACGCCCTTAACACAGGATTTGTGAGCAAAGAGACCTTGGGGAGGCCTTCCCATTTCCTTCCTCCTTTGAGAGAAACATTTGAAGTCAATTTGGGAGAGTCAAAATGGCTTCAGGACTGCCCTCCTGCACCACTTCAGACATGTGGCCCATATAATAATAATAATTTATTATTTATACCCCGCCCATCTGGCTGGGTTTCCGCAGCCACTCTGAGCGGCTTTCAACTGAATATTAAAAACAATACCTCATCAAACATTAAAAACTTCCCTAAACAGTTGTCTTTTAAAAGTAAAATAGTTGCTTATTGCCTTGACATCTGCTGGGAGGACGTTCCAAAGGGCAGGAGTCACTACCGAGAAAGCCCTCTGTCTGGTTCCCTGTAACCTCACTTCTCGCAGTGAGGGAACAGCCAGAAGGCCCTCGGCGCTGGACCTCAGTGTCCAGGCTGGACGGTGTGGGTGGAGATGCTCCTTCAGGTATACAGGACCAAGGCAATTTAGGGCTTTAAAGATCAGCACCAACACTTTGAAATGTACGTTTTTGCCTGGAACATTTATGAACATTTAATTTATACCTTAGACCTTATAATTCTCATAACATCATCATCAATTATTTGTACCCCGCCCAGCTGACTGAGTGCTAAATAAAATCAGGAAGACTTCCTTTAGCTCAATTTTGAATAGGCTCAGCTAATGTACATCATTTTAGAACATGTCAGATTGGGGGTGGGGGAATTATTATTCAGATGCCAATTCTGAATTCTGTCTGCAATATTATTATTATTATTATTTATATAAAACATTTATCTCCCTTTACTACACATTTAGGACCTGCAAGCTTTCTTAGAAATCCCTTCATGTATTGATAAGGGAGGTTTTTAAAAAACAAAACCACTTTTTAACACTGTGTCATGGTAGTACAAACAGGAAATTGGTACTGCTCTTTTGTCCCACAGAATACTGAATTGTTCATCTATGACAACCATGAAACATTAAGCTGCGTCTGCGTTTTCATTCCAGTTTAATTCACTTTGCTACCCTTCAGTGACTGGCTTTGAGGAGGAAGCCACATTTACAAAGAAACAACACTACCAATGTTGCTTAAGAGTGTCTTGTTCAAAAACTATAACCGGAGACGCTTTTTCACAGTATCATAATGAGAACACATCAACAAACAACAGATCAGCTGTCTTTTTTTTTCAGAGGGCCTGTAAAAGGTTCCTCTGTTTTGTAAACTGGTTTTTTTTACTTAAGGGCACATCACAAGACTTTCCGACTGAATTCCTCTTATTAAGCTTGCTTGTTTCTTTTTAGATCAAAGATCCAATTTCTTGTTCCAGCAACTAGTTGCGGCGGGAGAGGCGGCTAGAGTCTTTGCTGGACTCAGGTAGTGTTGTAGCAATGGGGTATAGCCTTGAGCGATATTTTCCCCCTCACGTTTTTCTCAAATACAACTTTGATCACTGAAATATCGATGCTTCCTGCAGAAATAATTTCCGGTCTTTTGCGAAGACTGTAAAAAGCAATGGTTATTCTACAGGCCAGACTTTGTTCTTCTGTACACAGCCATCAGGACTGGGCTATAGGCAGCCAAGCGCATGGGAAGTCAATGTGCCAATCTTGGCAGGATGAAGCACAAACAGCGGGGGTGGGGGTGGGAAATGAAAAAGAAGGTCAGTCCAGGGGCAGGGGGAAATGCAGAACAGATTCTGAGCCAAAAGGTCTGTCCAAAGGATGCGTTGTGCAGGCATGCTAGAATGAGCAAACGGTTGTACAGCAGCAGGCAGTTAGTTATGCAAGAAACTAGATAGGGAAGGGCAGCCAACTCCCGAAAGCCCCAGCTAATATGGCCAGTGGTCAGGAATGATGAGACTTCTGGAGAGCACAAGGTTAGCTACCCCTGGGATGGGGCATCAGGCAGATTGGGAGGGAAGCATGAAGACATGCTGCAACAAGGCTGGCTGACAGGCAGCAACATTTGATACCCATCAACTGCCCCAGAAAAGCCAGGACATCCTGTTTTTTCCTGTGCGAGCACAGCAGCCTTTTGGGGTGCCTTGCGATCATACAATTTCAGGCTGAGTTCTGGCCCCGAAAAAGTGCTTTTTCTGGGTCCGCAATCTCAAGTGGGTCACATGACACATGCAGGATTTCGGACCCGGAAGATGGTGTCCCAGATTTGGGCTGCATCATGTTGGAGGGTATGACATCATCCTATGACTGTAGCCACTTAAATTCTACTATGTTTTTAAATGATTCTTTATGGTTTTGTTACAGGTGTGGGGAACCTTTTGTCAGCCTGAAGGCCACATTTCCTCATGAGCAACCTTCCGGGGGCACAGGTCAGTAGTGGTTGAAGGCCAGAGGAAAAAATGGACGGAACAATGAGTGTTATTTTTAGCTTTGTAAAGTAGGCTGTTTGGGAAAGATTGAGGGCACAAGGAGAAGGGGATGACAGAGGACGAGATGGTTGGACAGTGTTCTCGAAGCTACCAACATGAGTCTGACCAAACTGCGGGAGGCAGTGAAAGACAGGAGTGCCTGGCGTGCTCTGGTCCATGGGGTCACGAAGAATCGGACACGACTAAAGGACTAAACAACAACAACAAACAACAACAAAGTAGGCTGTGTTCCAGGTCAGAAGGTTCTACACACTCACACACACATTTCTCTATCCAGTGAAGGAAAAGTTATTATCACAGTTCAAGGATATGCAACAACCAGGCAAAAGCACTCAATGGGGGGACATGGTGTGAGATGAGGCTATATGGTTTAGAGTGGGGTGTGTGTGTGTGTGTGTGTGTGTGTGTACTGAGCAGACTCTCAAGGGCCAGATAGAAAGCCCTGGAGGGCCACACTTGAGGTTCCCCACCCCTGTTTTATAAGTCACTATGGTTATAGTTTATAGAAAAGCATGGTAAAAATACAGCAAACAAATATCTGGAGCAAGATGATGATGCTATTGGAAGGCTGATTTTGCAGTTGCCAAGAGAAAGACTCAGACTAGGTCAAAAGGACTACTATGAATAGTCTACCTGGGGTATAGCACTACACTAGGATCTAAGGAAACAATACCTGCCCCTTCTTCCTTCACTGTGCACACCTGAGTAGCTTACCTAAAAAGAACACAGTGCTTAGATAGGGAGGTTGAGCACAACATTAGCCCACAACCCAATTCGTACCAAATTTACTGAGAGGTAAGCCCCACACTGATTTAAACAGAACTTGCATGCCTGGCATTCCAGTCGTTACTGCAGATACCTAGCAGTAAAACATTATCACGTACACTGATCAGAGAGATAGTTTCAATTCAAAGTGTAATTAACATGCCAACTCATTTCTGTTAAGGAGGGCTTCACTGGAAAAGAAAATGAGAAGATATAGCAACATCCCAAACTGTTACTGCCATTATCCTAGCATCTATTTCTGTGCGATCTTTCCAATTTCTGATTGCTATATTGATTTTAAGCAGTCCTGGGGCTTGTCTGCAGCAATGAAAGTGACAGTAATTATTCAGGAAAGTTCATTCATCAGAATACAAGCATCTGACTCACCAGACTTGCCTTGTGACTCCAGTTAGAAGAAGAAGAAAAAGAAGAGTTTGGATTTGATATCCCGCCTTTCACTCCCCTTCAGGAGTCTCAAAGCAGCTAACATTCTCCTTTCCCTTCCTCCCCTACAACAAACACTCTGTGAGATGAGTGGGGCTGAGAGACTTCAAAGAAGTGTGACTGGCCCAAGGTCACCCAGCAGCTGCATGTGGAGGAGCGGAGACGCGAACCCGGTTCCCCAGATTACGAGACTACCGCTCTTAACCACTGCACCACACTGGCTCTCTGTTAAAACCACAGAAGGCTTTTCAGCCGTGGAACTGCATTAAATTCTTTGAAACACATTTTTTTTAGTTCATATATATCCCTGTTTTGTAAATAGGAGAAATTATCTGCTGTGAATTTGGGAACTATTTTACCCTTAATGTACTTCAAAAAAATTAATTAAATTATTAAAAGGGAAACTCTGTATGTACCAGCACCAATTTTAGAATTAACATTTCACAGAGGAAAGATGATGCAAAATGCAAGACGAATTTAACAAATAAACTGAATGACATTTTAGGTATCTTTAGGATTTCTGTCTTTTGCATGTGAAAAAATGTATTTTGTCATACCTTATTCAACAATGAATGCAAAACATCTAAACAAAATAGGTTATTGCTCTCCTACATTCAATATTTGGACAGCTATTGCTGGTAGTAACAAGAGATTGTAAAAAAAATCTGTAGAAAAACACATTTAACTACATCCGCAAAGCCTATATTTAGAATGCATAGTTAAATTTAATTTAGGCACCAGATTTTGAGATATCAGTTCATTGTGGGAAGAATTCCATTGAAGACTTTGACTTGTTATTTTGTCTTTATTACCATAAACATATCTTACAGGACGGTCCTATAGATGTCTACTTAGAAGTAACTTTTATCAAGTAAGTATGTATAGGGTTTCAGCTTAGTGCTGCAATCCGATACATACCGTACTTATCTAAAAGTATGCCCCATTGGACTTATTTCTGAGTAGACACATAGGACTGTGGTGTTAAAGATGTGTGTTCAGAAAAATAACATCATATGGATGTGTATATATTTCTCCATGAAGCATTCACAGTTGCAAAACCTGAAAATTATGGTCTCTTGACCAAAATTGTTGCTATGTTTTCAGAAGTAACTCAGGGGAAAACTGCTCCAACTGCCACTTGTAGGTAAGTAGAAGAATATACATTTTAAAATAAATTTTGAAAGCTTTAAAAATAAAATAAAAACAGTATAGAAAAACAACTGAATGTGCCGTGTTATGCAGACACAGTATTATTTTAGTCTTGTGATTCCATTATGCATTTTAAAAAGTGCTGTATGGCAGATTGTATTTGAAACATGATAAAGCAAGTGTTTTTGTTAATTTGTTTGTTAAATATACAAGAATCAAGAAAAGTCTTTGGCATATTTTGCCTATATTTGAAGGCTTGAAGAAAAAAGGTTATTGTGAAAATGTAAAAACATGACTGGTCGATTCACTAGTGGAAATAAAAACAAGCAACAGCAAATTTACAAGGTTAATCTAACGACTCTACTAAACGTTCACACCTTACGTGCATTTCTATATAGATATACGCTTCCACAGCTTGTCCTTTGCGGGTCTCATAAATTTCAATAGGACTTACACAACAGAAATTCCCAATGATTTTTGGCTTATTCTTGGCATTTTAAAATATTTTAAATATGACTAACCTGGGTGCAGTTTGTGCTGTAGTTGAACACGGTTTTTGTCTTGAAGGGTGCTTTTTTCAAAGTCGTCCTCACTGGCAGCTTGATGTAGCCCTGGTTGTCTCACAGAAAGTCCGGGATGTCCAAATTCAGAAAACCTGAGTTGCAACTGTGCTTCAAAATCTTTGCCCAATGAGAAATCTGTAGTGGAATGTCTTGAACGGCAATCATCACTAGCGCCAGACTCTTCTTCAGTGTCAAGCATGGGCAATGGAAGTATTCTGTGGTGTAGCTGTGGGCTAGGCAGACTTGAGGATAAAGGAGAAGGAAGAGGCGACATCTGTTTGTATGTATTGGACAGTGGATAGGAATTATTAAAAACATTGCTAATTGCTACTAAGGACGGAGACAGTGGCCTTTTATCTTCCTGTTTAATGATGGTCCTTGCCTGGCAAGTATCAGGATTCAGATTTGTTGACAGGTGTAAAGACAAATGCTTTTTGTCCTCCTGGGGTACCGTAGCTCTTTTCTCATATACCAAGCCTGCTGGGCTTCTGTCTGCTCTTGTAACAGCCTGTAATCGCTTCCATTCTGCCGTTTCATCTAATCTGTCATACTGTGTAACTTTCAGTAAGGTTTTATTGATGACTCCCGCTAGACTACACGAGTCGTCAATAACATGGTCTTGTTCTCCTTTATGTTGTGGAAGATAGCCTTTCTGCTCTTTCTCCTGTGTGACAATGGCGAAACCAGAACCGACTGATTCTTTGCTCCCCTCACTTGAGGCATAAGGTACTTTGCAGTATTCCACAGAGGCGCGTCCAACGTTCTGCAGGTAGCATTCAGAGACTTCCGCTTTTGAGACCCCTCCAACGTGAGGCTTGCTTTTGCAGTTTCCTGCAATACGCTCATAACCGTGCACCATTTCAGAGGCTGAGGTCTTCTCAAAAGCCTCAGATTCATTGGTTGACGTTCCCTGGAAAGAGGTCCGCGATGGGCTGCTCTGCTGCACCTGGATCCCTTTAAGGGTGTCCTCTACATCATCTAGCAGACTATGGCTGTGTGCAAAACAGTGTCCAAACACATCATTGTCGTACTCAGAGAAAGAAACAGAGAGATCTGTATCAGACCCCAAAGCCCGGCTGTTCTCAAGCAAATACCACTCTCTCCTTGATCCTTCTGCTAGTTTATTCACATCTGATGATAAATCATCCTTGTCTTCCACCTTCTCCTGACGAGAACATGCAAATGAGCTGGAATATTTGGCAGAAAGAAATTTATCATTTCCCAACAACATTGCTTTGCTGTTTAATGCTGGCGGCTCCAAAACGCCAGGTGTCTTCCTTTTCATTTTCTTGTTTATGAAGTCCTCAATGCTCTCTCTCCGTTTGCTGAATCTCCTCGTTTTTTTGTTTTTTGGAGTGGACCTCTTCTCCATAGATCCCGAAAGAGACTCTTGTTGATCCTTGAAACCCTGTCTGCCATCATGGCTATATTTCAGGCTTTCAGAAATGTCTTGCAGCTTCCCTTCCTGGTTCCCCATTTTAACACCTAGAATGTGGCTTGAGCTAAGGAGAGTAGCCAACAGCCTCTCCTTCTCAGCATTCAGTTTATACAACTCAGTGAGAATATCCTTAGTAGTTGTTTGCTTGAAGAAGATGTCTCCAATGTTTTCACAGGTCTGCCCTCTCGATCCTACTGCCTCCGAGCCTTCACTCACTCGATAGCAGCGATGATAATGTTTACTGGATTTGTCCAGAGTTACACAGCCCTTGTATGTGAACCCTCTGACTTTCCCCTTTGGGAGATAGAAGCTGACGTAGCAAAGCTCCATAATGGGTCTGTGCAACTGGAGGACAGTATAAGTGCCTTCCATTGTGTTTGACTAATTATTTAATTTAAATTATGAGGTCAGTATTTCTAACCTTGCATGACACACCATGTGATGCAAGGAAAGTAGAGGAGGCATCTGACTAATCTTCTACAGTAACATTTCCTGTTAAAAAGAAGAAGAAAAGCTTGTCAGAAAGATGTTATCCTCCCGACAATTTTTTTTAAAAAACAGAACAAAAACAAGTATCTGATCTCCTTCAAAATATAATCCAAAATACCAGCCTGTCACAAGAACTGTGACGCATATGAGTTATTGGTCACATTGCTAGAAAAAACACATACCGTACTTCAAACTTTTAGCGTGTTTCTGAACTATGTTACTATTTTCTTATGGATCTGCTAAACATTAACAAACTGCTTGGCCAATGGAATATGGTTGAAAAGATTTCTCCCAACATAACTTTGTATTTGTACTGTAATAGGTCTATAGTTCAGTGGTATCTCTGCATTTAGAAGGTTCCAGTTTCAGTCCTAGACATCTCCAGATCGTGGTCAGAAAGACTTCTGTTTGAAATCCTTGCAAGTTGCTACAAGCCAAAGTAGATAATACTGAGCAAGATTTGACATAATGTTCCTACATACTGAACCAGTAAACACTCTAAGATACTAGATTACACTATTGAAAGTTCAAATACTGGTGTAAATATTAGTATGAAATAAAACACATCCAAATAAATTAATAAAAGTAAATAAAACAATTTCAATTTGCATGTAATCCAATATATATATATATATATATATATATATATATATATATAACATTAACAATCTATTAAAAGTTGAGTGTTGCACCTAAGAGTCCATTCAGATGCCAGAGCTTCCATCCAATTTTCTAATGTTCCTTTCATACTGCAAGACCTGCTGTACTATGGAACAGTGGGTTTGGGGTTGATATAGACCCATACTATGCTAAATTTTATTTACCCTAATGGGTATGGTGTGACACAATAGGTAAAGGACCCATGGATGGTTCAGTCAAAGGTGACTATGGGGTTGTGGCATTCATCTTGCTTCAGGCAGAGGGAGCCAGCATTTGTCCACAGACAGCTTTCTGGGTCATGTGGCCAGCAGGACTAAACCGCTTCTGGCGCAACAGAACACCGTGACAGAAACCAGAGCGCACAGAAACACCATTTACCTTCCCACTGCAGCAGTACTTATTTATCTACTTGCCCTGGCATCTTTTCAGACAGCTAGGTTGGCAGGAGCTGGGACAGAGCAACAGGAGCTCACCCCGTCATGCGGATTTGAACTGCCGACCTTCTGATCGGCAAGCCCAAGAGGCTCAGTGGTTTAGACACACCACCACCCGCATCCTCCTGTGACACAATATCATCACTGGACAATGTCACCACTAACCCCATGAAAACAGCAGGAAAGAACTGTATACTGCCCCAGATCTCATCACTTTACTCCCATGATCTTCTGAGTTAAAGGGGCTGCAAATGGATTTTTTCTGGAAAATGTGCATTAAAAATGTGCTATATTCCATTAGTTTTCTAGAAGTGGTTTTTACTCATGTGAAATCTCAGTTTTAATGCAGAAATTAACAGCTAGGGAAATGTCAGAAAAATAGAACAAACTGCCATGTGAACGAAGCCGTAGCAAATGTTATTCTGAGAAGTCAAGCACTGAGTATCTCTGCTTTGTGCTCAAGAAGAGCACTTTATATGGAACTTTCCTAATACAGAGTTCTGTCCAACAAAGTTGTCCCATTGCAGGGGGTTGGACTAAATGGTCCTTGGGGTTCCTTTCATCTCTACATTTCTACGAACCTATTATCAGTGCAAGGACTTCTGCCTGTATAGGAGGACTTCCTCTCCCTATGCTCTCCAAAATCTGTTCTAGATTGTTCCTCCAACTCTCTAGGGCAGATTTTTTTTGGGGGGGGGAGGTATAGAGATGGGAGGGAGAGGAAGTGCCTCTGTGCACATATAAATAGCATTTCTCCTAAGTGTTCAATGTTATTCATCCATATTAATATCACAGTCCACAAACTGTGAGGGGATACTGTATTCTTAAAGTAGGTTACCAAAGGCCACCCAGTGAGATCTTTGCATAAAACCAAATTGAAGAAGAAGGAGAAGGAGAAGAAGAAAGGGCTTAAAATACAGTGGTACCTCGGGTTACATACGCTTCAGGTTACAGACTCCGCTAACCCAGAAATAGTACCTCGGGTTAAGAACTTTGCTTCAGGATGAGAACAGAAATCGTGCTCCAGCGGTGCAGCGGCAGCAGGAGGCCCCATTAGCTAAAGTGGTGCTTCAGGTTAAGAACAGTTTCAGGTTAAGAACGGACCTCCAGAACGAATTAAGTACGTAACCAGAGGTACCACTGTATATAAATGGGAAATCGGCATGATTTACAAAGCTTTTAAGCTCAGTTTTATATTATTTAGCACAGAAAACATTTGTTTCTAAATGTGGATTTCAACCAAAACATTTATTGCCTGTTTTTTGCTTTCATATCTAGTTTGACATACTGTACTGTATTATTGATAAGAGTATGATAGATGAGTGTGTACTAGCAGCACTGCGGAAGCTAGGGACACAGTGATTACATTATGGCTCTTTCTAATTTAATTTAACCATGCTACATGCATAATATGCTCAATTCCAGTTCCAGGTCATTTTGGCGTACACTGTTCAATATGCTCTTTCTTTCTCGAGCAACAGCAAAAGCAACAGGCAATTGCTTTTACCATGTACAGTACTTATGAAACATCTGACGAGATCATACATCTCAATAGGATTTTGACAAATGTGATGCAAAAAGATCATGGTTTCCCATTTCCATAATTGTCAGTACTGCTAGTTCCCTGGAAAATGCCCTTGCTTTTCTTTCATATACAAAATTATCTAGATGTTTCTCTGTTTTTTACAACTGCCCAATTTTTCTGTGAAAGTGACAGGAATTTAGGAGCACACCCTATTTAACTGATGCAGTACCTCATACAATCTGGCCAACAGATATCTGCACTACTTTTAAGCGGGGAGCCTGTGGCTTTACAAGTGTTATTGGATCACAGATCCCACCATCCCTGACTGCTGGTTGGGGCTCATGGGAGTAGGAGTCAAAGAGCATCAGAAATGCCACAGGAGGAGCTCTGTGCTAACTACTTAGGCTGCACAATCTCCAATACAGCTTAAAGTCTATCCACATGCAACGTCATTGGAGTCGGACAATGTCCAAATTTAAAAGATGTGTAATAAAAATGTAAGTGCTATTTATAAGGGCCATCTTGTGCTGAATGCTGAGCCTGTGTATAAGCTTGACCAAATCACATGTTCTCAAGATGATTCACGGTCTATAATATGGAAGCATACAGAAAAACAATTCTTCTCAGTACTTAACCCGTGAAGGACAATAATATGTCATGTGGCTAATTCTTGTTGCTTAGGCAGAACAACCAATCAGGGCTAGAAATTATTATGGAAACCGATAAGGCAATCAAGCATGTTCTTTTCCTAGAGTCTAATAATGCAACTGAAGAAAATTCCTTGCACAATCAATTATCTTCTTGTTGTTATATGATGCAGCACCCAGACCCCTAAACTATTTCAAGGTACATAGCATAATTTATTCCTCTTGCCCTCCCCCAAATACTGATGTGCTTCCAGATGGGGTAGCACTAGAAGCTGTCATTCAGGGCTCTTCTACTCTAAACTACATACAGAGTTACAATTCCTTTCCCACACTTCAAGGGTTATAGGGCTTTGTGTGTGTGCTTATGTACATTCCACTATTTTCCATCCACACTACGGAGGGAGACACAGCTGTGTGGGTATGGAAGAGGCAGTTCCCCTGACCATACTGGTTTTTTAAAAAATCAATTTGATCAAATTTCAAAAATTATACTAATGTAGTTTTATTTAGGCTCTCTTGTCCACTTGATTTAAATGTTTGGGTTTGTGTGTGTTTTTTTTGAAGTCTGGGTCCAACCAATTATGTTTGTCCACTCTCTTACATAAACTTATTTGAAATTTATTTAATTATGCATTAAAGCTCTAATGATGCTGGGAGAAGATATTTTATCTGGAGACACCTACTATTATCCTCTCTTTATTTAAAAATATTTATAAACCGCCTTCCCACAAAATAACTAACACGCATGAAACAGCCTTCAAGCTGACATGCAAAATAAAACAATTTGCCAAAAATAAAAACAGAAGAGGTGCCAAGCATTTTTCTTCAAGGAGGCTTTTCCATAGACTGGGTGTCACCCTGATAACTACCTACGTAGGTTTCATAAGTGGGGAGGTCCAGAGCAGAGCCTCATAGCAAGCCTTCAAAATCCTTCAAAAACTTTAGCTCAGTGGTTCCCAAACTTCCCCCTCCACACACATAAACCACTTGAAAATTCCTTAAGGTCTTAGTGGACCGCTTACTAATATTCTTCTGTCTGATGTGGCCATTGTGCTAGATGTTATATGATTTTTAACAGCATTTTTATTTCTTCTTTTATTTCCAACATTGCATTTTATTGTATTGCAATTTAATTTCATAACATTTAAACTATATGTGTTATTCACAGACGTGACACAAACCACCGGAATGAAACTAGTGAACCACTGGTTTGGGACCACAGTTTGGTGGTCCTGCTTTAGTGTTTGGCCACTGCAGGCTTTATAGGTCAACCCCAGTGATTTGGAGAGAAAAAATGGGTAAAAGAGAAGAAATGCTGGCTTTTGAGAGGAAATGCTGTTCTATCACTTTTCCTTTCTTTTGACCAGAATCATTATGGCTCTGGTCAGATGTTACTTTTTAAATGTGGTTTCAGGGGAAGTGGGTGTCAGGCTTTTGGATAATATTACGTTGTTCTCATTCACTCTCTTCCCAGCCAACGGCTGGTCTAAGCTTACATCAAAGGATTCCTAGTTTTAATTATTAGAGCAGAACTGTTCAAGGAAGAAGAAATAAAACTTGGCAACCTCTATCAGAGATCAAAACGGAGCTCTATGCATGCAAAATGCTATATACTTCCACCATGAGCAGCAAAGCAGACAAGTTGATTTGTGAACCTTGCCCAGTTCATATAAAGCGTCAAAGGGGTGACTCAGAACATAAGGTTGGAGATCACCAAGATAAGCCACAATGAATCTGTGTAGCGTCTCAAGTACAGAAGCAAAATGAAGCAGAGGACCATGAAAAGCATTGAAAAAGTACAGTGGTACCTCTGGTTAAGAACTTAATTCATTCTGGAGGTCCGTTCTTAACCTGAAACTGTTCTTAACCTGAGGTACCACTTTAGCTAATGGGGCCTCCTGCTGCCGCTGCGCCGCTGCTGCACGATTTCTGTTCTCACCCTGAAGCAAAGTTCTTAGCCTGAGGTACTATTTCTGGGTTAGCGGAGTCTGTAACCTGAAGCGTATGTAACCTGAAGCGTATGTAACCCGAGGTACCACTGTAGTAAGGTTTTTATTCATATATTCAGTATTTTCTAGCTGGTAAAACAGTAATACGTTTCGCATGCAGACTATAATAAAACTGTTCAAATACTTTAAGACACATCTTCGGATAAAAATCAGTTTCCCATCTTCCTTTATGGCGTACCATGATGACTACAGTGGTACCTTGGGTTACATATGCTTCAGGTTACATACGCTTAAGGTTACAGACTCCGCTAACCCCGAGGTTAAGAACTTTGCTTCAGGATGAGAACAGAAATTGTGCTCCGGTGGCGCGGTGGCAGCGGGAGGCCCCATTAGCTAAAGTGGTGCTTCAGGTTAAGAACAGTTTCAGGTTAAGAACGGACCTCCAGAATGAATTAAGTACTTAACCCGAGGTACCACTGTATATGAAGATGAAACAGTAACATTTCAATAGAAGGAATGCATTAAATACTCAAGTTTTTGGCAAAAGGTTAGCAATCATACCACATGGTAAACAGCTGGCATAAAACCTACACTATTTTGGAAAAGCAACAACATTACTGTGCCAAATTCTTATAAATACTACTTAAATTATGTTGTTTCAATGAAGACAACAGTAACCTGCATTCCCGCCCACCCCCTTTAACTCCATTTTTTGTTACAAAGTTTTGTGTGTGTTAAGGATCAATTGTGCATTGGTTGTTTGCATGTTGCTTTTTACAAGGATACCATCTAGTAATCTATGGCTAGCCTTATGCATGATGCCACAGTCTTTGCTAATACAATTAATTGTATTGACCCTGAGGTCATGACCCAATGGTGCATGTTTAAATTAGCAAAACTTGTTTAGCTTTTTAGTGCCTGTTCATTCTGCAGAATCTCTTTTAAGTTAGCGATCTGAAGCCACTGCAAAGTTCAGCTGCTTGCTGTTTAAATTACAATGTTTGAGATTGGTGCAATCATCTTCCATACTTTGAAAAAACACTGTTCTTGCTGTACATATTCCCTTTGTACAAGACTCTCAGCTGAAACATAATTTCTGATCAGGAGAGCTTATGGCTCAAGCCCCATCATATCTGATTCCAGTGGCATTTGACCTTCTAATATCTGGAGATGACCATCTCTCATGGATGCTTTAGTTGAGATTCCTGTATTGCAGGGGGTTGGACTAGATGACCCTTGGGGTCCCTTCCAACTCTACAATTCTATGATTCTATGAGTCTGACAGAATCTACGTCAGAAGATCTTGGTCAAAGCAGTAATGCCAAACAGACATACCCTTATAATAAAAAATGCTTTTCTGGTCATACCTTACTGAAAGACTAGGCAGAAGAGACTTTCAAACCGCCTAGCAGTTCTTCAAAATGGGGGTATTTAGAAATGGCTATTTCTAAATGCCTAAGTGCTTATTTAAAATGTCATTGAGATTTATTCCGAAATGAGGCTATGCTGCTTGGGAGAGCACCAGATTGGTGAAGGGCTGCATTAGATGAATAACACGCCCTTCACTGTGTATAGCATCACATCTGCTCTATTTAAGCAAAACAGAAAGCTTTTCTCAAAACAAAACAAAACTCAATAACCCAAGGCTTGATATTATAAAAGATATTACAGCAAAATACATCTACCTACTCTAAACTGCAGGCCCAGAAGCATGGGAAAGATTCAGCTGATCTCAAAGTCCAAAGGGAAAAAAATTAAAAAATTAATTGCAGGGAGAAGAAAACGCCATTAGCCTCGGGATATAGAGGTCTGACACGGAATAGCTATTTAAGAGAAGGGTTCTCCCCCCACCCTCCTCCAAGTTAACAAGCCATACAAAGGGCACATTATAGAAATCATGTTCTAACAGCTTATGGATGCCTGTGTTTACAGATTCCCAGGCAAAACAAGCTGCAGGTTCAAGGGTGCCTATGGCAAAATGCCCTTCCAAGGCCCCTCCTTCATCACACTCCTCTCCCTGCCTTACTTAAACAGTGGGCACCAAACCTTCTAACCAGCACTGGTGACTCCCAATGGAAATTCCACAATGCTCCTGATGTAGCAGAGCAACACCACATCAGAGACATGTGGGGAATTCGAATGGTGGCTCTTGACTCAGCTGCAAAGCACAGGAAGGGATACTTGTTCGTAGTGATCACAGCACCATTTCTGGAATTGTAAACCAAGGGCTTCTTTCAGTGCAAAGCCTGCATCAAGATTTCATTATTATAAGCTGATATTAATAAACTAATGCATTGTAGCTTGCCAGCCAGTGTTGATGATGCATGCTTGCTCAGTGCAATGAAAGAACCGGTGCTGCGTTGAAATGCCTCTGAATGCCAGTAGCTAGGAATCACAAGTGATGTTGCACTCAGATCCTGTTTGTGGGACTTCCCATAGGCATCTGGTTGGTCACTGTGAGAGCAGGAAGCTGTACCAGATGGGCAATTGGCCTGATCCAGCAGAGCCCTTCCTATGTTTTTCTAAAATCTGTTGTCTGCCCCTGCCAGCCCTGTGAAAGGGGCTTTCATTTTTCTGCCTCATTTCCAGGGCACTTTAGAATTTGATTCAAATTTCAATGGGTTGGGAACCTTGAGATTAAGTTATTGTTGCAATGTGGCTGCGGGAAGTGTGTACATTTTTCAAAGAAATTTTTATAGTACCCATTTCTTCAGCACTCTGCAGCCTCCCTAGATGTCGACGGTTCCTGATTTGAAAAAAGCCCTACAGGAGGAATGGCCTCATGATGGTTTCCCCTGGGCATTAATGGGTGTTATGGCTGCAGAGTGTGGACCACTAATGAGGTGATTTGACAAATGAAAGAAAGTTCCCTCACAAACACCCCTCAGTGAACTTAAAAATAAGGTATGTACAAAAAAACCCCCAAACCTGCGCCCCACCCTTGAGAATTTCATTTTTTTCTCTTTTGAAAATTTTTGAATGCAGTTTCTTTTCTGATTAATTTGTGGGGAATGGTTGTTAAAACATGGGAGAATTTTTCAGCACAGGATTACAAGGAACTAAAATATCGGAAACATTTACTCGAGTAAGGGACTGCGTCTATAATATCAATTCTAGAATTCCTAGAGCTGTTGCTTTCAAACTTTCCTCTTCAGAGAGCTTTTTCCTCATCAAATCATCTGTCAACAAACCTTGTACAGGGCAAAAGAGTCTGAAACACATTCTGCAATGGCACAAAGCGGCACTGATCAGGCCTGTTGGGCACAACCAATGCTGTGTGCCCATCACATGTGCACCCTAGTACACACCCAATATCCCCCTGCAGGCATGTTATGGAGGAACATGGGTAGCAGTGGGCAAGCTCTCTTTCAGGGATGTTCTCTACCATGGCTAATCTTATCACTGAAGAAAGCCTCTGAAAAACTGCAAGGTTCCCTGAAAAATAGTCTCCACGCAATAATATTTTAGATTTGAAATTAGTAGACATTGTGGCATTAACATGACATCATTCTTCTACATTCAGTTGTTACCGTTTCTCCATATGGGAATTTTCATTTTATTATTTCCAGCTTCTCGGTCATTCTTAAAGCCTATTAGGAGGCTACAGATGGTATCTTCAGGGGGTGGGGGTGGAGAGAAGAGCCCTCATCACAAGACTGGGTTCCTGGAAGTAGTAGCTGTGTTTTGTTTTGCAAACATAATACACTGTACTAGATTCAACCTCTGAAACTTCACACCTCTGCAAATTTTTTACTCAAAATAATTCTGTGAATGAAGCTGAGAGGTGTTGATTGGCTTGTGGTCAGCCAGTCAGCTTTGTGGTTGTATAGGGAATTGAACCCAGATATTTATACTCCAAGTCCAGCTTTCTAGCCACAACACCACACTGGTTCAAGCTCAACCGAGACCACCCATTTCACCTTCTTCTATACCAATCCTCACAAGGGCAGGGGAATTGATATAAAGAGGCACTTTCACTGGCTTACACTCCTCAAGGAGTGCAATGCATCACATCAATGTTTGATTTGTTCTACCTTTTTCATTTTCTGAGTGAAATATTTGTAACTTGCTCTCAGCATTTCAGAGATGGAAATCTTAAAAATCCAGATGCATTTAAATAAAAAACATAAACAAGTTTTGCATTTGCACAGTAAATTATGAAACAGCATAGCTTATTATAAAAAAGTACTTCTAATTATCTAATACATCAATTACTGATTTCCCCCCCTCCAAAAAATACTTTTTAGTTAAGGAAGGGAGTACGTTTTTGACTGGAAATCCTCCCCCCAATGTACTAAGCATCACAGCTTAACTAACCATCAAAAGTAACTTTAAAAAATAAATAGTGGGAGCATTGACTTGGTTGCTTTGAAAGAGGGTTTATTCATATCAATATCTGATAACAACATTGTTAACAAATATCTGGAAGATGTGTTAAAAGCACTACATTCTTGTAACCGGCTGCGCTGAAGAGAATACATGTGTCTGCTATTGATTTTTACACTGATCTAGGCAAATTATTGTGACATACAAATGCAATTAGCAAGAAGCCTAAAGCCAATAGCTCTACATCATCAGGGATAATGAATTGTAGCAGTCTGAAGGCGCTAACCAAAAATGTAGCACTCTAATAACACAAACAGCTTCTGTGGTGCTGGTTATATCCAGCTAGTCAGAAAGGAAAACTCAGGTGGGAAGCCTTAAAAAAAACCTACCGTACTTGGCCAAACATTGCTATTATGATCATCAGGTCCCAAGGCAGGTTACATCAATTTAAAAATCTGTAGTAAAAACAGCTGAACACCAATTCCAGTCACAGGAACAGGGTGTGTCTTGAAAACACACATCTCAGGTATCAAAAGCCAAGGTAAAGAGGTATGTATCCAGCATTTGCCAAAAGCTGTATAGTCGCACCTCGGCTCTCAAACGCCTTGGAAGTCGAACGTTCTGGCTCCCACACGATCGAAAACCGGAAGTGAGTGTTCCGGTTTTCGAACGTTCTTTTGGAAGTCGAACATCTGGCGGTGCTTCTGTGACTTCTGATTGGCTGCAGGAAGCTCCTGCAGTCAACCAGAAGCCACGCCTTGGAGGTCGAACGTTTTGGAAGTCGAATGGACTTCCGGAACGGATTCTGTTCAGCTTCCAAGGTATGACTATATATGGAAGGTGCCAGACGCACCTCTATGAGGAGGGAATTTAACAATTTATAGACTGCCACATAAAATGCTCTCTCCTGAGCCACCATCACTCCAAACCTCAGAGGACAGTGAAACTACCAAGAGGGCCTTCTCTTAACACCTGAGAGGGTCTGTAGCTACAAAGGGCGGGGCTCTCTCAGATATTATACTAGCATGAGGCTCTCTCAGATATTATACTAGCATGAGCCTGGAAATGAACAGGCCAGCAATGCAGCTATTTAGAACTGGGGTTATAGGAGTTCTAAAGGAAACCTCAGTCAGTAATCTGGCTGCTGCATTTTGGACCAGCGGAAGTTTCAAAGTTGTCTTCAAGGGCAGCCCCACATGGAGCACATAATCCAATCTGGAAATTACCAGAGCATGGAGTACCATGGCCAAGTCATATCTGTCCAAAAATCTGGGACTCTTTGGGTAAGAATAAATAATTATGTTACAGGACCCCATGGACAGCATGAATTTCAAATAAAGTATGGTAAGTGTTAGTGCACTTTGACTGCTATGTTGGAAGTCAGGTGAAACAACTACACCATGAAGTCTTTGTGTATATGTATGTACACAGGTATCTATCAAAGGAAGTATGACTTCACAAGACTACCCATCCCATACTCCAAACCCTGCTTTGCTATTCTGAGGAGGGCTTGTTGCTATTTTTAAAAAGCTTGGGAGAGGCAAATTTGACATGAGGAAATATTTGCCACTAGTCAAATATAGCTATTTGAATGGATAGCTGCTCTTATCAACAGATTTTAAAATGATAATGCTATCTAATTCTGTGGGCTTTATGATGGTTTGATATTTTGGGACATTTTATTGTACTGTTTCTATTTCAAGTGCACAAAATTTATTGTTTACATTACAGTGTTTTATTTTGGTGTTGGGTTTTTGCAAAATGCTTTGTGATTTTTTTTCCTTTATGAAAAGCAGTACACAAATTACTGAATGAACGAATGAATGTGAGAAGCTCAGACCAATTCAGGAGGGCATTTTAACCCAATTTCCCAACAGTTGGCAATGTCATGGGGAGAAGTTGCAGTATTGCGCCCCCCCCCCCCCCGTGTGATCCAAGGCTTCTTAAATTAATTTTGTGGTGTGCCACAGAATGGCTCTGCAGTAGATTGCACACTGCCAAACTAATATGAGCAGTGGATCTTAGAGATCCCCAAGACCTATTGCAGGAGGAGGTTGACAGTCCTGGGCCAGATAAACCATTACAGCAGCATATCTAATACACAGTCTTCCTAGTTCATCTGAATGATTCAGGTCTACTGCAAAACAGATGGGAAGTGGGTTGCTCCCTTTAAAAAATGTGCAGCACTGAGAAGTATAATCACTGAACTGGGCTGCCAAGGGTATTTTGTAAGCATGAGAAATCTTTACCTTTCCATACAAAATGGCACATACCATCACAAGTGGGCAGGCTAGTATAGGAGAAGGGGAACCATCAGATACACTGGGCTTAAACAAATTAGGAGTTTAAAGGTCACCAACAGCACTTTCAAGGGAGAAAAAGCTGTCTTTTTCACAATTTCACTCCAGGCAAAGTTTTGCACATCCAAGTGTAGTAGATGGCTCAATTCATACCAAGGGAGATGGCAGAACAAATGAAGATTCCGGCATTCTTTTAGAATGAATACATATCGATCTGTGATACTAGTTTTGAAATCGTACTTGGCAACGTATTCCATGCTTGGGCTGTTCGTGCACAGCAATGATGGGGGCAATTAGGAACAGAATTCTTCCTTAAGCTTCTCCTGGGGTTCTTGGTCCAGCCCTCCCTCTCGTCCATGCTGCTAGTGGGATAGGCCAGCAGGCTCCACCACACAGCAGGTGCATTCATTAGAGCTCCTGTATGCACAAGGGCAGTGGTGGGAAACCTAGAGGCCTCCCAATTTGGCCTGTGAGGCTATCTTGACTAAGCCACACCCACCTGCCACACACTTCATGTCATATATACGATATCAGGTGGGGTTGTGGGCACTGCCAATCTGAGCTTCCATGGGGCTCCACAAGACTTGATGATCATAAGGGCTTGCAAGGGCCTTGTGCACAGTGCTTGACAGCACTCAACAAACATTGCTAGCACCTTATGGAGTGTACCCATGTGGTTTCATTTCAAACCACCATGCAGGGGAAAACAGGACACCTGATGTCATTGCGACATCAGGTGATTGACAAGTAGACGGTCCCCCCACCATCAAACGTGATCACCCAAAAAGACCTTCCGAGTGTTGCAGCCTGAGTATCTGTATCTACAAAAATAGCTAACAATGGGAGTACTGTATTACTCTACAAGGCCACTCACTTCAAACTCGACATTGCTATTTTGCGGGTGGATTATCACTGTTTTTAAAAAGCTTGGGAGTGGTAAATTTGACATGCAGATGAGTAGGAGAGGGAGGCAAATTTGGCAAGAAGAAGAGTGGGAGAGGGAAGTGCTCAACTTCATCCTAGTCCACACATTTTCCACTTCAAATCCCTCCCCATCCCCTAAACTTTTCCCCAATGTGTACTTCCTTTTCTTTTTGATCCCCATGGGACAGGGGAAGTAACCTATGAGTCATCTGAAGCAGAAAAAATTGTGAGCAGGTAAACTTTTAAGCATCCACCCTTCCTCAATTCCTTCTTCATTCACTTGCTCTCCAATATATTTTGGGTTAATTTCCTAAATATGCCAGATATCTGAATACTTTGATGATCCCTAAGTATCACCATCTCTTTTCTAGTGACAGTTTTAACTGTCTCCCTTCCACAATATGGGAAAGGCACTATCAAAGTAGTCGAAACTTTGGGCCAGGTCTTTTTTGAATGCAATCATAATAGAGAAGAATATAACAGATTTAAGTTCCTTTATGGAGAAAGACCCTTGAAGGGCCTGGAATCTTTCTTGGCTAGTACAAACAAGTTAATAACAGATTTAGTGGCCATGTTCCTCTTCTTTACTCAAGTGCATAGAATCATAGAATCATAGAGTTGGAAGAGACCACAAGGGCCATCATGAGATGATACTTTCAATTCAATTTGTATTTTTGTATCATATTGTATTTTAAATAAATATTTGTTTTAACGATCATGCTTTTTAGCTATGTATGTCTGTTTTAGCAGGTCTGTTGCGATATACTAAATGACAGATTGACTTCATTCCAAATTGTTCCCCAAACCCCAACAGCTGCTTTTCTTTTCTTACAAAAATGCACTGGGGCTCTAATAAGTGCATTTGTTCATAACATGTAATTAGCACCTGTCCTCTACTTACTGATGTGACATTTTTGACACTCTACATTTTAGGATGCTTTGTTCTGTGAGGCACCTCAGTCTGTTGCTCCACCTTCAACTCTAACCACAGAAGGATGCCACATCATCCCCAGTGTTTATATGTTTTTTGGCAAAATCAATAAAGTATAAATGAGCCGGAGATAATCTCGACATACAGCAAGAGAGGCAAAACCAGGATGGCAGTTGCACATGATTCTTCCATTGATGCTCTTTTCACTAGACTGTCTACAAAGTCCCCTTCCTTATGCTGACTTGCGTCATAGCAAGTACTTTGAACTTGGTTAGACTGGAAAGAGAGAAAAGCAGATAGAGAGATATTGATATCTATCTGCTTCTAGTGTATGCACCTGAAAAAAAAAAAATCACCAAGTTTCCCCCCCTTCAACTAGTTATTTGCGTGTGTTGCTATATTACACCCAGGGACATGCAAATACTGCCATTCAAAGCAGGGCTGGTCTGCTGCCTGTTTCCCAGTGTTGCTCCCGTAGCACCTTGAGTGTTAATAGACTGCTGGAGAGACTGTAAACATTAATCATGTGCTTTCCGCTCTCTAGCCCACCTAGAGCACGAAGGGGATCCGCAGCCGCTTTAGGGAAGGCAAACTGTGTGCAGCTACCTCTTACCCTCTTCGGGTCCCGCGCTCGGCCAGGCTAGAGCTACAGTGGCAAGGAGGGGAGCCCCTTGTGCAGTTGTAATCGGTGATCCAGAAAGCCACATCATGCATTAGGAAATGCGGCTAATAAGAGCTGCAGGAGAAAGCCGGCGTGATGCAGGAAGGACAGGCGATGGCAGATGTTTGCATTGGGGGAAAAGAAAGGTGCTGACCGTACGGATTTCATCTCTTCCCTGGAGCTGAATGTCGATTTTTGGGGAGGGGAGCAAAGTCTGCTTCCTTCCCTCCATATCTTGGCAAGAGGCGACACTGCAGGGAACTTGGGAAGAGAGAGTTACCCCCACAGACAGACAAATAAAGGGTTGTTATTTACCTTGTGAGAAGTGCAGCCCGCTCCTGGGCTCAGCTATTGCCGCAGGTGCAGAGGAAAAGAGAGGATGCCCAGTCCTGCTTCTGCGGCTGCCTTCTGCTAAACTCACATCCCCCGCCCGCCCTTGGTCCCCAGGCAGTCGCTGCTGCTGCTGCTGCCTCACACTGAACTCCCCCTTCCCCCCTTAAGACGCGCTCGCCTTCCCGACCCATTCACAACCAAAGCGGCTGTGCGTGTGTGCGGCAGCTTCAACCAGGGGAAAAACTGACAGGGCCGCTGACCAATCTGAAGGCGGAGCAGTCCGCCGGCTTGACTAAGAGGCCAATGGCTCTGCCGCAGAGGACGCCAGACGAACCAATGGTGGGCGGGCGCAGTGGGTGACAGACCCCAGGATAGGGACACAGGCGCCCATAGCAGACTCCAGGAGACGTTAATGTATGAGGGCCTGTTCAGGAGCCGGTCACCACCCTGACACCACGCCTTCTTGAAAGGTCTCCCAGAGCACCGCATCTTCCTGCTACTCCAGAGAGTATGTTTGTGCAGGATCTTTCTTCAGTTCATGCTAAAACACAAACTCACACAATAAACATTTTGAGAGCTTTTGGTTTTGGAACTGGGTTAGTAAAGAAGGACGAAATCCTCTCTAAAGGGTGATCTTTTAGTATTTATTTTATTGAACAGTCCACAGGATTGACACCCCCCCTAAAAGAGTATCAACACAAAAACACACTTAGTGGGTGTGCCTTGCCCCATAATTATTTATATGGTATAGAATGTGTTAGCTGTGTTAGAAAAAGTAACAAACAGGTCCCTCCCAAAGTAGCTGAGCGACTTATAGCTTAAAATAATGTAAAGTACTTTCCAAGGTAAATGTGGAGCACTAATGACAATTCTCAGACCGCATTACTTCTACATAAATTGTTCTTGACATTTATAATCACCTAAAAAGTTTAAAACAATGTATATATTGCTGCCTGTATGTTCACTGGCTTATAGTTTTTATTAATTCTCACAACAGTTTTTTTGAAAGCACATTATTAGTATTTCCATTTTACAGTGGGAAGCTGAGGCAGAGAGAAAGTGGCAAGTCCAAAGGGGAGCTTCAAGAACAAAAATTTAAACTAAAGACCACAGTGAAGAAAACCATAGTTAATTCCAGGTGTTGAATGGAGTTGTGGTTGCCACTAGTTCTGAAATGTGGTAGCTTCAAAGAGTTTGCAGTTCAGCACCAGGGACTACTGTTCAAGGGTAAATATGATCATTATTGTTAGCTGCCCTTGAAATACTAAAGTTCAGGATACATATTTGTAAAATAAATAACAGAGATGTTCGGATTGTGGCCATAGCCTCTAAGGCAAGCTTAAAATATTGCTTCTGGATATCGTAAGTCCTTACGTTCAAGAGTGGTCTCTTGTAGTTTATTATTTTCCAAAGGAAGTAAACCACATACATTTATTCCTACAAAGAGAAGGAAAGGCAATGTGCAAAGTAACCACTGTGAAATGATTATGTCAATCAGAAATGTAGGGCACATGGAGAGCAAAACCTAATCTCTGAGAGGTTTCCCCTTTATCTGCACTCAGCTACATAATCAGCTTTTCATCTCAACATAGGATAAATGCAACCTGCCTGCTGCTTCATTTACCCTATATAGAGAGAGCTGTGGTAGAATTGTATGAATCAAATAGTCACAGAGTTTGAATGAAATTGCCTTAAGTTCCCCCAAAAGCGTCCCATCATTGTTTCCAAAGCTCTACAACATGCAAAATGTTCAAGTCTTTAATTGCATTTCAGACATCAGGAAGGTTACTTCCTAACAGTTCAGTCCAATATATATATTTACTCAGAAGTAAGTCTCAGTGACTGCTTACTCCTGATAAAGTGTGTGAATAGAACTGCAGCCCAAGTGAAGCATTTTTAGCTCCTACAAAGAAGATAGTTATTTGCCTACAAGCCAATGGTATGTAATTCAAGGATAGCAGCAGTATTGATGAAGAGGAATTCTATGAATAATCTGGTTCAGTGCGCTCAAAATAAATCAGTACAACAGTTTAATTGAATAGGATTGAACAAGGTTGGTTCACTATGGATTCTTCTTTATGAAAATGAATTTACTGTACTGTTTTTCATTAAACACCATCTTTTGTAGAAATATTAACTTGTCTGTACAATAAGTAACAAAGCTCAGTCTATGTGCCTGATTTAAAAAAAATGTAATTAACACAAGGTTCTTGTTTTCCACAGCAAACATCCCCAACCTCACTTAAAACTGCATTATGGGAGAGCAGCAGAGAGAAGAGTCAGAACAAGGAACAAGGAAAGTAGTTCTGCTTAAAGTCTACCATAATAAGTTACTCTGTGTAAGAGAAAGTGATGGAGGAAGTGCACATCACTAAATTTAATAATCAGAGGGATTTATAAAAGGTAGCTGCATTTTCTTCTAATTTTAGAAAATATTTTCTCCTCATAGAACTTAAAATGCTGTACTCAGTAACACCAGTGTAATTTCTTCCAGAATCAATAGGGATTTGGGTTTTATATATATATAAATTAGAGCAGCATTTCAATCATTTGCACTCACTTGCTCAATACTAATGTAAGTTCAGCAATGGAATCCAGGAAAGTCACTGCCAGTCAATCTAGGCCAGGCATAGGCAACCTCGGCCCTCCAGATGTTTTGGGACTACAATTCCCATCATCCCTGACCACTGGTCCTGTTAGCTAGGGATGATGGGAGTTGTAGTCCCAAAACATCTGGAGGGCCGAGGTTGCCTATGCCTGATTTAGACTATGGCTGGGGAACCTGTTTCAGCCCAAGAGCCACACTGGGAAGCTTCAGTGGGGTTTAGACCCTCTTATGGATCAGTAACTGGTTAAGAAACAAGAAGCACAGAGTAGGAATAAATAGACAGTTCTCCCAATGCAGAGATATAAAAAGTGGAGTCTCCTATGAACTAGTATGGGGACCAGTGCTTTTTAACTTGTTCATAAATGATCTAGAATTAAGGTGTGCTGTGAGGTAACAAAGTTTGAAAAAAATGTTTGGAATAACTTTTTTAAAAAGACCAGAGGCATTTCTGTTAAGCATTGTTGGCAGGGACATCCCGAAGGCCTTTAGGGAGGTATTCTTATATGCAACGGCTGCAGCTCGGA
The DNA here is from genome assembly GCF_964106645.2 of Podarcis pityusensis. Taxonomy (NCBI): domain Eukaryota; kingdom Metazoa; phylum Chordata; class Lepidosauria; order Squamata; family Lacertidae; genus Podarcis; species Podarcis pityusensis. The sequence goes on from NC_138028.1 coordinate 41,128,644, forward strand.
CTTTGGTGGCAAAGGGGTGGAAGGAACAAGAAGCTCCCACAATAACAGACTGGCATTACAAGCTACAAGAATTTGCTGAAATGGCACAGTTAACAAATACCCTGAGAGGCAATTCAAAACAAAAATTTATGAAAAAGTGGGATAGATATAAAACATATGTTCAAAAATACAGTAAAGGTTTGCTATCTTTGCTAGCATTTGATTGCTGTTGGAGTGAGACTGAGTTGAGAAATAAGATTAAGAGCACATATTGATATAGGAATGTATTAGATAATATGTAAAGAACTATACAATAATAAGAGTACATTCATTTCTAAAAAAGGAATATAAAACGGGAAAGACAGGAAGTCTAGTGTGTTGGTATGTATATGATTTTGGGGGGAAATTTTGTTTTTGTTTTATATCTTTGTTTTTTCTTCTTTTTGCTTCATTTTCTTTCTAGGTAAATAAAATTTGTATATAATTTTTGTATACATGTTGGAAATAATATTATAGTAAGTCCTGTAATGTAATATGACAACGTTTACCAATGTAATATAAGAATGTTAACAAATAAATAAAATGCAAATTCAAAAAAACCACAAAAAACAAAAATAAAGTTTGCTGATGACACTAAATTGTTCAGGAATGTTAAAACAAAAAAGAGTTGTAAGGAGCTCCAAAGAATCATAGAACTGAAGAGTTGGAAGGGTGGGGTCATCTTGTCCATGGGGTCTGAAGTGGCAGTGACTGACTAGGAATGAGACCTTGGGGTCATAGTGGAGGGCTTGATAAAGACTTAGGGCTCATCCACACTTCTGCTTGTCCTGTGACTTCTAGGCTTCTGTCTGTGCATGCCTCTTTTCATACAGGTAAGCAACTTGCAACATCATATGCTTAAGTCAGGACTGATGGAACATTTTTATTGTTAATGTGAGCTGGCGATGCTTTTTCTTGTTGTTATATATACAAAATTTAAACAAACAAATAATTGCTTCTACATCAGTGCTATGTTAGAGTAAAAAACAAAACAAGCAAAACCAGTTTCCCAACCCTGGTTTAAAATAATTTAAAAAATGAACACATACAACTTTCACATTTTAAATCACAAAAATCATCGTATAATCTCATGACTACAAAATAAAAAAGGTTTTGCTTCTGTCACTCTGGTGTTAAACATATTTAGGGGGCAGGGTTGGACAGAGGCTTGTGGGGCTGCATTCAGCCACTGAAGTTCCTGTTTCTGAGATACAGGATCCTGGAAGAGATACAACTTGAAAACTGCACACTCCAGGTTACAGGTCCTCTCAGGCCATTGCACACAAACACACCCTGGGTTCTTCAAGTGGTAGATATTACTTCTATTAAGTCTTCTTCTTCTTCTTCTTCTTCTTCTTCTTCTTCTTCTTCTTCTTCCCTTGCTTCCCTCACAGAGGTGACCCAAAGTGACTTACAAATGATGGTTGCACGGTCTGGGTCAGTACGTGTGAGGAAAGGCAGTCCTTGAGGTATTGGGGTTCTGAGCCACGCAAGGCTTTATAGGTCAAAACCAGCATTTTGAAATTAGCCTGGAAATTGATTGCTGGCCAGTTCAGTCATGCTAGATTTTGTGTTATCCGTTTGGACCATCCTGCCTCTGTCAGCAGTCTGGGCACTCTCCAACAGCTACAGGTTCTAAACCATCTTCAAAGGCAGCCCCATAAATCCACGTTAATTGTGTTTAACTACAGGTGAGAATCAAGGGGGCTTGGCTATTCCCCTGCTCCATGCATGTTCCCCATATGGGCTTAGGATGGTGTTGCAGTTCAAAAGCAGAAGGATTAAGCATTAGTATTAGCATGCCTTTGGGAATCCCATGTTGGCATCATTTTAGTCCCAGCTTTTGAGTAAGGCTTTTGATTGAATATAGTCTTTGTCTGCCTTCTGGCATACCGTTCTCTGTGAATAACTACAATCAATGGGATTTTGATAATAATAATAATAATAATAAATTTTATTTATATCCCGCCCTCCCCAGCCGAAGCCGGGCTCAGGGCGGCTAACAACACTAAAATAGTGCAACATTATAAAAACATCAAAGAATTAATTAAAATCAAAATTGATGGCAACCATAAACTAAAGTATTGTAAAGATTGCCAAAGGAGGGAGTCAGGCTGCGCCCTGACCAAAGGCCTGGTGGAACAGCTCTGTCTTGCAGGCCCTGCGGAAAGATGTCAAGTCCTGGAGGGCCCTTGTCTCTTGTGACAGAGCGTTCCACCAGGTTGGAGCCGCAGCCGAAAAAGCCCTGGCTCTAGTTGAGGCCAGCCTAACCTCTCTGAGGCCTGGGACCTTCAAGATGTTTTTATTTGAAGACCGTAAGTTCCTCTGTGGGGCATACCAGGAGAGGCGGTCCCGTAGATACGAGGGTCCTAGGCCGTATAGGGCTTTGAAGGTTAAAACCAGCACCTTAAACCTGATCCTGTACTCCACCGGGAGCCAGTGCAGCTGGTATAGCACCGGATGAATGTGATCCCGCAGCGAAGACCCCGTAAGGAGTCTCGCTGCGGCATTCTGCACCCGCTGGAGTTTCTGGGTCAGTCTCAGGGGCAGCCCCACGTAGAGCGAGTTACAATAATCCAGTCTGGAGGTGACCGTCGCGTGGATCACAGTGGCTAGGTCAGGGCGAGAGAGGTAAGGAGCCAACTGCTTAGCTTGGAGGAGATGAAAAAATGCCGCCTTTGTTATAGCTGCAATCTGCGCCTCCATGGAGAGGGAGGTATCGAAGATTACACCCAAACTCTTAACGGACGGTGCTGGCACTAATTGCACCCCCGCAAGAGATGGGAATTGCCCCCTCAATCCCATATCGTCCCGTCCCAGCCAGAGGACCTCTGTCTTCGAAGGATTTAACTTCAACCGGCTCCCACGTAACCATCCAGCCACAGCCTCCAAGCATCTGATCAGTGTGTCTGGGGCCGAGTCAGGATGGCCATCCATCAGCAGATAGAGTTGGGTGTCATCAGCATACTGATGGCAGCCCAGCCCAAAACTCCGGACAAGCTGGGCGAGGGGGCGCATAAAGATGTTAAAAAGCATCGGGGAGAGTATCGCACCCTGGGGCACTCCACACACCAAGGAGTGGCGGGATGACAGTTCCCCCCCAAGCGCCACCCTCTGTCCCCGACCAGAGAGAAACGAGCGCAGCCATTGAAGGACTGTGCCCTGGATCCCCACGTCGGCAAGGCGGTGGTCCAGGAGTTCGTGATCGACCATGTCGAAGGCTGCTGACAGGTCTAGAAGAATCAGCAGCCCCGACCCGCCTCGATCCAGCTGCCTGCGGAGATCATCTGTTAGGGCGACCAGAGCCGTCTCGGTCCCATGACCAGCGCGGAAGCCGGACTGGAATGGATCCAGAGCCGATGTGCACAGACTGTCTGTAGTACTGCAGCATGGTTAAGAAAGTGAAGGTGCACACTGATCTTGTATAGATTTAATAATCACATGCCTGGAAAAGGGCATTAATTTCAAGTGGCAATAAATCACAAGCATCGTGTCCCTTTCTTTAGTATGCTAGAAGGAAAACCAAAACAGAAGCAGCAATAAGGACAACTACTATGCAGCATGAAAAGGTGTTGAAAAATAATACTCCAAAGTTGACAAATTTTGGCTTGGCTTACTAGCCAGTGTTTATTTGTGGTCAGTGGTTCCCCACCCATGTATATGCCAAAGAATATGAGGAACTGGAGTGATGTTTTTCATTTTGTAGTGGGATCTTGAGCAGGCAGAAACAGCACTAGTTCAAATTGAGCAGTTTTCTGCTCCAAAGCTCAAGGTAATGCAGACCCCGCCTCTCCCCACTCTCTGAAATCAGAGGAAGGGAAGGGGGGTATCATGCAATGGAGAGACCCCTCCTCCCTTCTTCAGAATAAGGAGGCAGGGATTTCTACGTGCTGAGCAAGGGGCATCACCAGAGAGCCTGATTATATATGCGGTTTAGATTTAGTAATCATTTTTAGACTGGCAAGTTTGTAGCTAGGCATTCACAATATTCAGAGATTTACCTGAAAGGGGATTACTAGCTAGACAAATCCCATTAAAGTCAATGGGATTAAATTAAAGAAGAAATTTTACTCTTGTGCCTATGTGCTTGCTGCAGCTTGAAATTTACCAAGCTTGAGAAAAGCTGAACATGTTACTGCCTCACATCCAAAACGAAGAAATACATTGACATTGCCAATTGGAGTGCATTCATGTTGATTAGTGAGATGTCTTAGTTTGACCAGTTTATGGTGCATCTTTTTAGCAAACTTTGCCAAATCTTGCCATCAGCAAATACATCATGGTAAAAAGAGTAGGTTTGTTGACACGTTTAGCCACGACTATTTAGAAGCAAGTGTAATTAATTTCAATAAACAAGGTTGCTTAGCACTGTAGGATATGATTTGTTGGGAGGATGTAACAATTATAAAGGCATTTAGATGATGATGATGATGATGATGATGATAATAATAATTAATAATAATAATGTGTTTCCCCAGCCACCCTGGACAGCTTACAGAATCTATAAAACATAATAAAGCACCAAACATTAAGAACTTCCCAATACAGGGCTGCCTTCAGGTGTCTTCTAAAAGTTATGTAGTTCTTAATCTCCTTGACATCTGAAGGGACAGTGTTCCACAGGGCGGGTGCCACTACCGAGAAGGTCTTCTGCCTGGTTCCCTGTAACTTCGCTTCTCGCAAAGGGAACCACCAGAAGACCCTCGGAGGAGGACCTCAATGTCTGGGCTGAAGGATGGGGGTGCAGACACTTCTTCAGGTATACTGTTGTTCACACAAAAGAGAGGTGGAAGCTTTGATGAAGGGCCAAATAAATAAAAATAGATGCTGCTATGGTCGGACAGTGTTCTCGAAGCTACCAACATGAGTTTGACCAAACAGCAGGAGGCAGTGGAAGACAGGAGTGCCTGGCGTGCAATGGTCCATGGGGTCACGAAGAGTCGGACATGACTAAACAACAACAAAAACTATCTATCTTGCATGATAAATTACTGTATTTTTAAAGTTATTGTCATAGATCTGATTGCTTCTGTTTTCTTTCGACTTTCTGGCCTATATCACATTGTCATTAACCAAGTAGCATGGTAAGAAAAAATATTAATAATTATTAACGACTGAAAATAATAATTCATAAGGCACAAAACTTTCCATAGTATTTGTTTGCATGTGACAGAGTCCCTATAGGACTCAAAGAGTCTTGTTTCCTCCCCCCCCCCATTCATTTTTAGATCCACGTCTCTATAAACATGCATTAGGTGGGGCTTGTTACCAATCAAAATATTCCTTTGGACACTAAACTCATCCTTTTATTAGTTTTCAATGCAGACATTCTGAAACTTCCCACAAAAGATCTGGTACTCCATCATTTGACAGTGGCACAACTCACCATCAAAAACTATGTGTAGACTTTGGAAGGCAACCTCTGTGAAATCTGGTTTACAAAAACTATGCATATCAAAAAGAACACGGATATTTCAAAATTTCAACTTACTATACAAATTAGCTCTATAGCTAGCTAACTCAGTGCATCTCGCTTTTTTTCAGGAGAATGGAACAGAGTGCATTGCTAGAACTAATTAAAAAAAATGACAGCATTGGCTGGTCAGGTCATATGACTTGTCTATTATTGCCACCCAGTGGAAGCAATCACAAGTTTATCTTCAAAACATTGCTAAGTAGAACACTGAAATGTAACAGAAGCAATTTCATATTCTAAGAACTAATAAAACAAGCTTTAAACTCACAGTATTCACTCACTTTGAAGGGCAAACAACCGGCTTTTGCCATACAACAGAAAATAAAACAAATATAATCTGCACACATGCAAAGTCTTCTTTATACCTGACATTCTCATGGCAGTTTCAATAACAAATCCATGGGGACCATATCGTAGAAAAGGAAAAGAATCACCTTCCCTTGGCAAGATAGTCTTACACCTACTTACTTCTTTAATATTTTATTTAAGAAACCTGCACTGCTTTCCTGTCTATGGTACTTGGCTACTGAGTGTTCAGTACACGCAAGGTGTCAAGTATCTCAGAGAGGTGAGCAATTGCAGCACTGGTTTAGTCACAGCGAAAAATATCTGGAGCTATCTTCTTCTCAGGTCCCAGACAAAATATGACGCGCTTTACTTTGTTAGACCAGCCAGGGGAGGAAGCTCAACAGTGGCAGAACGGCTATTACATAACTCCCTCTCTGTTTTCTTCATTACTTGACCTTGCTCTATGGATTGCATTCGTAACAAATTACTCACCCTTAACAGCAGGTGCACTGTAACATTCTGTGAAAGCTGTGGTCTCTCACAAGAGATCAAGAACTGTCTCAGGTAGAGCATTATTAGTCACTAGATTATTCCACAACATATGGTGTCCTAATATAAATGACTATGCACACCTATAGGTGATTTGGATTTTTTTCTAGATAATTATTTGCATGGCATAGCTGCTACATTAAATCCATTTGAAACTGCCCTTTTGAAGAAGCTGTTTTATGTGGCAAGCAATTTGAGGGATACCGGTTTGCCAAGCAGATCAGATCAGCCCCCATTCAATGGTTATGATTTTATGGGTTTTTCCAATTGTTTCAGCTGTTACCATGAGCCTCCTTCAGAAATGCTTCACAGCTATCTGGAAAGTTCTACTGCTGAATTATTGGGAGGACAGGCAGAGTATCCTTTAAGGAAATCTGCAAGCCCCACCCACAACATGGCCAAGTCATACCCCTTGAAGCATTCTAAACTGAGGGCTGACCCACAGCAATTTGAGTACCAAAGAGAGCAAAACCCCTACAGGCTGATCTTTATACTGCGGACATAGAATGTCTCATCGTGAAAAGCAATCACTATGTGGAGGCGGTTTCTAAGTATCTAAGCAGAGGCTCTTACTTAGAAGAAAAATATATTTATTCAGGCAAGTAACAATACAGTCTCAGCAGCAGACATGGTTCAGGAGTTCAGGAGCAGCACGAGAACCTCAGAATGGGACAGAAGCAACGAAGATGTCCCAGTAAGCTTCCCCACCAAGGTTTTAAAGACAAGGGCTCACTTGCCTTGCAGGAAAGTTGGGATTGCTAGGGCACACTCCATTAAGGGGCAACCTAGCTCTAGGCAACAAGGCTCCTGTTCATAAGCTGCCACCTCCCTCCTCAGCTGATTAAAGCTGCGCGGTGGCGCTGTGGGTTAAACCACAGAGCCTAGTGTTAAGTTGTGGGTGAACATATCAGACGACACAGCGATTCTTCAAACAGCTCTTGTTTATTCACAGGCCAGAACAGAACTGAACTGAAGGGTTCAGCCAGCCTGCTTATATAGAGCTCCACTAGAACGCAACAGTAACCATTTTCTGTAACTATCCAATCACTGGACGTCACTTTCAATCCCTTATTTGCATATGTGAACCTGAGTGAAAACTATCTACAGTATCCCCCTGCTGGCCCAGGGTGAGAACTTCAGTACATAACACCTAGGACTTGTCGATCAGAAGGTCGGCGGTTCGAATCCCCGCGATGGGGTGAGCTCCCGTTGCTCAGTCCCTGCTCCTGCCAACCTAGCAGTTCGAAAGCACGTCAAAGTGCAAGTAGATAAATAGGTACCGCTTCGGCGGAAAGGTAAACGGCGTTTCCGTGCGCTGCTCTGGTTCGCCAGAAGCGGCTTAGTCATGCTGGCCACATGACCCGGAAGCTGTACGCCGGCTCCCTTGGCCAATAAAGCGAGATGAGCGCCGCAACCCCAGAGTCGGTCACGACTGGACCTAATGGTCAGGGGTCCCTTTACCTTTACCTTTACAGCCTCCACTGAGGCTCTCTGAAGGGAGAACTGGCATCATTGCTCCCCCTTCCAAGGGGCTGAAGTAAGGGTGGAAAAGGGAGATTCCCTCTTCCTCAAACCCAGGTTCCAACTTTCATCCCCCGCTTTTCTCCTTCTTATCCTCCTTGTGTCAGAGTCTGCCAATCCATGCTTGAGGCCAACAAAGCTGTGAGGCTCATGGCGCCTTACTCCAAAGAACTTATTCAGGTGCTCTCATTTCATGCTCGCCACAACTCTGGTCTCCTCCAGCCGAATCCAACTCAAACTGTTACCCAACATTGCTTTCTTCCCTCCGACACCTCTGTCGCTTTCATCCAACAACATTATGTTCTTCGGTGTCTCCAGGTCAAATCTCAAAGAAAAAGCTTTGTTGGTCCTTTTCTTCAATGTACTGACGAGTAACCACATAGGATGTGCAGCTAAGCAAAGCCAAGTACTGCCATCACCAGGAATCAGTATTTTAAAAGCTATTTAAACAGCAACTCAGCACAGGGGTGGGGTGGAGATATAAAAGGATTAAAGTTGTTTGGGTATAGTATGTTCTCCTACAGATTTTTAGTAAAAGGGGAGGAAGACATATTTCTCCTCCCACCAGGTAAATGAAAAAGAAACATATCCAAATAAAGTTGCAGGACAGTGTCTCTATATATTATGCACAAATTTCTGAACACTTAAATAATTGATTTGACTATTTGGTACATTGTCCCCATCTGGAATTCTACATAAGTGCTTGGGCGAAGCGACTTGACCCACAAAATGGCCTCTTCAGCATTCAACATCAACGGCAAAGGTGGAAAGAAAAAGAAAAACAGCAACAGGAAAAAAAAGTGGATTAAAACACTGCGACTGCTGGGGGTGGTGAGGGGAGGGGTTAGAATTGGAACTGAAAACGATTGCTAGCAAACATTCTCAGCCAGTCAGCCCATAGCACTGGCTCAGGGTAGTGTGGTGTAGTGGTTGGAGCCACGTGGCCATGAAGTTCCCTGGGTGACCTTTAGCCAACCACTGCCTCTTATCCTAACCTACCTCACAGGGTTGTTGTGAGGATTTAATGTGGAGTGGGGAGAATCATTTATGCCACCTTGAGCTCCTTGGAAAGAAAAGTGTAATATAAATGCAATCAATCAATCAATCAATCAATCAACCAACCAACCAACCAACCAACCAATAAAATAAAATAAAGAAGCCAGCACTATGCAGGCAGCCTTTATCACATCCACAGCACATAATCTAGATCCAGCTTTCCATCGGCCAAATCCTGTTTAAAGTGCTACCATCACCAACACCTTTTTCACAGTTCACCGTTCAGCTTGCTATACCTGATCTTGGAATACCATCAAGGCAGATATATTTAATTAGGGAAGGCTTTACAATGCCTGCCATTGGAAGTCAGATAATAAAGTTCAGGCCCTTGTTAGAACTAGAGCTATGTATAACTATCAGTAACAACAACAAAATACCTGAATTTTTACACTTGTTTTTAGCTTGTAAACTGAAAAATGATACCCTGACTTTTTAGTCGCTATCTACAAGGCTTCAATAGGAAGGAGCAGATTTGTGGTGGATCATAAGGTATGGGGGGGGGGGGGAATGTGTGTGGAAACCACCCTGAAACGAAAATAGCATTTTTTAAAAGCTAGTATCACTTAGCAGAAAGCAAACAGGAAGGCTCTGGTGAAATCTTACCCCAGTCAACCAGTAAATAATGCTATTATTTACTCAGTAAACAGGTTTAAAAGGCTGAGGTTTGCAACCCGGCATTGCTATTAGATGCATCCTTAAAGATAGATACCTAAATTACATCCATAGCATGAAGAACATTTCACCAACTTCAGCTTCTTTTTTTCCCTTACGTCTTTAGCAACAGCCCAAAATGCATAAATAAAGCAAAACGCTCCCTCACTTTTTGATTGGTGGAAACAGCTTCCCTACTAACATTTGATATGTCACAAAACTTTTGCAAATACAGAGGCACAACTGTACATACAGATGTTGAAAGAATGAATCTTCCATAAAACCCAACAGCTCAAGTTATGTACCCAACAAAAAAATAGGAACATAAATTTTGGCCAGCGATTCCATCATCTCCAAATGTAATTTTGAACATTTTACATAAGCTCTTTGTACAGTGATGACCCCGCACACAGTTGTGTACACCAGAATCCCTTTTGCATGTGGAAATAATCCTGCATGTTGTTTACAGGATCAGATCCTGCAATGGAATAATGACTGCTGTAGCTTTTGCGTGCAGGTGCCTTAACAGCCTAAAATATTTAATTATTTGGTTACACAAATTCAAGCTGGAATATGAAAGAACGATGCATGTAATACTTGCTTACTGCTGCTAATTTCACACAGGGAAGGGATTCATGAACAGCTGCTGAGCTATTGTGTATTATTATCTAAGCCAGAACACTCCAGCTGTCTTTACTAGATTGATTTTAGTTTTGAATTCTAATTCCTGAATCTTCTAAAGCACTGGTCTGCTTTACAGGTAACTAGAAGTATTGAATGATTCTCTTAAACTTAGCCTTTAAGGACATTAAAATCTGAGTACTTTTTTAAAAAAGGGACGCGGGTGGTGCTGTGGGTTAAACCACAGAGCCTAGGACTTGCTGATTAGAAGGTTGGTGGTTCGAATCCCTGCGACGGGGTGAGCTCCCATTGCTCGGTCCCTGCTCCTGCCAACCTAGCAGTTCGAAAGCATGTCATAGTGCAAGTAGATAAATAGGTACGCTCCGGTGGGAAGGTAAACGGCGTTTCCGTGCGCTGCTCTGGTTCGCCAGAAGCGGTTTTAGTCATGCTGGCCACATGACCCGGAAGCTGAACACCAGCTCCCTTGGCCAATAAAGTGAGATGAGCGCCGCAACTCCAGAGTCAGCCACGACTGGACCTAATGGTCAGGGGTCCCTTATCCTTTTACTTTTAAAAACAACAACTATGTGTAGCTCAGATGTCCTAGCCTGGGATAGCTCAGTTGGTAGAGCATGAGACTCTTAATCTCAGAGTTGTAGGTTCGAGCCCCATGTTGGGTCTAAGATTCCTGCATTGCCAGAGGTTGGACTAGATGACCATAGTCCAGCTCTATAATTCTACAATTTACTAAATAGGCATGCAAGCAATGCACCATTTATAAAACAGTTGAATAGGCTAAAACAAGATGGCCTGCCATTCATAAGGATTCTCACACTTCAACACACACACACACACACACACACACACACGTAGTTTGCAATCACCATACCTCTGACATTCTGGAAAACTACCTAGATTAGATATCCCAGAGTCTACATGAGGCAGCATCTTCTGCAAAAGCAAGAATTAAAATCTACATCACCCAGATATCACCGAGGGCTGGTGCAGTGCTATGGTTAGTGTTTGATGGAGACGTGGGTTCTCTTCCCCTCTCAGCCATAAATTTCACTGGATAACCTTGGGCCAATCACTGCCTCTCAGCCAGCTTACCTCACAAGGTTGTTGTGAGACTTAACTTGGGAGAAGAACCATGTACAACACCTTGAGGTTCTTGGAGGAAAGGTGGGATTTAAATATTAAAGATGTAGCAATCCCTTCATCCCCCCCCCCCTACAAAACCTGGTGCTATCAAAACAGAAGCTCTGTCCACGCATTCTTAATTCTATCTACAGCAGGGGAGCCAACACCAGCCCTGCCCCTCCAGCCCTGCCCTTCCCACATTGAGCAGGTCTGAAGGAAGATGGCATGGGCATTTGGCTGAATGAGCTTAGTTTACAGTCCTTCCTGCAATCAGGAAACCTGCGTGCGTGATCCAGGTTCCTGGTTGCAGAAGGACCGTAAGCACATTCAGTCAAGGGCACTTGTATCCTTCCTTCACCCTTTCCTACTCAATGCAGAAAGGTTGGGGGGGGGGACTGGCATGTGCACACCCCATCTTACAATGGAATTAAGTATGCTTGAAAAAGGCCAGTCACTCCTGAAACCAAGATGCATAGCCAGAACCAGCAAATCAGAGTAACACTCTCACCATTCTCAGCCTGCAGAAACCAAGCTGTTCTGTCTATTCTCCAGCACTGAGGCTGAATTACCGTAATATGATTTGCCGCTGGCTTCTTCTACATCCTGTAGGTCACATTATGGTGGGGAAGTGGGTAGAATCAAATGTTTAAGATGACTTCAAACTGAGGGTGCTGATGGGGGCGCACGTGTAATTTTCAAGGGGGCGATTGAGATATTGGGAATGGGTAACTGACAACAGGTTTGCCTTTGAGTTTTTTACTTCCTGATTTTTTTCTGGATAGTGTGATTCTTGGGTATGGGGGGAAATACAGGCAGAGTCTACAAAACAACAGCAGCAACAACCTTGCATGCATTAGGAGCAGTGACTCCACAATAAATTAAATACCCCTCTGACAGCACCCTTAAGATACACACCTAAGTCCCTTTCCATGTTTGGTGTTAATAAGGCTAGTACCAAAGTCTTGAGAAGCCATTGCAATGTGTAGCATGGATAACAAGGCAGGCCACCTCCCCTCGGTGGTTAGGCCCATAATTCCCCAGAACCAGGAAATGGATATTATTATTATTATTAATTTATTATTTGTACCCGGCCCATCTGGGTGGGTTTCCCCAGCCACTCTGGGTGGCTTCCAACAAAGATTAAAAATACATTAAAATGTCACACATTAAAAACTTCCCTGAACAGGGCTGCCTTCAGATGTCTTCTAAATGTCAGGTAGTTGTTTATCTCTTTGACATCTGATGGGAGGGCGTTCCACAGGGCAGGCGCCACTACCGAGAAGGCCCTCTGCCTGGTACCCTGTAACTTCGCTTCTCGCAGTTAGGAAACCGCCAGAAAGCCCTCAGCGCTGGACCTCAGCATCTGGGCAGAATGATGGATCCCTTGACCTCCCTGCCTTGAGAAGCTAGCTAGCATTATTTTGTCTTATGTACTCCATTTCCGTCAGCAGATATGAGACTGGAAACCACACCCTTCAAACTCTCGCCTTTAAAGGCAGGAGGCATTTGAAACAGGTGTCCCTATTCCCTAAGGAAAGCCCTGCCTCAGGGGAGATCTGAGGAAGAAGTGAAAGATTAGCTAGCTTGATGTTTTCTTTCTTAATTGCAGAGCAGCATCACAGAGTATGTAAGAGAGAGAGAGAGAAATTGGCTGCCTGGTTGTTGTTTTTGTTGTTGTTTTTTCAGATCCCTTGTGCCTTTAAAAGCTGCTTGGTGTGGAAAAAAACCGACACTTTTCAAAGCTCAGAAAGGAAATAATGGGACATTTTTCACCAATTAAATTGTTGTAAGTCCATACAGTTTTCAAGGGCACAGAAGATCCTTGGGGTGGGGTGGAGGGACAAGGTAGTCTTGTA